>NC_071091.1:33805380-34135380 GCF_027358695.1 Spea bombifrons
CCAGAAACATTTGAGGTTGGACCTCCATAACTTGTAGTAAAGTCAAAAACTTGAAACCACAACTCTCCTGCAAACTCTCATGCCAACTCTCATTTAAGCGAATAGTACCGTATCGGTAAGTTTTTACTACAATGAAACATTGTTGATTTATAGTTCCCCCACAGTTTAATGAGGATGAAATAAAGTTGAAAAGTATTCAAAAGGACACCTGTTCAAATAATGTTGTGTTCCAGTGGCTACCCCTGTTTGGGTTTTATAAGAAACCAGTTGGACTTTCTGTATTGAAAAACACACCAGCTAGGGCAAGAAGTAACATAACAGTACTGAACATGTAAAGGCGGCAGATAAACCCATTTAAGAAAATCTTGTTCTCCGGTAAAGAAAAAAAAAACAACAATATTGAAAATGTCAAGGAGGATTGTGCTAGGAGACCATGGAATAGACCTTCAACGGAGATGAAGCACATATCTTTTATCCCTCTGGGCTACAAAACTATACAACACATGGTTATTACTAGAAGGATGAGTTACAGAGCCAGATGCAATATGAAATGACACAGCCAATTAGTCTTAGGAAAGCAAAGATGAAAAAATAAAATAATTCAATATGTAGCACAACTATAAAGCCATTATTACATTAAACTAAGTGGTCACTTTGGTCTTTAACAGAAGAAAAGACACAGTCCTTAAAGTGGCAAATCTTTAAAATAGAAATAATTAAATAATTAAACATCTTGTATAAGTACATTTGTCTTGCTTGATGTTTGCCATAAAGATTTTAAAATGCATTCCTAAACAGGATTATTATAGAGAAGTTATAGAATTCAGAAAAACGGCAGTAGTGAACATATTTCTGCCTTAAAACCTACTGATTATCCCATCTGTCTAAAAACGGATGATGGATTTATACCAAATTTACCTGCAGAGAACTACTACAGAACTTGGCTGATGCTTTTGGCACTAGAGGAACAAACAAAACCAGCCCTCTTTTTCAGATAATAAAGAAAATTATGTACTTAGCAAAAAAAAAATATTAACTTACAATATCTATAGTAGAACTACAAGAATATTTATCAATGCATGTCCATATGTAAAGCCTCTGAACGATAAAGGATGTGTACAGTGAATGACTCATACATAGATTAGTGACAAAGGCAAATGATGTCATATTTTCAGCCTTATCAATTGGATTATTGTCTATATTAACAAAGAGATATAGTTGGGAAATATTTCTAGGAGTAGATTAGTGCGTCTTTCCTCTTGTGCACGTACAGTACTGTGTGAAAGTAGCAATGCTTACAAAATAGAATGTTAATAGTTTATTTGTATAATTTAACAAAATACATGGTAAGTAAACAGAAGACAAATCTAAAAAGCAATATTTGGTGACCACCCTTTTAAAACAGCATCAATTTTTTATAGCTACACTTGCACACAGTTTTTTTTTTTAAAGGAACTTGGCAGGTAGATTGTTTCAAGCATTTTACAGAACTAATCACTATTATGTGGATTAAGGCAGCCTCAGTTTCTTCTCTCTCTTCATGTAATCCCAGACAGGCTCAATGATCAGATCAGAGCTCTGTAGGGGCCATACCATCACTTCCAGTACTCCTTGTTCTTCTTTACGCTGAAGAGAGTTCTTAATGAATTTGGCTGTATGTTTAGGGGTCATTGTCATAATGCAGAATACATTTGTGACCAATTAGATGCCTTCCTGTGGTCTTGTATGATGAATATGTATCTGCCTGTACTCCTCAGCATCAAGGAGACCATTAATTCTGACCAAATCTCCAACTCCTTTTGCAGAAACGCAGCCCCAAACTTAAAAGGAACCTTCACTATTGCCCGCAAACACTCATACTTGCACCACTCTCCAGTCATTCGGGAAACAAACTGCCTTCAGGTACAGCCAAATACATAAAAAATTTGAGTCAGTCCAGAGCATCTGCTGCCATTTCTCTGCACCCAAGTTTCTGTATTTCCTTGAATAGTTGAGTCGCTTGACCATGTTTCCACATCAGAAATATGGCTTTTTGGCTGCAAGCCTTCCATGAAGACCACTTCTCACTAGACTTCTACAGAGAGTAGATGGGTCTACCAGGGTCCCCCTTTTTTGTGCCAATGCTGAGCTGATGGCACTGCTTGCGAAGTGAAGAAAGCATGATGTGTCCTTCATCTGCTGCACAAAGTTTTATTGGCCGACCACTGCATCTACTGTCCTCAACATTCTTTGTGATACTTCAAACCAACAGAAACTCCTGTCTGCCTACGCTACACTAAACTATTTTTCCTTATTTTTGTACTTCAGGGCAAGAAAGTTTTTTTCAAATATATTTCTTGGTCCCATCACTGGAATATTTATTATGTTTATTTTTTTAACTATTTTTACATTTTATTTTTTATATTTACCACACTCCAGTGTGTAGCATTGCTGATTGCCAGCAGGGGGAGCCCAGAAACCTCAGGAAGGTAAGGACTGGACCTCTAGGAACCTTCCAATACCGCACTTTTGATTGCTGAAGTGAACAGTCGCACAGCACCCTCTTTTTTGGGGTGTTGATGAATGTCTCAATATGAGGGAGTTTCAGCAACACCGGCTGAGCGAGGGAGTACTGCTTTTTCAATACGATTGCTCCAGACAATGATCACATGGCGCCCCTGCTAATTTGGTTGGTGTTACTGAATGCCTCAATCACTGAATGCTTTCTAAAATCTTTTATCCCCATGACGTGTCAGGCATATCGCTTGTCATTAACTGTATGTTTTTCCTCGATGTGCCTGGCATGCCAATTATCTTTAAGGGGTTAATTTTGTGCAAAATGAACACCTTTGATTTATTTATCCCATAATATAACTGCACACACAGGTATGTCAATATCATACATGTGCAGTGATTTTCTTAGACGCAGCCATTTGGATCAGGACACATACCTTGGGACCTTTAAGACAGCCTGCAGGACCCCTAGCATTTTTTGTCTTATTCAATAAAGAGAGAATTGTCATGAGAATTGTGGTTTTTAACTCACTTCACTATTCATTATGAGCGGCGGACCTGTCTCTACATAATGCATAACTTAATGAGTAAGGAGACTTTGAAGAAGTCTCACTGCTTTAACTATGCATCATACAGGGCCATCCTTATCCTTTCTGCACCAGAAGCTTGCGGGAGTTGGCCCTTCATCATGTGTAGGAGCTGAAAAACAACTCTCCTGTCAACTCTTCCTTTAGTGAATACACACATGCGGGTTGTGCCACTGGGAATACAATTTGTCCCTGCAGAAAAAAGTATTTTTGAAAGAATTTTGTTAATTATATATATGTATATATATATATATATATATATATATATATATATATATATATATATATATATACACATATACATATATAGATATATATATACATACATACATATAGCATAGAGTTTAAAGCTTAACTTTGATCAAAATCAAAACAATATATTCAAATGCAATTATTAAAACATATGCATCTGCAGAGCAACTGGTGTAGAATTATGCAAGTCATTACCAAGTAATTAGGTTTTTTAACAATAAATGTCATGAAATGTTTAAACATAAGATTAGTAAGTAGTAGGATTCAGTTAAAGTTCTTTGCATATTGAAATTGGCAATTAATTAAATGGACAAAGTGCTAAAAATATTCCTTGTTTGCCTGTAATATACAAAATCATGCTTTTCATTAACATATTAATGCCAAACATACATCAACATTGTCACTGTTTATTTGATGTAAACTTTATTTAAATCAACCCTAATGGGAATATAATTATGAGGTTAGATTGTTTTCGCGGGGCACAGTCTACTAGAGGATTGAGTCACTCATTCACCAAGTGAAACAAAGCTCTGTAATTATACTTTAGCAGTAATAAGAAGGAAAACTTTTACTAAGTGATATGCATCTCTGAACAGTGACAGCGATTAATATGCTTTGTTATATCAAATGATTAAAGTTGAAGCTTAATAAAATAATATATAAAGTTCAGAAGAAGGTGGTTCATCAGCTCTGTGTATGGTACCAGCAATGTCCAGGTACCAGGTCCATAGAAAGCTGACTCTCCCGTTCTTTGGAGGTGAATAAGATTAGCGTCACAAGGCCAACTGCCTGTCAAAGTGACACTAGAGACAAGTTAAAGCAATAAAACCTATAAGAATTAGCAGGTTAGTGGCAACTACCTAGTTGTAAAAAATGCTGGAGACCAACATTTTTAAAGCAAATATGTAAAGAGCCCTTTTGGCTGTTACACTAATATGTGCCAACCCCCCAAAATGTATTTTTGTTTGTTACTTCTATAACTTTGTTTTTCTCACCCATGCCTGGGGAACAACAGAATTATCTGACTGTTTATGACAATTCATCATCTTTCATAATAATGACACCAAATGGTAACATCTACTATGGTGCTCTAATTCACATTTTCAGCATGTACAGAGACAGACAAAATATTGTCACATCATTTGCTTGTTAGGAACACACAACGAATATAACTTAACAGTTTCTTTAACTATCTGTAAGCTAATTGATCGCATTTAGGAAGCAAAGCATATTAACAATATCTTGCATTTTTGTCGTAAGGTAGTTGCACCACTTACTATAAATTGAAATATATAGCATCCAGTTACTGTTTTTAGAAGGTAATGTTGAACTTCAGATATAAATATCTGTTGGACGTTTGCACATTAATTTGTTTTCTCCAGGGGCGGGCTGGGCCGGGGGGCAGGGGGGCAATTGCCCCCCAGGCCGCCCTGAATCTATATTAAACGGCCGCGCGGCCGCCCATTTAAGCGGCCGATTCGGCCACACCAGGGCGGTCTTTAACGCCCGCAGCATCCGCGGTAGGCCGGCCGAACTGGCCGGCACACCGAAAAGCAGCCGATGTGGCTGTGACTCTTAAAGCGGCCAGCGTGTCTTACGGCCGCTTTAAGAGTCACAGCCACATCGGCTGCAATGGTTAATCATTAAGCGGCTATAAGACACGCTGGCCGCTTTAAAATCATTAAGCGGCCAGCGTGCCTGCACAGTGCCGCCCAGTGTCCTGTGTGACTCCGCCCCCTTGAGCGGCACGTCACATCGTCAATGTGATGGGCCGCTCAAGGGGGCGGAGTCACACGGAACAGCTCCTCGTGACAGCTAGAAGAGCACGTTGGAGCACAGCAGCAGTGAAGAATGCGGCAAAAATGTAAGTATTAAAAATTTTTAAAAAATAGTTGGGGTAATAGGCGGAAGGGGAGCCATATTCAAAGGGGGGGGCTGCATTGGGACAACAATTAAATGCAAAATGGGGGTGGCTATACACAAAGGTGGGGGGTGGGGGGTTGGGTTTAAATTACATGGATCAGTCATTAACAATTCAAAGGGGGGCATCAATACACAAGGGAGGGGGCTGGCTGGGGACATCACATAAATAAATACACAAGGGTGTTGGGCATAATGTACAAAGGGGGCTGGCTGTGGGCACAAAGCCACATGGGGCAATACAGAAGGGGCATAATGTACAAAGGGATCTGACTGGGGGCACAAATCCACATGGGGCAATACACAAGGGTGTGGGGGAAAATACATTAAAACCAAAGGGGGGGGGCTGGCTGGGCATCAGTAGACAAGGGGGAAAAACAAACAAACAACAAACCATTGTGGAAAGCATTTTGGATGTGGGTGTCAGTGTCGCAGAGCCTCTCCTGGTGTGTGTGTGTGTGTTTGGATATCGGTGTGGCAGAGCCTGTCCTGGTGTCTGTGTGTTTGGCTGTCTGTGTGGCAGAGCCTGTCCTTGTGTGTGTGTGTGTTTGGGTGTCGGTGTGGCAGAGCCTGTCCTGGTGTCTGTGTGTTTGGCTGTCTGTGTGGCAGAGCCTGTCCTTGTGTGTGTGTGTTTGGGTGTCGGTGTGGCAGAGCCTGTCCTGGTGTCTGTGTGTTTGGCTGTCTGTGTGGCAGGGCCTGTCATGGTGTGTGTGTGTTTGGGTGTCAGAGCCTGTCCTGGTGTGTGTGTCTGGGTGTCGATGTGGCAGAGCTTGTCCTGGTGTGTGTTTGGATGTTGATGTGGCAGAGCCTGTCCTGGTGTCTGTGTGTTTGGCTGTCTGTGTGGCAGGGCCTGTCATGGTGTGTGTTTGTTTGGGTGTCAGTGTGGCAGAGCCTGTTCTGGTGTGTGTCTGGGTGTCGGTGTGGCAGAGCCTGTCCTGGTGTCTGTGTGTTTGGCTGTCTGTGTGGCAGGGCCTGTCATGGTGTGTGTTTGTTTGGGTGTCAGTGTGGCAGAGCTTGTTCTGGTGTGTGTCTGGGTGTCGGTGTGGCAGAGCCTGTCCTGGTGTTTGTGTGTCGGTGTGGCAGAGCCTGTCCTGGTGTGTGTGTTTGGGTGTCGCTGTTGCAGAGCTTGTACTGGTGTGTGTGTTTGGGTGTCGGTGTTGCAGAGCTTGTACTGGTGTCAGGGCAGGCTGTTTGGGGACAAAATTGGCTCACCCTGGGCTGTTTGGGACAAAGTTGGCTCACTCTGGACTGTAATTTGTTAATGTTATCTTGGTGCTGGTCGTGTTCTATGTGGGCAGTGTGGACACCAGGGCTGGCTTTGGGGGTGTGCATCCTGTGATCTATGCCTGTAATTTAGGGGGTTTTATCTATACCTTTAATGCTTAGTTGTTATGTGATTTCCAGTTGA
Organism: Spea bombifrons; assembly: GCF_027358695.1. Lineage (NCBI taxonomy): Eukaryota > Metazoa > Chordata > Amphibia > Anura > Pelobatidae > Spea > Spea bombifrons. The sequence goes on from NC_071091.1 coordinate 33,812,041, forward strand.
TCTGTACCTGCAAAGCTGGGTTTGTGTGTTATTCTGCTATGCTATGTTTGCATACATTATTTATGTATACCTGCAAATACAGAGTTTGTATTTCTTATTCAGTTGCTCTATACATGCACGTGCTGTTTACATGTGTTGTTTATTTGATCTATACCTGAACTACCGGGAGTAAGTAAAACAGAGGTGTGGCTTAGTGAATGAGGGACAAAGGGACTCTGGGGATAATTACAGGCAGGGGCCCAAGGAAATGCCTAGGGTCCAATTTTTCCATATTTACATTTTATTTTGTTACAAAGATTAGCTGTTTTTTAATGTATTAAACATAATTTTTTTTACTCCCAGTCCCATCACATTACATCAATATGCGTTAGAAAATCAGGAAAAGATGGGCATGTATAGTGGGCTGATTCGGTGGCGCAACGGGCCACTTGACTAGACTTGCCCCCCCAGGCCTTAGGCTGCCAGCCCTCCCCTGGTTTTCTCTGTAGTTTTACAGTCCAAATATTTACAGGCCAAAGAGTAAATGCATTCATGAGAAAGGTTATGATCAAAATAGGGGAATCATCAAGTCCCCATGTAAACACTTACACTTCTAATCTGTATCAACAAATGTCCAGTTATAATGGTGGACAACTGTTTTAAAAAGATTATTGGGGGGCATAGGGTATATAAACACTTTACCAGGGGAGGGGGAATTGCCATACACTGGAAACAGGAAAATGTTAACATTGCAATGGAGCTCTTAGCTCCAGCATCACAGACCTCCACAAAGGCAGAATCCCGGCGTGTCTCATGGTTCTATGGGTCAGATACTGCGGAGGTTTGGGCTGGGGGAGATGTTCTGTTCCTATGCTAACCTGATGTACCTTGATATTTGCAGCTCGGTGCTGGTGAACGGCTGGAAGACTGACCCCTTCCCAGTTCTCTCTGGGGTCAGACAAGGCTGCCCTCTTTCACGTCTTCTTTTTGTCTGTTGTACTGAGCCCTTCACCGAGTGCATCAGACGGAATCCAGAGATCAGAGGGATCACCGCACCGGGCAGGGACAAGAAAGAGATAAAGTGCTCGCTCTACATGGACGAGGTGACCATCTTCTGCGCAGACCTTCGGTCGGTGAGAATGCTCGCCCAGATGTGCGAGGACTTCAGCAAAGCTTCAGGCACAAAGGTCAACTGCGGGAAGTCTGAGACCATGCTGTTTGGGCAGTGGGACCCGACTTCCCACCCGATCCCTTTTCCCATCAAAACCGACTTCCTAAAGATCCTGGTTCGGCAGAGACAGCTCAGCCCTGAAAACGCAACAAGATCCTTCCCGTGCTGCAGTACATGGCTCAGGCCTGGCACTTGCTGGTCACCATACACCCATCAACAGAGCAGTTTTCCACTTCATCCGGGGCTCCAAAATGGACAGAGTAAAGCGCGCAGGGATGTACAAGGAACCTTGCAAGGGAGGCAAAGGCGTGCCTGATATCCCTAACATGCTGAGGGCTTTCTTTGTGTGCAACTGTGTGCGCAGGACTCTCAGAGACGTAGTGAAAGGCTCTGCTGGAAACTCCATGTCTCGCTTCTTCCTACTGCCCCTATGGAGGCAGCTCAAGTGAGAAAAGTGGGACAGCTCCGTCCCTTACAATTGGACTATGCCTTGGTTCTACTCGGACGTGGGCAAATTTGTAAGGGAGCACCAACTGGAGGGAGTTAAACCAGACCTGTGGTCACCCCGTGTGATGCCGCCACAGACATGACGACTAATGTGGCATCGAGTAGGCTGACCAACAGGCATAAAGACATTGCATGGATGGCAATTCAGGGCGGCCTCCCCCTAAGGACATTTATGCATGCCAGGGGGCTGTGCAGATATAGACACTGCCCACAGTGCATTGTGGAGGAGGAAACTGTCCCTCACTGGCAGTGCCAGTTTGCATAGACTTTGTTCAGAGCCCTACCACTCTGTACTTTACAGACTTTGATGATGCTTGGCGTCTCATGTGCCGTGTAAAGGAGGGAGCAGGTCACAGTCCGTGACTGCCGCAGGCTTATCCACAGCCTGCTGAGAGACTACTCTTTTAAGGACAGTCTAGAGGCTAAAGACTAGCCCCATCTCCTTGGACCCCTTTTACTCTCCCCCTCACCCACCCGTTCATTCCATTTTCCCCATTTCCCCAGGCTGTTTCCACTAATGTGCTAACCATATGTGCCATGTCAGGAATTGTAATTGTATACTGCCTTTAAATGTATTATTGAGCTTTCCGTTAACTGAAGTCGTACTGTAACGTGTATTGCCCTGCGCTGCGTCGCAGTACTGCTTATCGTCTGATTAATGTACTCTTGCAAAAACAGGCATCAACCTGTTTTATCTCCCCACTGCCTGCAAAAGCCTTTAAGGTAGCTAACCATGACAGTGGAAGTGGTAAAGTTTAATATACTGCGGGAATTTAACCCCTTCAGTCCCCTAGAGACGTACCGGTACATCCATAAAACGCATCTAAAGAAACCCCTATGGACGTACTGGTACGTCCTGACCTTCTTGCAGCGGCAGGGACACAGTGGAAACATCACTGGCTTTCTGCTCCCAGATCTCATGTAACAGCTGCCCAATCGTCCTGTCAGATATTTTAGGCTGGAAAACAAGTATTTCACATTTCTGTATTTTATATGAACATAAAATGGAGTCAGGACCATTTTTGTTTCCTTAATCATATAATGTTTTTTTTCTATCCTTGTTCTCTCTATAATTGAGAACAACGAATCATTTATGAATATAGCTGCTTCAGCAAATATTTCCTAATTGGTGTATATTCAACCGTGTAACCCGAAATTTCAGGGTTCACTCAAACAAAACCCTCCCAACCTTTTAAAAAAAAAAAATAGCCACACTTTTATTAAAAGTAAGCAACACACCAAAATTAGACAAAAAAAAATCCATAACATTAATATTACTATATATATATATATATGATTAACAGCAATCACACTCCTATCATGCGCAGGCATACCCAGATTCCAGCATGTACTGGCTGACTTGGCATGATAGGAGTGTGATTGCTGTTAATCATATATATATTAATATTGTTATTGTTTTTTCTTTCCAATTATGGTGTGTTGCTTACTTTTAATAAAAGTGTGGTTAACACACCAAAATTGGACCAAAAAAATCATATATATAATTGCTAACAGCAATCACACTCCTATCATGCCCAGGCAGCCAGTACATGCTAGAACCTGGGCATGATAGCAGTATGATTACAGGATCCACATGCCATGCTATCCCCCCACACTTACACATCCATGCTATCAAACACACACTCATTTACAAACTTTCATATACTCATTCCCTTAATCACACATACTTGCTCATACACCCTCCCCCACCCCCTAACCTGAACTGCAGATCTCTCACTCGCAGACTTCTGCATCGTCCCGGCTGTACGAGTAACTTCTCTGGCCCCGCCCCCAGTGGAAGAAGGAACGGAGCAGAGTCACGTGATGTGCATTCACATGACTCCGCTGAGTTCCTGCTTTTCCTGGCCGGTACAAGAGACGCTGCTCGCACACTGTGCGACCAACGCACAAGTAAGCAGCCCAGGCCCTGAGGACGATTATTTTCGGCATTTTGCCGAAGTATTTCTGAATCAGGACACCTGAATTGATAAACGTGGAGGGGATTTTCCATCACTTTACCTAATTTTGTGAGGATTAAAAAAAATGTTTTTTTTTTCTAATTTTCGCTAGTTTTTACTAAATTTTTCATCCTAAATTTTCAGCTAATCATCTAACTATGGTATCAAAAGAAAGCTCTACCTCTCCTTGAAAAAACAATATATAGTTTACATGTCTACACTATTCACAGGAAATGAGAATAGTCGCTTAACTGACATACCGCAAAAACAGCAAAATTGCTCCGGGCTTTGAAGTACCAAAAACCCCTGGGACTGAAAGGGTTAAAGATGCATGGGACAGGCATAAAGCTATCCTGAATCTAAGATTCAGTCCAAGGACTGATTAAGGATTGAGTAATGGGTGGAACGGTTCTTATCCGCCATCAAATTCCCTGTTTGCATGCTGTTGCTAATCTCATTAGAAAAATAATGAAGTAATGTCTTAATCAGTTATTCAGGTGGTAAATATATTTATAGAAAAAAAAAACTCTGAACAACCCTGGTTTCCAGTTGTTGATTTAAATGTTTATTTGCCAAAGGTAATAAGAGTGGATCCATGTAAATGGCACAATTTGTGTGAAAACAAAGCTCTTTTTGAATAACTTAATACATTCAGAACAACATTAAAGTAATGGAATAGTTACACAGATGTTTACCGACATACTGGTTAAATGACAAAGTATTGTCTTCAAGCACTGTGTCATCACTCACAAATAAACATCACCAACACATTTATTTTCCTTCTTTATAACGAGACTGGTTTATTTTTATTCTAGATTGCTATCATTAGAACCAGACAGAGGTCATAAAATGTATGCAACAGATATATAGGGGAGTAGAATACATGAGAGAATTGTTACAGCACAAAAATCTTATATCAGGGCTCGACAAATCCCAGGCGCCAGGTCGCCATGGCGACTCAGAATTTTGTCCTGGCGCCTAGGAGTTTGTCAGCCTCTTACATTCACAAAAAAATGCCCACGCGTCACCACGTGGGGGCGCTGCTGCTGCTGTCTGCCCAGGAGTCTGGGCAGACAGCACAGCCACTCAGAGCCCGCCCCCGAGCCTGAGATCACTCCCACAGAGTGATCCTGTAGGCTGAAACCGCTATTGCAGGAAAACCTGCAATAGCGTTTTCAGCTGCCACAGGCAGCTTCAGGAAAGGGGGTTCAGTGTTGCTTGGGTCCCCACACAAGTGTAGGGACCTGACACAACACCCCCCTGCTGCCTGATCGCTCCATGAGAGCGACAGTGCAGCGTTAACCCCTTCAATTCCACAATTGTATATAACACATTCGTGGCATTGCAGGGGTTAACATTTAAACATTATTAAAAAATAAAAAAAAAAACAACAAAAAACAGCACTGACCTGAAAGTCCAGGGTGCTTCCAGGCCAAATGCTGTGAGTTTAGTAAGTGGGCTGATGATGATCAGATCACTCCTAACCAACTGTTAGTTTAAAAAAAATCCTGGCTCCTAGCTTTTTTAGCTAGCACCTACATTCACAACAAATTTGTCAAGCCCTGTCTTATATTCAAATTAAGTTAAAGATCTCTGTAACCTATAACCCAGGTCTAACTTTAAATCCTCTAACGACCCATACAACGGCAACATCTTGTGCACACACGTTGGGTTTGATTAAATGCTTGTGATATCACAAGTAATTAAATACCAATTGTAATCAATGATATAGTACAAAATGTGGCTTTTCCATGTCCAGATACCCTGAATAGCTGACAATTGGGGGATGCATCATACTCGAGAAATGCATTTCTTAATGGCTCAGTCTGGATTCCCATACAGTCCCACCAATGTAGAATGCATAATAACATATAGTCTAAAGTATAGGGCACATGCACACAAATCCCCTGCAACCACAACGCTGTGGGGCAGGGAAGCATTGCAGATGTATTGGGTGGATTCTGATGAATTTGTTATCCATTTGGGGTAAAATGCCTATAATGACTGGACTGTCCCCAAAATCTGTTACCAGTTATGCTTAGCTAGATAGATTCACTCTACAAAAATAATAATAATACTTTTCAGAAAACTATAGAGAATAAACAATTAGAAATTATCACATTGTGTGTAAAAATCACATAAAATTCATAAAGGTTGACAAATTATAAATGCCTTAGATGTAAGTTTATGTTTATATATATATGTATCTTTCTTATGTTACTGCTCCCTTTTAGTATGCTTTCCAAAGCACATGATAAACATCAATGTCAAAGTTGTATTACGCTAACAAGATAAACAATGTGACATATTTGTCAGCTAACAGGAGCAAACACCCTCATCATTTGTATCCCTCTAAGATTATGGAGTAATACCTGTCCTAAAGATGGATTTCTTGTTGGGGTAATCCTTTATATGATGGTACTTAATGATAAACTCCTGGATTCTGTCATCAGTAGTTCATCAGTTCCAATCACAATTAGCATCCATTTGTCTCATGCATATCTGAGCTGTCATAAAATGTTCTTAAAAAAAAACACTTAAAGATTGAAATGAGATTGCAAAGAAGATAATCCAGAAAACCTAGCAAAATGTACCCTGGTTAACGAACACTTTGGAAAACATCAAAAGCTAATAAAGGATAAATGAGTCTAACATAAAGCATTAGATCAGTAATAAAATGTAAAATGAAAAGAACTTGGGAACTTGCGATATATCTTTTTATTTGGTAGAGTCTCTGCTGTGACATTATATTTCAATTAAAACCTTTAAATGCCTTCCTCATTCTGTTGATCATGATAAGTATATTTATTAAAGTTCCACTATAGTAATATGGCAATGGCTTTCATGGTTTTTACTACTTTCTACCTAGTTTCAAAATAGTAACAGACAAAAGTACATAGAAAGACATCAGTGGGACATTGAATTAAATTATATATATATATATAATTTTAAATACATTTAATTATTTAATATTAAATTAAATTTTATTTAAAATTATATATATAATTTTAAATAACATTAAAAGCAACAATACTAATTTATATGTAAATGACTCAAAGTACACACTCACAAGCAAGTACAGAGTTCAGATGAGGACAAAAGATTTTTTTTTAAATAATGAAAAATTAATAAACAGAACTTGGATTCTCGTTAGTGTGTGGATCGCCATAAATGACAGCCTTAATCATATAGTTGCGAATCACAAATGCATCTCTGTGTTAAATGGTTATACACCTATACTCAGAATGCCAATGGTATTGTTTGCCGTTTGTTTTCAGAAGGAGCTGAGGTTTACCTCTTATTGCCGGCTGAGCACCTGTGGAGAGGCTAATCTGCACTTATTATCTGAACTGAGGCAGCTATTTTGTGTGAAGTTGGCATGAAGACATTACCTACTTAATTGAATTTTCCATCTCAATGCTCATTCATTGCTTTATTAGAGTATGGATTTTACAGCTTGTCTGCTCATGGATTTCTCCCAATTGAAATCTTATTTTCTGCATGTTCAATGCATCAAAGAGTACATGGATTCATTTAAGCTTTGCTTTTAATGATGTTATTTCTTGAATCAGGGTTCGTTCTTAAAGCTGACCTGTTACTTCTACTGTATCCTACATCTTCTACTTTAGCAAACTATAAACACTTGACATGATATTAGAGTCAAACAAGCTATGTATATACTGTATTAAGACCCAATGGAAGCAGTCACTGCTTTTACTGCTGCAGTTTTCAGCAGTTATAACATTGTTCAGATAGTACTCAAGGGCTACTTGTGTGGGCTTGGTTTCTTTTCCCAAACTGACTGATTTACAGTTGTAGGCTAGATAGTGTGATTGGTAAATCCTCACCGATATCTTAATCTTAGGCTAGGCAGCATGGTTGGTAAACCCAACCAATATCATACATAAACAGCACATGCGGCCTTAGTGAGTACTACAGTCCCTGCACTGCTGAGTTAACTCTTTCAGGGATTGTTAGGGTAAATGGTTTGTATGCCAAATCACAAATAGTGAAACGCAGGATTTGCAGAAAGTGACAGACTGGGTGTAAGAAAAAAGTCAAATTTGGTAAAAGCAATAACTTTATTGGCTAGCTTTTGATATTATTAATATGCCTGAAAAGAGCTAGTCTTGGAAGTTTTACATTTATTATACTTCATATAACCAATAAAGGTATCATCTTTACTTAGTTTGCTCATTTTGTCTTTTGATGACTAACAGTAGAAATCTATACACCTTGCTGTGTTTTACATTCAATACAGTAGGTGGCGCTACATTCAAGTTAATTGATGTTCACAATGAAATGCGTAAAAATACATGTGTCCACCACACTTAAAGAAATCTGCTTTCTTTTAAATTAGAGTTTACCCTGCAGTACTAATCTTTTAACACCGCACTGGAGAGTACATTTAATTTGCAATTTAATTACGCCATTCTCTATGCCTTGCACAAATGCTACACATCTATTTATTATACTCTCTTTTTTTATGAGCTCCTTGCTGGTAACATTCAGGTACTTAAATGGATCTCAGAATTTAAAACCATATTAAGCAAAATAACAAGTTTACACTGTCCTCCTAATGCCTGACACAAATGGTGCATTCACTGGATAGAATCTATAGACTCAATGTTGGTTTACGCTTAAAAAACAAAGATGTCCTAGACTGCACTGCAGCATCCTCAGCTGTCTATGACTTAGCCTACACTCTGGTTAAGTAGCCATGGATTTAGAGATACATTCAGCATAAATATTCATTATGATAATAAATGAAAGCAACATATTAAATGAAACTGTGGGAACAGTTAAGTGTTAAAACTGTATATCCCACATATAATACTTGATTTGTAAAAATCTTTTAATGTGAAAAATGCCTATGGAACAAACAATTTTGTAGCTTTGAGAATCAATACTTTTTGCTAATTGTAGTCTGTAAAATGGGTTCATTTTTAATGCGGACTAGAAACATATTTTTTTTTATTCCAGGGAACGCCATGACCAACAGGTTAAAGAATTGAAATAATAAGTATTAGCAAAACATTTTTAAGAAAAACATGATAAACACTTTCGTTTACAGGATGGATCTAAATTAACTTGAAGGATAAAGCACGTAAAAACACATTTATAATTCCTCTATAAGATGGGCCACGCTGTTTTTTCATTGTGAATATTTTTTTTAAAAAAAGAATTGTAATAGAAACACATATAGTCGTGTAAAAAAGAAAGTACACCCTCTTTGAGTTCTATGGTTTACATATCAGGACATAACAACAATTATCTGTTCTTTAGCAGGTCTAAAAATTAGGTACATCTTGCTGATTAATAGGGGATCAAATACTTATTTCACTGAGTAAAATGCAAATCCATTTATAACTTATTTGAAATTCATTATTCTGTCTCTCACTGTTGAAATAAACCTACCATTAAAATTATAGACGGATCATGTCTTTGTCAGTGGACAAACGTACAAAAAAAGCAGGGGATCGAATATTTTTCTCCTTCACTCTATGGTTCGAGACTCATCATTGATTGCCAGTTTAAAAATCATAGTAGCTCATTTGCATATGGTTCTGCATGGAAAATATCTCAGTTTAGATTAACCGAACACATGTTACATCTTTTACATGTACATCAAGGTTTTTCTACTAAATGTCTTGCTCTATACCACATGTTACATCTTTTAAACCATATGTAAGGGCTAACACATTTATGATTGAAAGAAAGCTGACTTTCCTACTTTAAGAATTCTCCTATTGCTCCAAAAAGTTCTTGACAGGGCCAGACCGGAGATTAAAACCGGCTGATAAACAATGTACAGTAGCTGCAGGCCACCTCTTATACTCTTACAGTGTGGGGCCATGTGTATCCAGCTGGCAGTTGCATACAGCCCATACGGCTATAACAGACCTGGCATTGGAGCGCACAGGCCCTACCCCTCTTTGCCCACCTTCCTTGCTTGATGTGGACACAGTTTGTAGAGCCATGCTGGTGACATCAGTGCAGGGTCTTCAACAGCACTGATACCACCTGCACTACTTTGGTTTTATACACATGTAATTGATGGCACCCCGAGTGGCAGTAAAAAGTTAAGTGACAATTTGCTCAGTGTGCCAGATGGCCAATCCAGGCCTAGTTTTGACACATGTATGTTGCCAGTTTGTGTAAAGAAGATTAAAGTGTGACTACTGACCAGAGACAGGAACGAGGAGGGAGAAAATCCCGATTTGACAACAACAAAGGTTCTGTATATCTATGTCAGACTTTAATGTTATGGATCTTGGGAGCTTGTTCCAAACCAAATATTTTACAACAGGAACAATCCCGGTTCATTAGCAAGTTTCAGGTAAGAACCCCGGTAAATCGCAAACACTTACTGGCTAAATTACATTTTATTTAGACAGCACTATAAAATAAAAATAACTGCAAGTACAAAAAGTTAATCTTTTATCACTAGTCATTGACTACATTTTCTTTAGACTAAGTGTACAAACCCTCGAATGGCCTGATACATTGAATAATTACTGCTAAAGGACAGATACCACTCTACCATGGAAAATTTACTGACAGTCACAGATAAACTGAGCCATTTAATGACTATATTAACGGGAGACTGAAACCTAAGACCACGGGGAATTTCAACCAGTAATATCAACATGGTGTAAACTAAAGGGTTAAACCAGCATTACATTTCTGATACTGATACACTGTAATAATCAGAAATGCATAATCTTCAAGTATTCTGGGAAGTGGTTTTTTAAATAGGGGATTATTCTGTGTCAAACTATCTTGCATAAAGCAACTAACAAATAGGCTTAGATTTGAAGCCTCACTGAACCCATATGCAATTATAGTAACATAAGAAACTCTACCAAATTCCTTAGTGGGAGCAAAGTATAATCTGGAAATGTATTCAAATGTTCCAAAGAGCGCAAGCAATGTACACCCTTTTCAAGTGTTAGCATTAATATGTCTACCCTATAGATTTAGCAAGCTGGTCCTTTTATAGAGTTAGGTATCCCTTTATTTAATCAATAACATTTTAGAACCTATTTTGTATGCAGGACTTATACTGGTATGTCCAATTAGACATACCTACATATCCTCATCTGTCTGCAGCTCCTGAAGCCTGGAGAACAATAGGGGCAGCCTATTTGTATGCAAATATGCTATTTTATGTCACAAAAAAATCCACTACTCTTTTATTTATTTTCTTGTAAAGGGTTTGCCACCAGATATAACCTTGCGCCAAAAATACTCTTGTGTGATCAGGTCATCGCACAAGACTTCCAACCTGGAAGGGTGAATGCAGTCGACATAGGTTTTTGGGCAGAATTTTTCATGGCACATTGAACACCATGAAGGTTTTAAGAGGTTAGCAGCTTTTAGAAAGTGTTTTAGAAAGGGTGCCGTAAAATAGGCAATTATGTAAAATGTGGATTTTTTTGGTTCATATCTTCAATGGAATTTAGTTGGATTTGATACCTTTTACCAGAAAAAAAGATATAAAGCTACATAGGCTCTCGGCATATTTCTTTTTCACACGGCAAAACATTTGCTTTTTGTATATCAAAAGAGTTCAACACAACATCTATATGCAGTAGTTAGATATTTGATGACTAATCAGTTATTTGTCCCTTCAACTAGTAAAAATACATATTACTACTAAAATCTAACTAAATTTACTTGAATGGCCTATGGCCACAAACCAGAGTAATTATGCTTAACTGAGTCATGTTGTAAACTTCTACCACTGACATCTAGAACTCAGTTTTATTTCTTAGCAAGAAAAGAAGGTGGTTTAGCATGTGGCGTTCTGGAAATGAGTGAAGAACAGATGTTCATGAATTAAGTAATAAGAGCTAGCTTTTATATCCATAAATCAATCGCAAATGCATTGTGCTTTTTTCATGTTGTGAATAATGGTACTCATTTTAACTTCTGTAAAACTGTTATTATAACCAACAAAAGACTTTTTGAAGAAAAAAAAATCATTACCCTCAAGTGGCAAAAGAACCCTACTGCGCAATTCTACATTTTCTAATTGTCTGAAAGCGCATACGACACCACTAAAGGTAGCTATGAAATTTCACAGCATTCCCTCAGCTGTGTTGTAATACAAACTCTAAAAGTGAAGTATTGCAACACCAGGTTCTTAAGATTTAGAGGCACTTGGGCTGCTTTGAATCTGTTCTCAGCTTATGTTTCTCAAGAGCTTTTGGCCACCATTTCTGTTATTTGTAGGTCTATAAATTCATAGTCCCCACAGAACAGTTTGAATTAACACAAACCACCAAGGGCAGCTAAATTCCAGCCTGCTATAAGCTCTATATATGGTGTCATATGCTAAGAAATAACTTGCAGGAAGTAAGAGGGTGTTTTTTCAAGATTATATTAGAAATGGAACTTAAGTTAACCTTCTTGACTTATGGGGTCTTTTCTTTTTTTTTACTCACATCGTGAGTAATATCGTGAAATATAAGCGTGACAAATGGAGCAGCATGGCAGAGTGTGTTAGTGTTTGATATATGATACAATGTGTGATACAATGAGTATGCTCTTTTAGAATGTAAGCTCGTGAACCAGGCCAACATAAAAGCCATCATTCTTGCCAATAACTTGGTATAAAATTGTCATATGGAGAGATGGCAAGCTCACGGGCAGGGTCCTCAACTCCTATCTGTATGTGTAAGTGTATGTTTGTTATGTATTTGTCAACCCCCACATATTTAAAAAATATACAGTGTTGTGGAATTTGCCGGTCCTTAAAAAATACAGAATATTAATTCATTTATTAAAAGTTATAAACAACTTGGCCCTTTTATGTGTAATCACTGTGGTGCATTCAGATTCGTACAAACTAGTTTTTAACCGAAATTCTTCGTAGGAATCTCTGAAAAACAAGGGTAATCCCGACCAAACGGAAACTAATTGGGAAATCGTCAAAATTTTGTTAAACTCGTTCTTTCGTTGCCTGCTATAGATAAGTTATCTCTCCCTCTTTACAGTTGCCAGTAATTACAAGAGGTTGCTTTATATGGGGTCATAAAGGCTTACAAAAAAAGCTATGGTTAGCATTCTTTGCAGCATTCCCAGAAAACGTGGTTAAGGTTCAAAGTGGGTACATGTGTTAAGCATTCAGAGCCCAATACACCTAACAGGTGCTGCTTAAGTATTAGCAAATTCACACTCCATAGGAAACAATCAAGGACAGGGTGCAAAAGGTTACCTACAGCAAAAGGGGGAAAAAGGCTATAGTTAACCACTGCAAAGCCACAGATAGGATTTTTTCAGTATAGCTATCTGAGATCAATCTAAAATTAAACTTTTAACAATATCTTTAAAAATCTCACCCCAAACAGCAACTTATATTGAGAGATGCAAAGACGAGTAAAAGAGAAATAAAGAGATCAGAGGTTCTGTGGACCTCAATGTTCTTCTGCTGGGAGGCTGTTGAACATATCCACCAACCTCTCACTAAAGTAAGTCTTCCTTACATTAAGTAAAACTTTATTACATTAAAGAAGAAATCCCAGGAGGAGCACAATAATATGCAAACGATAATTAACCATTTCAGTGTCTGTAAGGAATAATTTAGGGCAGCTTCTATTGCAGACACTGTGTGTTTGCACTACACGCTCCTCCCTTTCTCCTGTGTTTTTTTTCTATGCAGCAAGACACTGTCTCACATACTTACTCCCACTCCCTGTCAGCATGGTCTCTGCAGGGGCACAGACAAGATAGGGGGACAGAGAGGTTTTTGCCCTCGAATTTCATTTCTGATTTTTAAAAAGCCCCCCAATTTCATCTGAAACAAAATTTGTTGCCGGAAAACAAATTCAGAAAAAAATGAAAAATGTGTCCAAAATGATTTTGGACCTCATGCACAAGTCTAGTAATCAGTGTAGGTGTTTAATCTCATTTAAGTGTAAAATACTATTTTATCCAATGGAAGGTGAAATCTGTGACCAATTTACTCCCCTTGTGTTACTTCCCCATTTCCTCTCACCCTTACCAAGGCTGCCTGAAAAAACCAGCTGCTATAAAAGGCAGTAACAAAATGGCAGTATGATCATTCACACACCCAATAGGGCAGGTTGTATATGATAAATCTGATTTTAATTTCTAAAACACCATTTGAAAGACTCCTATACCACCTGGCAGCCAGCGGTGTCAGATAACCACAAACACAAGATCTGCTGTGAGTGCTTCTGATGGTTTCTCCCATAGCTGCAAGGTGCAAAATTAAACTCTGCAAGGACCCTCCATGCCAGTTTTCTCTATCTGTCAAAATATATATATATACATACTTATATATAAGGGACTCTAAGCAACAGCAAGGTCTAAGATGTGGTAGAGTAGACTTGGGGGTTCTGTGCCTCCTAGAAAGTTGCTTATAGGCTGATTTGATTCATTCAAGATGACAAGAATTGAAAAGTGATGGTATTTCCAGGTATCAAAGTATAATGGGGGCAATTAAAAAGCAGTTTTATTGTTTTCTTCCGATTTCCTTTGTGCAGAAAATAATGAGTTGTGCCATCCCACCTTTTATCCCTTGGATCACAAGTTCTCAAAAGTAAAAGTCTATAAGGTTGCTTAACCCTTTCGTTACCCTATGGACATTACCTTTAGGACATATCTGTAAGTCCTGCATTTTTCTCAGCAGTAGGGACATATCTCTGCCTCTGCACAGGACACTCTTTCTGTCAGCAGAAGCCAGCATTGTGTGACCAATCTTGTGTAACAACACGATCGTTGGTATAGCATTATATAAGGAGTGTCCAATCACATGATTGGGCATTCCCTTCCAGTAGGCATCACTGTTGACATCCACTGGAAGACAAGAGAGACACAGCAGTGTTTGTCTAGACCTTGCTGGGATCTCCGATTTTTTTTATATGGAGCTTTTCTTGCTGATCACAGTGTGATCAGTGCATGGGAGTATGTGGGGCAATCAGAGGATGTTGCCAAACATAAACTGGGTAATTGTTCATCAGTGGCACATACTGTGTATAAGTAATTCTAACAGAAATTGAAAAAAAATATTATTCGAATATGGGTTTTCTACATGCTAGCACTCAATGTTTTTAAATAATAAAAAAAAAATCCCTAGATCACCACTCAAGAAGAAAACATTGCATTCCTTTAAAAATAAATTAAAGCGTGACTGGCAGCAATTTAGTTTATGGTCCGCAACCACATTACTGGTACTGTCAATCAAGGTTCAACTTGCATGCTATGCCTAGGGGACAGTATCTTCCAAAGTTATTACTCCTGTAATTGCAAGTAAAGCAGGGACTATTTGTCCAGCTATACAGATGTCACTCTCTTTTTTTCCTCATGCCAACAAAGCTAAAAAGAAATACTCAAGAGGCTTTGCTATACAATGGTGCCATTTTAATTGCCTTAGACCCATCAAAGTTTGTAAAACTACTTGGTATGAAAGGCCAATGTTTTTGAAGATTCCAATAAAGAAAAGTCAAGGAAACTTAAGCATCTAATGCATCACACTTTATGTAAGAGTTTTAAGAAGCTTGAAAAAACAAATATGCTACTTTTGTTATTCTGTAATAACACGAAAATAAAGTTATTGTAGTTTGAGAATATTTAAAAATGCTGCATTGCCAAACTTTGGAAAAAGCTCAGGCTGTCTATGAATGCAAAGAAAGCTAATATGTGAGGTTCTTTTAGTGAAATGTTAGAACGTTCATTCAAGGGCAGCCATAATAAAACTGTGTAATCTGGATGTTTTGCAGAAATATATAAACTATGCTAGCAGAACGTAAATGCCAAAATAAAAAAAATATTTTAAATGGATTGCAATGACATTTTTTGTGATATACCCATGTAGTACTGTATGCAAATCTACATTTGATACATAACAAATGGCTTATGTTTTGCATTGTATGATGGTATCTTGTTACATTATCTTACACCCTGGGTACAAATGATGTCACTGCAGATCAATCATTTTCCCAAATCCTACATTTTACAGTTCACTAACTAAACATATGGGATTTACTCTAAAATATATATAAAATAATGTACCGTATTTGCCAGATTATAAGACTAGGTTTTTTTCAGAGCATTTGCTCTGAAAAATACCCCTCGTCTTATAATCGAGGTCGTCTTCTAATCGAGGTCGTCTTCTAATCAGACCTCAAAAAAATGTCCGCTGGGGCCAGGCTGCTTACCGGTGCTTTGGTCGCGAGCAGCGTCTCTTCTACTAGCAGCAGGAGAACAGGAAGCTAGAAGAGTGTCACATAACTCTGCCTCCCCCCTCCTTCCTCTGGGGGCGGGGCCAGAGAAGTTGCTCGCACAGCCGGGCCCCTGCAGAAGTCTTCGAGTGAGATCTGCAGTTCAGGTAAGGGGGTGGGGAGGGTTTTTGAGCAAGTGTGTGTGATTAATGGAATTAATGAGTATTTCAGTGTTTGTGAATGAGTGTGTGTGATAGCATGGATGTGTAAGGGGGGTGGTGGAAGTAGCATGGCATAGGGAGGCTGTACTCACACTCCTATCATCCCCAGGTTCCAGCATGTACTGGCTGCCTTGGCTTGATAGGAGTGTGATTGCTGTTAGAAGTTATATACCTCCAGAAATGCCTTTTACCCCCTATATGCCACTCTGCCCCATGATATGCCTTTTAACCCCCTATATGCCACTCTGGCATATAGGGGGTTAAAAGGCATATCATAGGGCAGAGTGGCATATAGGAGGGTATAAGACATTTCTGGAGGTAGAGTGGCATATAGAGGGTTAAAAGGCACATCATGGGGCAGAGTGGCAAATAGGGGGTATAAGGCATTTCTGGGGGCAGAGTGGCAACCCTGGGGGCAGATGTGCATTACTGGGGGGCAGGTTGGCAAATAAAAGGAAATAAAAAAATATATATATTTCTCCATCATAGCTTTTATTAAATATGAAAAAATGGTTAATATGAATTAATATTTACTAGTAAAACTTTTTTTCCTATAGGGTAGTCTTATATTCAGGCTTTTTGTTTTTTTCCTAAATTAATATTTAGATTTTGGGGGGTCGTCTTATAATCGAGCAAATACGGTATTTATTTGATATATCTGCCTTTTGTGTATACCACATGAGCAGCCATTTTAACTTCCTGCATGGCTACTCCTCCCATTAAGTTACCTCTTCCCTATTCTTATGTTGCAAAGTTTGTAAAGGATGGTGAGGAGAACAAATATAACTTCAGCACAGAAAGTTGACTGGATATGCTAGCAGATCTTAATGCCATTCTGAGTCCCGTAAATGGAAATCAGTTGCCCCTAAAGCTTGGAATTCAGTTGCCATACTGGAACTCTTTCATATACAATATTGCATATTCGAGCACACGAAGATGAGGTGGACCCAATTCCTCTTTCATTTGTAGGTCTCAAGTTGTAAAGCAGACCATTGAGGTGGTGCAGCGTTCTACCGAATACACACAAAGATTGTGTCTTGCTGGCATTACTAAGGAGATATGCTAATAGAGTTTCCATGCCTAGGGGAGCTATAATTACAAAATAGATCTTTCCCGCAAAAGTACCGGTATTTAAAATCTTACAAGGAACATGAGTTCCACAGAACTGAACAATATGGCCTAACTTATATCTTTCTAAGACAAGTTAAACAAGGAGATGCTTTCAGCCAATATATATGTCCTAAGTATAATAATAATCATTTACAATTTTCAGAGATTTTTGTATTTAATTGTAAGCAAAATGCTTCATGTAATAGACATTAAAACATTTAGCTTCATATTTTATTTTAACTAACCCATTAGCAATATGCTGGGGCTAGCGGCTAATTTATATATAAAATTCATGGTTAAATGTGTCACAATGAGAACTTTAGAATGGTCTGTCTGAAAGATTAATCCCAAAATTGGCGAGATTCTTATTGTCTTCTGGCAGAAATGTAATCTCACAACCTGTTTTGTGGTGTCTATATATATTAGAATTAGATTTCATACGCAGAACACTGGAGGTTGAAATAAATCCTTAAGACAAAAGCTTAGCATGCTATTAAAAGTTATACACGATATGTATAGCAGTTGTTCTATAAAGGAACAATAAATACAAATCCAGAGGATGTATTAAATATATAACATAACTTGATTATCTCATGTTCCCCTGGCTGTCACTGTCTACACCCAAATTTAAAGTGTTATTTTCATAGCAACAGCTGCTTTAGCAACATCTTAGGTGGAACTGCCACTCTCAATGTGTAACATGGTAGACTCAAGGATGGATGAAGGTAGATCTTTGGTAGAGCTAAGCAGAGTTGAGATGCGGTGTATGTTTTTTTTCTACATAAGGATAAACAGATGTCTACTTGTATAAGGTATGATGCACCCCTGTTGAAAATGCCCTAAATCTTTTTCCCTTATACTACATCTGCTGATGCCATTACAATAAAGATCTATTGCACTGCATACAAAACCATGCAGTGCTGTTAATTAAGACCCATGGAAACCTACCTACCTGCTGGAACACTTCTCTGTAACCCCACAGAAACATGGGCAGCAAGTTTTGTAGAGCTATTACAATAGGGTACAGTGAAAATTACCAATAGCATTAAAATTGACAATGTATAATTTGGCAGTAAGATGAAGACATGTTTAGGCAAACTGGTACAGAAGGAGAACAGAGCCCTGCTCTTTCAAGCTTACAATCTATTAGAGGATGCGGGAGATGACGTCATAGATCTAAAAAGGCATAGATCTAAAAAAAAAACTCTGACATCTTCAGCTCTCACATGAGTTCTTTGGGTACTACTTTAAAAATCATGAAATAACAGTTTATCATAAATTGTGTCTCCAAATCTGCAATTTAAACAAAAATATTTGAAGCATTTTAAGACCACAGTTTATGATTTCTAAAGAACATAGTTGTTAAAGGTATTTATGTGACTTGACACCAGTGCAGCAGGAAGCTATAGACAGCTTTGCTTGTGACTTTATGGACCGTAGAGCAAACAATGTCACATATGAGCAATATGTTCCAAGGTGACCAGACTCTTTATTGACAATAAAGCAACGTAGAGGCAAGAATGTCCTTTGAGGCCAAAAAATGAAAATAGAGATAATTAAAATAACACCAATAAATATAAGTGAATGTGTGTTCTAGTTCTCAGATAGAAGTGCATTTATTTATTATTAGGGCTCACTGATGCTCAGAGAGCATCTCTTGAGTATCCCGCTGTGACAAGACATTCTCCTGGCACCATGCTGTGTGCTACTTACAGAGTGTGATGAAAAACCAGAGCACTGTATAATGACTTTAACCACAAAATAAAGAAAACAGAAAGTTTTAGATCTACTGCAAACATTCCATACCCTTGGAGGTAAGAATAGGGGGGAAGTGTTATTGTATGTAAGATACCATCTGTAAGTTAGGAATTTCTGTTAATGATTTTTAATAATTGGTTATTTTTTATTTGTGAGTGAGGTTAAATAATCTTGGTATAGGGTAATTATGTTTAAAAGGTCTCCATTTTGTTTTAATGCATATTGTGGTCCATTGCAAGAACTACAATGCATCTTACTGCATACAAATCAGTGCATGCATTATATATATTTTAAAAAAAAAGAGGATTCTGCCTCATTTTCATCCTTCCTTCCTTTTTTTGTTTAGCCCCTTGAGTGATGGGAGGTTAGGGCAATTTTCATCGGGTGGCAGCCTTACAAACAGCTTACATTTTCATTAGGGTAACCAATAGATCAGTATTTTCGAACAAGTTAAACTATTCATAAATATCTTGTTTAAGCCATTTCACAGTACCCAAGCTACGAAAGGTAGGTAGGCATACATAAAAATATAAAATCCTTAGCTGCCTTACCTCTGCCAACGGTGAGGAGAAGCAAGTTCCGATGGGTTCCTAAGCCTAAAAAGGGGCAAACTCGCCAACATCTGGCGGGCATAACCTCGCACTTACCCACCTCCTGAGAGTCCCCAGTAATGAGACCATCTCCAGATGTGAGATACTAACCCTGAGGCCTATACATATAGCTACACCTCCTTCCCTTTCTTTTTTAGTTATTAAGCTCCCTTCAGTCTACCTGTTGTTCCTGAAGGTGTTGTTTGCCGTTATTTTTACGCTTTGACCTCCAGCCTGTTTCCTTGACCAAGAACCTTAGCTGCCAGTTCCAACCTCTGCTTTCATTTTGACTATGCCTTTTGGTTCATCCTTTTGTATTATGCTTTTTTTGGAATTACTGCCCTAGAGCAACCATTCACTGTCACCACAGTTGTTCCCACTCTAGTTAGTAAATCCACATGTCCACAAGTATGGCACCCTTTTCTACCTCTGGTGTACCTGCTTTAGTGGGCTACAACTCTCATCACTCATCAGTGTTGTGGCTGCATGTAATGGGAGCTCACCAGCCTTGATTTTATTTAGACTGGGAGGGTTTTAAAGTGGGAGAAATGCCTGTGATCAGGGGTTTCTCACAATAGATCTGCTGGCAGCATGCTGTCTCTTTAATATTACATTTGATTGCCATGATAGCCAGTGACATATTCACTATGCGTGCTGTTCTTGACCGCCCACTCCACCCACCTCTGTCCGTGGCCATTGTCCTTACAGCTGTGTGGCGGGATGTGACCCTATATCCTGTTGCTTTGTTTCTTTAAGCGCCACAATCTAATGTGCTGTGAAGGTTGTGCTGGCTGGACTTATATATTTTTTCACTAACACATCCACAATTTTTATTTGTCTGAATGAGGTTAAAAATACCAAAAGAAATGTGAAAGCAAGATTAATGTCTTCAAACTTTTCTCAAATATATTTTTGGACTTCTGTCTCATGATCAAATCTGTTCCCATTAATAAAAAGTTGCTTGGGAACATAATGTAATTTCAGTCCAATTCATCTTTTCTGTCACATGCATGCGAGATTCCACGCTTAAATATTCGTCTTACTGAAAACTAGAGTAAAACTGTGAGGGGCTGCTTGGGAGTACAAATATGGTGTCTTTTTTGAATAGGTCAGTACTATTAATGTGAAAAATATAGGCAGGTGATGAAATATGAAAGAGGTAGTAATTCTGTATTTGATTCACAGAAAAGCTATACTGAACAGAAGTTGTCTTCTGGTGGTCTAGCAGAGGAGCAGAGATATCTTTGCCTCGATCTGCCAACAATTAAGAAACCGATTAATTGTTTTATGAAACTGCCAATTGTTTACCAGCAAAAAGGGTGAGGAAATAGATTTACAAAGGCAAAGACATCTGTTTTAAGCTATACTAACGGGTACTACATTTTAGGGTATGTCAAGAGGTTAGTTGGGCTTTCACAGTGTATTCATCCTCAGGGACCTTAATTTATAAGGCACTAAATTTAATGATTCTGTTTAGTCTGTCAAAGGTGCTTTTTCTTACAAACAAACCATGGCAAATTAAAAAAAAAAGGAAGCAGTTGTTTTATAACATGTCTTTTTTTTCTTTCTGCGCAAGGTTAAATCAAAAGAACACCTACGGTAAATGTATATAAAAAAAAGCTATTCTGTTGATAGGGCAACACTTATGATCTATCAGTGCCATTTGGCATTCTCTGAAACAAAGATATGGGGAAATATCCAGAGATATTTCTGGGTAATGCGGGGCTAGGAACGTTGTTGTAATAATAAATATAGGTAGAAAACCATTAAAGTGAAGGCCCTTTAAAATGACTTTCTTTGCTATCGAAAAAACACATAGGGACGTTGTATTTTTTTCTTTGCTTTTAAACAACTCTGACATCTTCTTGTATCACACAGACCTTTTTGCTTATATCTCTTTCACAGAACAAAAGCTCAACCACATAGCTATAACTGTTTTAGACACCACTGCCTATTACAGGAGATTGAGAACAGGTACATCTGTAGCTACTGTAATCGTTAGCACACTGGAATTGAATGGATATCTGCTATAAAACTCTACGTTTGTAATCAGTTAAACCATAACTTCCATGATTCTTCATAAGCCTTTGACATCCATCAGTAGACTGTGGGAGTTGTAGTTCAACAACAATTAAAGACATACCAGATAGCTGCCTTTTAGCCACAGAGCCTGTAGTCTGTTATAATTGTCTATTATCCAAGAAAAGCTTCCAAGAACTCCAATAGGACCGAGAAAACGTACCCATACGTTCAAAGGTCAATAAACAATGTTATTTACTATTTGTTTTTTTGCAACTTTTTAATCCATTTTTTCTATTTTCCTAAAGCATGTCTGGCATATATATCACCATCACTATATACTTGGTTTATCTCCATTGAGAGAAATTACATAAAATCTGATATTTATTCAGTCGTCCTATTCTATTTTAACAAGAGGTTTTCCCTTACTCAGCAGACATTCGCAACATTACTTACCAGTGCAATGGAGAATATGGAATTGTGTGATTTAAGGACAAGAACAGCTTTGGTTTTTAAAGTGAATTTACTGTGAAATAAAGTTTTACGTACCTAAAACGTAATGAAGTGTCACATACTCTGGTGCTACAGCAGATTTAAGAATCAAGTTCACCTTTTTAACTTTTAATGTGGAATCTTTGTCTTTAAAGTCAAAATCCCATAAAGATAGAGAAGTTTTCTTTGAGTACTATAGTATAGTAAACATCTATACAGTATAGCACTGTTGCCACAGTTTAGCCACCCTATTTGCAATTAAAAACTGAAAAAAAGGCGAGATCTGTTGGTGTGGTTCTGTTTTTTAATGACGAATTAACCCTCTAAAGTCAACTGCCAGAATGGAGTTGCTATGCTAAAATGTAACATCTCAATCATCTCATATAATTATCAAATATAATAAAAATTTATAACGCTATGGGTTTGATCCAGAATATCTGGAAATCAGTGCAGATTACTCCAAACAGGGAGTGCTGAGTGACCATCGCTGGGAAATTTCTAGGTGCCTTTATAACCCACATGCTTCTACAGGTGTGTAAAAAAATAATCCAAGATCGCATTTAAAATAAATATTTCCATTTAAAAAAAATATTTCTATTATTATAATATTTAAATGGTATATGCTTAAACAAGTGTATGTTTAATGTTATAAGACTGGATGGCAAGCACCTCTTTCACATTTATGTGCCACATCAATGTTTTATTTCAAAGGTAATCCAGTATGTACTTTTTAACCATACAAAATAAACTGTTATTTAACCCCTTAATGACAAAGCCCATACATGTACGGGCTCAAAATGCATTGTTTTCAATGGGTTTAGGGACCGCCCATTGTCCTTAAGGGGATACTGTTATATACTATTACTATGTAAAACATTTACAAACCATCATATAATTTAACATGGTTTGATTGATACTGTTCCAGGACACAAAAGAAGTATGATGTAATGGTTTAGTACCGTGCACTAAGCTAACTGATCGTTAGCACTAGTACCAGCATATACAAAATGTTAAAAGAAGCATATTGTAATTAACTCGGCTCAAGACACATGTGGAACTTTTCTAAGTTGAAATAAAATACACCCATATAAACGGCATGGTCTTAATGTTAATAAAAAACACTAAGTACATTACATCTGATTCGTGACCCGAATTACCAATAGATATGATTTTATGTCCCTGAATTATTCTTGGTAATATCTTTAACATTAATAAAGGTCATAAGATGGATAAGCATACTAAAATGTTATCAACTCAATTAGCTATGTTCTCACACCAACATAAAGCAACAGGAATTAAAGGAGCATTCCACCCTCACATGCACATTGATGTATATGATAGCTGTGTGGTCCCTTTAACTTTTCAAGTTGTCCCTTTTACAAATGCAGCAGAAAATGTTGATTTGCCCTTTTCCCCACCTACCAGCTAAATGCTATGCAGGAGATGAATTTGGCCAAACACAACTCCCTGCATGCGACAAACCCCCCTGCAGTCAGCTCCAGTGCTGGCTCGGTGAACCTCAGACCCATGTGCACGTATTTGAAAAGTGCTCTCATTTCATTTCCTTCCACTGACTGGATGCTTCAAGCATTAAACAGTAAACTGTCCCTTTAAGACAGTATTTCTGCTAATATATATAACATGATAACAGTGGATATCACAAACCTCTCATAATCCAATGTGTATCAGTCACAATGCGTACACATGCGTTGCACTAGTCATTATGTATATATATATATATGTATATATATTATATATTTCATTGTTCATTATTTTCATTTTATTTTATTTTATTCACTTAAGGACCAGTCACTGGAATATACAATCGTTCTTACTTACTGAGGTTCCATTTCAGCCCAGTGGTAGTTACAGATTTGCACGCTGATCCCACTGGTATCAGGCCACACCATTTCCCCTCTTTTCCCGTTGACACGTGTAGTTTGTGCTTTCCCTGTGATAAAAAATGCAAAATATACAGACATGAAATGCAGCCAACACATCCAATTAAAACCAGTACACAAAACCCATAGGTTCTTTTGTGTTATAAAATAGTAGAGAAATAAAAAAGCTATCAAAACAAGCAACAACAAGCTTACGAGACTTGGACAAAAACTCATAAATTGAATAAAGGCAACTTGCATGTTCTTAGTTCCAATTAGAAAAATTCACGTCACAACTTTCCTAAGCAAATGCTGGGCTTTATTTTATTATCCCCCCATCACTACGCAGGAGGTAGAGAAATAGGAGGGAAATTGTTATGCCACAGTTAAATTAACCTTTTCATCGACTAACCACTAATTTTTTTAGTAAATAGACCCATTTAAGGCCTCTTAGGAAACATAGTATCGTTATTTTCCATATTTTTCTGTGACTGCATTGTTTTCCTTGTTAGAAGTGTACAAAACAATATGTTCCAAACATAAAAAAACACCAAAACATAGATGTTACCCCTTTTTCTAAACAATGGCTTGCAAACGCCAGAAAAAATTGCCACAAGAATCAGCTCAGTGTAGTGTCTGAGCAGGGACAAGATCACACCTGACAATGAAAGCCCCCAGGTCTGCAATAAAGGAAGTTTATTGGAACAAAATCAGGGAATCATATTTGATGGCCATACTATCCTACATTACTGTGTACAGCACTATATTTTATGATCAAGGAGAACATTGTTTCCATGGAACTTCACTTTTACAGGAAAAAAAGTAGTAGTAGTTACAAAAACATGAGCAAATAACACATGTTGAGATTTGGCACATCCAATCTAAACCTTTTTTGAAATTCAAAATGGTTTTATTTTTTATATTTACAACATTGCACAGGCGTAGAGCAGTACAAGTAAGGGTAAAGACAATCACGGAGCGTGTTGCCTGGAACACAATGTATGAAAATGAAATAAAATCAAAAAGAAGCATTAAGCATGTAATCCAGAACGAGTCCTGGCAGAAGGATAACATTTCAAAACATTAGACTTAGCTGAAGAGGGGGGCTTTCGCGCAGCAAATTTTTGCCAGCAATGTATTGTTACAAAAAATCAATACACATAGTAACGGGTATATCAGGTAATACAGTAAAGGAAGGACGCGGCTCTCTCTCGTGAAAAGGTTAGAAAAATGACTGATCATGTAGCAACGGACCAACAAGGATCTGAGCGATGTTGAAGCCAATGGGACCAAACTTTTTCGTATTGAGGCATCCGCTGGTCATTTTGAAAAGAGAGCTTCTCAAGAGTGTGGATGCGTTCTACAATTCGGAACACCCCCAACATGCAAGGTAAAGAGGACGACTTCCAGTGACGGGCTATCAACGATTTCAGCACGAGGAAAAAGTGTATGCTACATTTCCTGATGGGGTATTACATAGTCCGGAAACATGTGAAGAAGGGCAACTTCAGGAGTAAAAGGGAGGTGGACGTTCAAAGCGGAGGAAATGAAAGCAAGATTTGGCACATCCAATCCAAACCTTAATCTACTGTCTATGAGGCAGGGCAGTTTACTTTGGTCTCACAAAGATGACCCAATCAGAACACCAGCTCCTCTAAACTGGATGTTAGTTCCGTGAGAGAGTAAGATGGACCCAAGAAATGCTTTCACAAAATTCCTACAGATTTCATATTATATTCACCACAATTTGAATTACTATAAATATTCAAGGTCGCTAATTGTACTCATATTCCAATGTCCTTTTTAGCCGTTACCTAAGCTCTGACCTAGAACATATTCTAGAAATTATTACCTTCCCTATAGGGCACTAAGAGGTGACGGATGCTAAACAAATGCAATCATGAGGCTATTTTTTTATTTTCTGATCGTTTCATGCCGAAGTGCGAGTTCTTTTTAAATACAATAACAAAATGATATCTTTACTTTAAAAGGATAAGGAATTCCTTCCATAGCAAAGCTATCTCTTCCTTGAGCAGTTTCCCATCACATATAATTTTAGCTTGTAGCTTTTCGTATATGTGTCAAAGAAAGCTAAGAAATGTGAAATGCATATATAGAGATGGCAATCTATAGTGCTATTTTTTAGCTGCACATACAATTTGCAATGTTTAAGCAAGTTGTGTCCTTGTTTCTGTTTGGAAGACAGGACTTTCTTTACATTTTTTAGAAATAACTATAGTTTAGAACTACAGTAAATGCAGTCAGATGATATACAAGAGTAGTAGAGGAGCAGAGTTCCTTTGTTCTTCAACTGTCTTTAATATGGCATTCCTTGAACTGCAATATCACAGACTGTTAAATCAGAACCATATTAAATCTGCATTATAGCTGTTTCTCGTTTATGAAATAAGATTGTGCCATCAAGGAGGAAAGAATGTTTAAAGGTAAATTATTTGTTCAATACAATTTATATTATTTTGAGTTTACTTAAAACAGAAATTGCTACACCCAATATGTATTTCAAGGCTAATTCAAGGAATGCTTCAGCACCACATCAGCTTTAATGCATATGATATTTGAGTTACTCAAATGTTGCCCCCCCTTACAAATTTATAGACGGACTCTACAGGATCCCCCCATATTCATTTTTTACTTTACCCACCCGAGCTACTTCAGGAGAAGTGTCACCAAAGTCACCATCAGTCCGCTCTACTCCTTGCTCAGCAAGGGTTCTGGGGGAGTCTAGCAAGCATGTGCATGCACAGAAAACAAGGGAGTGCTTTCCTGCTATTCAAGCAGCCAATCAGTGGTGCAAAAAACAGACCACAGAGTGGATGTTACTCTGCAGCTCTGGGGTTGCAGTTTCTTCTAAAGGCATGTACATTGAAGTATTTAGGAAGTACTTTAATATGCATGGGGTGCTGGACTGTACCTTTAAACAGGATAACAACTAAACTTACACCAAATGGACATCGAGTAACTGCACTGTAATATAATGACATTACAGAGAAGAGCTAGTACAACTGAGCATCTTCCATGAATGTGATATACAAAATATATATTCAGTACATTTTAATTCAGCTTTTTTGTAAACTCTTTCAGTATGAATTTCTTTCCTTGTGCCACATAATACAGTACATACAATAATGAATGAAGGTCAAGGTGGAATGAGAATTGTCACAAAATTACTCAAGCAAGCACATGTAATTAATAGATAAGTTAGTGCCACGATGCCATTGTGCAGCTTTTCTAAAAGCTGAAATTCTTCAGTAAAAAAAAAAAAGGCAGGTAAAGTACTAACTTTTCAAGACAAATGCTAATACTTGTTTAAAAATAATTCAGAACAGAAAAACCTAGATTTAAAGTTTATCCTTTAGGCTTTATGACAACAAGAAATCAAATTCTGGCATTACAGAGCTACAGCTGTAAGATCATCGGTTACATGGGTCCAGAAACTCTATGAGCATTTAGAGACACCCCAACCTACCACCCTGAAACCAGTGAGGAGTGCATGGGGATAAGGGGTTTAAATTGACTAGGGAATGCATAGACATATAGATATGATGATCCTGTTGCTTCCTTTGAAACGTTTCTTTGGAAATGCCCAGTCACCATTTGAGCGGTGATATAATGAAGTCACATTATAATCCAGCACACCATATTTACATATGCAAAAACATATATGAAGCGGCAGTTGTATGTACTGTATTATGTGGCAGTTTGGCATTAGATTTCTGCCATTTGGTAAAGGCACACTCCAATATGTGTGGCAGAAGTGTAGAATATATACTTGCATATCCTAATGCTCCATGATAGATGCGAGGTCTACTCACTAAAGAGAGAGTTGTCAAAAGAGTTTGCAAGAAAACTATAGTTAAACTTCTTCTATGTCACGAAGGTCCAACCCCAGTCAACTTTTGGCTTGGCTGGCTCTGTGGAGATAAATCAGTGATTTTCTCAAAGTTTCCTCGCACATTGAATTGTACAGTATACAGGGCCAGCTCAGCCCTTCATGAGGTACAGTCCTTCATAATGAATATTGAATTAATGGAGACCACAATTCTAAGGGCAAACAGAAGAAAATATGATAACAGTAAAAAACAAAAAAGGAAACAAAACCCATGCATATAATGTCAAATAATATCTGTGGAACATCAACAGTAAGTCCAAATTTTTATAGATATCTCATGAAGTATCCATCAATTGTCCAGCAAGTATTGGAATTGTTTGTAGCAATTCCTTCCAAGACATCTCCAAAAGGTTGTGAGAGCTAGTTTTAAAATTGCAGAGATTCATGGGTAAGTATGCACCTAAAACCTAAATTCTATAGTTAATAGCAAAGACGGTCACGGTAATACATATTTCTTAACTCAGGTTTGTAACAGTTAAGGACTATAAACAGACACTGGGGAATTTGTACTTTTAGAGCTTATTTGCGCTAAAATATATTTTCTATAATTAGATAACAAAAGAACGTTCTTATCAACATTCCAAAATTTCATTCATTTAAGTCAAATGAACTTGTTTGGGTTTAATGAATAAAATGTAACAAAAAAAAAAGAAAAGAAAAAAAAAAGATATATTGAAAATGGAACCCATACGCACGGTTCTATAAAACACATTCAGAAATACATGCACTTGCTACTGTCTTTCTGTAGTATGATGGCGTATCTGATCAGGTGGCATTAATACTACTTAATGCATCTGTCATATCATGAACTTAAAATCTCCATACACATAGAGCTCTTTGTGTGTTTTTTTTACAAGAACACTGGAAACAAATTTGAAGAAATGTTGCTTTTTTGTTTCTTAAAAGAAAGCAGGACTTTCTGTGGACATGTTCTCATTCATTTCCGAAAGATCTTGACATACACAGCGACAAAAGTCTCTTTTATCCACCTCTGATCGTAGGGTCCTATTTAAGATTTAGGAACAGTGCCACACTTAGAATGTAAATGATAACATCACAGAAGATGTGAAGTTAGCAATATCATTTTTCTGAATATGCTATAAATTGAATAAATTTACCAGTTTATCAAAACGTGTAAACCTATGAAACAATATATGCATAGTGTGCGGAATAGCTTTATGACAAAAAGCATGCATTTTGACTGGGTAATTTTCGGCATTTGTAAATTGAACCATACGTTTGTCAATTTCGAACTGTGCATCTCAGAATGGAGATGGAATAAAATGCTTTTTGCTTGGTCACTGGGTAAATTAACAGCTTGTAAATCAAATTCACCTAGTTAGATTTGACTTCTGGATGTTAGTGTATTTTAGCCCTTCTCATAGCATTGCACCATAACTTCAAATACATTACAGACTTCTGCTACATTTTCAATTTAATTAAAAGTAAAGTGAAAAGCATGTACCACTAAGTCATGCTGGATTAATTCCACACCCGAGTACACTGGCACAAAATGGCACAATAATTGCTTCATATTTAGATTTATTGCCTCAGAATGATTTTTATTTATTACCTTTTTTGTGGACTGGTTAGATCTAGGTGGATGTAGTTGTAAGCTAATTTTAATACATATTGTAGGGACTTAGCTTCACGGTCACTGGGGCTTCGCACCATCTGGCCGCTTCTTTCTGCAATGCCGGAGGTCTACTGTGCCGACCCCCATTGCATGGATCTTCTGAGGTAGCAGGTCGCTGTGGAACATACCAGCTACCTCATTTGGATAGCTGGCATCATGGTAGGCCACACCTAGGACTACTCTGTAGTAGGCGATCATGTGATTTCAGCCTGGATTATTCTACTTAAATGTTGGGCCTTCAGTCTCACCATTCCCGTTGTTGCTGTTGCAGTGTTCAATTGACTTTGGTGCGTTTGTGTTCTGAACTGGCTTGTCCTTACGCAGTCTCTTGTTATTTGATTCAGCTTGACTACACTGATTTCTGGCTTGACTCTGCTTGTCCTTTGACCTCACTACTCCTATCAATTTGGATTACATGACGTTCGGCTCCTGTTCCTGACCCTTTCAGGTTTCTTCACCTGATTGTAGATACTGACTGACCTAACACCAGTGCCTAGTTTCTCCTTGGCCTTGGTTAGCCTCATCTCTGCACCTGCGTTCCTACCTACAGAATTCATTACACGTTAAAGGTTTACATTTCATTTTGGAAGTTGATTCTATCTATCTGTGTAATAATATCAAGCTGGCAGCTGTTTCATGAAAAGCCTATATAGATTTCTCCCTGATCTTTAGCTTTTTTATATACTCTGCAGTAGACAAACCAAGCTGGGGACATTTGGACAGCAGTGTTCATTGGCGCAGAGAAGAATCTGTACAAATAAAACAAGTAGCTGCATTTGCTTCCTGGTTACAGGCTTCGGCGTGGTACTCCCTAGCAGAAGGTCGCATCCTAAAGGAACATGTGTGCTGTCATTGGGAGCTTGTCCGCTGGAAGAAAAACCCTAAGTAATTATGGTTTTTATGGACTTTGTTATTCACAGATCTACTTTTTGGCATTACTGCCACACTGGTCAAATATTTATATATTTGCACAATAGTTTTGCACGCCTTTCCCCCATGTTAATACCTTAGACGCGTTTATAATAACTGGCATTGCCATACATTTTTATGATGTATACGGAATGATGTTCATTAATGACAGTACTGCATGCACTCTTCTAGATTACTGATTATATTTTTTCCATGGATTCTGTCATAATAATATTAATTATAATCTCCATTCACTATTAGCATGTATATAGAAAGCTAAAATATTCTTCCTTGGATATGCATTTGGTGCATAAAGGGTCTGATTTTTTTAAACTGAAACAATTTATATAGCGCAGTAATTAATGAACATTTACTTAGTCCTTTAAATAGCATTTTGATTTTGACAGAATATAAAGCACAGAATAATATTCAATAGGAATGAATGAAACATTATTGCTAGTGTACATGAACTTAAATGAAGGCCACACTAGCTCTGTAAGTGCTTGCTTTAAAATCTACTAATGAATACTTATGTAAAGAAAAAGGAACGTGGTAGGCAGGGCTGATGTTATAGTTGTGTTATAGTTGATGCAAAAAAGTTGTTACAAAAGAAACTACAGTTTTCAATGTGCCAATCATCAACACCTCAAAATGAGAGTTATTCTATACTGCGCTTTTTCTTGCATCAGGCTATATCCTTTTAAACAGCAAATATATTACGTTTTTCATATACCATAAGCCCACGCAAGGCACAATTACATTTAGCATTGTGCCCGAGGTAACAGAGGTCAGATCAGGAAAACTTCATACTATAAAAACAACATAATACAATCAAATAAACACAAATAAAGTCATAAAATAGAATGTGTAGGTAATTTTAAGAGATGTCAATATGAAAATTCTAAGTCCGTCCTTCAGGCTATAGTTTTTTTTAGAAATCCCTTCATAAATACATATTCTCGCATACAGTACACCTGTAATGTAATTTAGGGAGACATGGCATTGATAAGTAATTGTATTGATTAGTAATGGCCAGTCCCTTCATAAAATCCCTTGCGATAGCGTGTGGTCTGTTTGTAAGGTGATATTTGTCTATGATAAGCACTTGATTCCTCCATCTAGTTTAGGGGGTTTCTTAAAATAGCCCCCAGATAAGTGCTGCATTATATAGAGAGAAGTAAAAGAAGCCTGCCTGGCATTTTATTTTCCCCTCTATGCTCCCTGACACTACTACTGCCTATTATCAGTCCTGCTACTCCTCCAAAGCTCTCCCCTGGGTTATTATTTCACAGCGGGCTGACCACCTACAGCGACACCGACATGCTTGTGCATGTAAAACAGAACGCAGTTACCCAGATGGAGCTATAGGGCCATTTTTTAAGAAAGTAAAAAATTACTCATCGCAAGCACATTACATACATATTTTATGTAAGGGGATAAAATAGATTTGTGTACACTTCATCACAAACACAGCGATACACCTAAATACAAACACAGCAGCACACAAAAAATGAGACACATCATTTATTGAGAATGGCAGAAGCTGAAGGCCCACATTGACCCCTCCAGTGCCGGGTCAGAACTAAAGGGGTGCCTGCACCCTCTGATCACCACCTGCATATTGTTTCTAACTTTAGTCTGTCATTCCTCTCCTGTGCCTCCAAGATCAGGCTGGCCAGCGATATGTCTGGCATCACCTGCCAACGTATGCCCGCAGCCCCTGCCTTTTGTGGACCAATGTTAGAAACAGCAGGCTTGTGGTGACCAGAGGCTGTTTTCACAAACAAAATACAGCAAAACGGTATGTTATTTTAAAAAAATTTTTTTATGATGCACACCTTTATACTACATACGTATATGACAATCTAGGAAAGTTGGGGGGGAGCAGCTTTAACTTCCACATGAATATATACAATGGTTTTTGCTACCTTGTATTTAACACTTTATATATTTTTAGGTTAAAGGAGTAGTCTTAAAGGCAACTGTTAGTTCTAGTTTTGGGGGTATCCAGTGGCTTGGCGGAGGCGGTCCGCCACGGGTGCCACTCATCAAGAGGCTTACCGCTGTGGAGCTTGCATCCCGTGCTCGGGAAAAGAGTTTCCCTACCATTCCTTATTGGCCATTATTTATAAACTGTTGCGTTACAAACTGAAAAAAACACAAAAAGCAGGATCAGCGATGTTTTGATGTGAATAAACATTCATAGCAAAGGAATCAAATGACATATCTGCTCAGGGTTATTTGTTTAGTAGACAGTACTATTAATGTTTTATCTTAGTGGAACAGCACCTTTAAGCGATTACAAGTTCAAACGGCAGCTCAAATACGCAGACAAAGATTGATTTCTTAAGGCGTAAAGCTTAGCTCACATTCTCTGTTGTGAGTTTAGCTAAAGCAGAAGTATTGCTTGGGTGGAAGTACAATTTCAGGGTTTGAGATAGTGATTTATTACTAGCAGCTAGTGACACTTTTACAGGCTGTTTACTTCTTTTTGCACAGACAATATTGGCTATGTGAACCATAATATTTGCGTGATTCTTTCTCTCTCTATTTTAATATATGTGGATCTTTTGTACTGTGGCTGTGTGCAAGTACAACATATAGAAATGTTGTAGGTTTCATTGATTAGTAAGTTTAACTTTAGTTAATGCATCAGTGGACATTTTGAAGGGAAATCAGTTGCAAACACATCATTTACACAGTTTTCAACCAAAAAGGAATTTAAGTAAATGTAAATACTGTATTTGCAGACAACCGATGCTGCTAACCGCACCTCCTTCCGGCTGCAGCAAAAGTTGCCTACGCGAATCGCGTAGCTGTTTACCTGCTGCCCGGACAACACACTGGGAGTCAGAAGCACGGTAAGTTGGGGGGGGGGGTGTTAACCCTCTATATGCCTCTGTGCCCCATGATCTGCCTTTTGACCCCTATGTGCCACTCTGCCTCCAGAAATGCCTTACACCCCTATATGCCACTCTGGCATTTTGGGGGTTAAAAGGCATATTACGGGGCAGAGTGGCATCTAGGGAGACGGAAGGCATTTCTGTAGGCAGAGTGCTCTATGAAATGCCTTTTAACCCCCTTAATGCCACTTTGCCTTCAGAAATGCCTGCTAAAAAATATAACATATAGTGAAAAGCTGAAAAAAGCACTTTTCTCACCCTGCTTAATAGATTCTCCTATTTGTCCTGAGTTTAGAAATACCCATATGTTTTTGTTATAGAGCAATAAGTACAAATAGTGTTTTGCTATTAACTTTTTTTTTTTTTTTTATTAATCTGGTAACATCTTTGAAGCTGGCCAATTTCATTTACCCCATCAAACTTTTTTTGAAAATTAGACACCCCAGGGTATTTCAAATAATGGTAGTACTACTTCTACCACCAGCCTTATGGTAGTAATTGTTTGTGTGTTTTGTTCCAAACACATTGTACTTTAGGTATAAATTTACAACCCTTGGTAAATGATGCTGACAAATTACACCCCAATATGTGTTAGTGGAGAGTGAAAAGGCCAATACTTCTGGTATTCCAGTTTGCTACCCTGTACACGCAGTCCTGGCTGATTAGATGTACCATATTTCCCCATGTATAAGACGCACCTTTTGTAGAAAAAACTGGGGTCTAAAAATTGGGTGCACCTTATACAGTGGTGGTAGATTTTTTAAAAAAAATTATTTACTAAAAAGGGGATTGGAAAGGGGACCTGCTGCTTACCTGTTTTGATCTGTTGCGGCGACACAGGAACCCAGTGAAGTCACGTAAATGCGCATTGCATCACATGACGCCGCTCAGTTCCTGTTCCTGCTCGAGCAACGCAGAGGGAAACAGCAGCCCCCACGGAAGTCTGCGAGTGGCCCCAGAACATCTGCAGTTCAGGTAAGGTGGGGGAGTAAATGAATGAATATTTATATGTGTGTGTGTTAGCATGGATCCGTGTGTAGGGGGCACAGGGAGGCTGAAAGTGATGTGCATGTACTGGCTGCCTGAGCATGATAGGAGTGTGATTGCTAACAATTGCTAGCAGCTAACATCAATCACACTCATATCATGCCCAGGCAGCCAGTAATGTATGTAATATTTTTTTTTCAAATTTCGACTCCCAAAATTAAGGTGCGTCTTATACAAGGGAGTGTCTTATACTTGGGTAAATATGGTAGTTTTGTCTCACGAAAGCTCTAGCATCAAGAACTGTCAAAAACCATTGGCCTAAATTGTAAAAACGCCTCTGACCAAATGATATCTTTTTACATATATTTTTCCAAAAACACTATAGTAACAATTGAAGTTGAAATATCTCAACACTTTTACTGTAGAAGACATTATGCACCACTCAGTTGTAAGCTATCATTCATATAAAGTACACCAAAATGTCCCCACACAAAAGACTGTAAAGTTTGCAGAGCTATTTGCAGTCTATTTACTGATTACAGTCACTTACACCAGACGGCATCGCAGATAATGTGCATTCATTTCAACTGAATAGTTTTTGCCTACAGTGCAGACAATGAGTAGATTGTGTTCAAAGAAAAAGTCTTATTCCTCACACATGACCGAGAAAAAAGGTCATTGTACGCATAATTTTTATAGCCTCTAAAATTGAATTTGATATTTCACATATCTATGAACAGGAATGACGCAGAAACCACCTTAGGCTCTCGTTCCAACTAACATCAGCAAGGTTTGGTGAAGGTCAAAAGAAATAAAGACTCATTGTACCTCTTCAGGTAATGGTTCCCATGAGAGCTTTTTCACTAAACGAGTGAAACCTCAGCATGATTTGAGAATGTTTTTAGAAAACTTCTTTATTGTATATCAATGGATATTGAATTGTTCAAAAGGAGGACAGGGCCCATATAAAGCAAAATATAGCTCAAACATAGCTATAAATTCACAGTATACATGGCACAGCATAACAGAATGATATAAAAAAGATAAGTTGATAACGTTTTTTCAAATCAGATTTGAACTAGGTGTTGATGCCATTTTATAACCATGATCAGAAGTTAACTATCCATTCTAATTGTATAAAGATTTTTTGTCTTGAACATTTACATCTGTTTGGTTATATTAAAGAGCAGGCTGCGTCTGCAAAAAGTGTCAATGATTTGCTTATTGTTGGCAATAAATAAAGTCATTAGCAGCTGATATTACCAGTGTCAGCTTTAAATAGTCAATTTGTGCATCAAGACAAATGGTTGTCCTCTAAGACCTTGCTATCCCTAAGTTAAATCTGTCAACCAATACATTTTAAAACATAGATATGCATCTGCCCTAGTAAATAAGTACATATCTGCACAAAATGTTATAGTAACTGCCTGCAGATATTGACTGTACACGTATTTTTCACAGGCAGCAACCCCTTCTACACAAGTTGATTGATCCAAGTGTAACCAGCTATACTTATACAGCTTAAATGCCTAAACTCTTAGCCTTGCATAGTTCTGCTTCTTTGACCACTGTGGCATCAACTACAAAGGGGATCTCTCGAAGAGAGAAAAACATTTCAATTAAACATTACAATAAAATAATTATATCAACACCAATGATGACAATGATGGGGACCATGTGATTATAAGATCCCTGTTATCTCTAAAGACTCCAAAAGAATCCTCAATCAAAAAAGTATATCAATAAAAATCATAATTTAAAAAACAGGAA
Source organism: Spea bombifrons (assembly GCF_027358695.1). Taxonomy (NCBI): domain Eukaryota; kingdom Metazoa; phylum Chordata; class Amphibia; order Anura; family Pelobatidae; genus Spea; species Spea bombifrons. Next base: position 33,848,032 of record NC_071091.1, read on the forward strand.
ACGAGAATGCCTGGCTCACAACCTGCTTTCCAATTCATCCCAAACGTCTTCAATGGGGTAAAGGTCAGCGTGCAGGCAACTCGAGTCCAACCATGTACTTTGTGCTCAGCAGGACAGTCATACTGCAAAAGGAAAGGGTTTTCCCATAAACTAGTGCCAGGGCTAGTGCTATTTGGAACTCTGTAGTGAGTGATGGTGATAGTGATGTTTGTGTGTGTGGTCTACATCTTTAAGACTGAGCTTGTTGATGCTTCCACTGGAACAGATCTAGCAGGGCAGAATGTTCACTGACTTTTGGCAAAGATGTCACTCTATGCCAGTGCCAGCTTTAAAGTCACTGAGCTCTTCTGCGCGGTCCATCCTACTGTCACCTTTTTAGCAATGAGTGTGTCTAAAAAACCTAAGCTCAATAATCATGAGCCGTATCCACATATTTTGGTCATATAGTATAAATACATACTGGTGATTTTGGATTAAAGTTAATGATTGCAAATCATGTCTTTTTAAACTCATTAAACACCTCAGACTATGTTTAAAGTGGAATCATGTCTTCACAAATTAATCATACTCCGCTCCGAAATCCAACATACTAACATTGCATATATTGTTATAATATTTTAAAAACTACAGTCAAGACTCTCTTATAAGGAATAAAGCTAACAAGCTTCATGTGATGCTTTAAAATGTAACCTATATTGTCCCAATATATCTTTAGGTTAAAGACCATTGGACCCAAACCAATTTTATCCTTATGTCCCACCCTTGCTGAAGGTTTGAAATGTCCTCCTATATATTGATACCCATATTCCATTTAAGGAAATCTTTTATGAAAACAGTATTTCGAACTTTATATGCAACAAAAAATATAAACAATGATTTATTCACTAAAAAGCGACCTGTCACTCCCTTATCATATTACTTCTCTATACTGCATGATTATTCCTACCATTGCACTCTCTCTCTCCTATATTGCTAGGATGCAGATGTTGTTGACCTGTTCAGACAATCTTTGTAAGGGTGGGTGAGAGTAAATTCATTAAATAATGCTGCCTTGGCTTACATGAGGGGACTGCTTAAACTATATATTGCCTAAACAATAACATTAAAGAAATTAAATTTAGGCATGCTAAAAGCTTACTAATGACATAATAGTTTCTCTTCAAGTAACTTCTGTTAGTAACTTCTGAAACCATATTTGCCATTTATCTGATAAAATGTTCCTATTTTAGTAGATTTTTGTGTTGCGTGTTGGCCTTCTATGTTACATAGGTATTAAACTTTGTGCTCCAGATGAAAAATGTATTGCTGGTTTACAAGGTTTATTGTGTTGCTATGGATTCTTCACCTCATCTATTGTACAACTGGTCAAAATCGACAAAAGAAAAGAAGCAAAAATACAAAAGAAGTAGTCTGTTTTAAATACTGTGCCAGTATTCATTAAAAATAAAAGAAAATGAAGACTGTAGCATGTGAGCCATAGTCTAACTAAAAAAAAGTATTACAGATTTGGTCCCTTCATGAGGTGCATTGGGAATCCTGTTATTATATTTCCAGTAAAGAACAAGTTCTGACAGAGCATAGTTTATATATATTTTTTTTAAAAATAAAGAGTTAAATATTTAATACATGCGTCTGTTCTAGTCACTGCCAGAACTCCGATTTCGCCTTTTAAATTTGTATTTCACGAAGACTCACTGTCGGGCTAATGTGTTTGGAGAGAATGGAGAGGGCTCTTATTAAAATGGCACCCACCATACCATTTTGTAATGAATGTAATTGCTGAACAGTAGGGAATTATAAATGAAGCTACATTAGCTGTATCTTGCATTGCTCTGTGTCACAGAATATGACAGAACATAAGAGGGATCCTGTCAGTGAAGATGTAACGCTATTCTAAAGTTAATCAGACGTTTGCATCTTCATGCAGATTTCTACCTATTTACACAAAGTAATTTAAAGCTTTAGTGAACAGCTGTCTTTTTAATATGGAACAATGTGCAATGTGTTCTGAATATACGAGCAACAATAGAGTTATGTTTCTTTCCAACTTTAAAATGACAAAGATTTTTCCTCTATCACGGCAAGAACTTATTTAACTTGAACTCTTACAGGTATGGGTAAAATAAGTGTGTTTAAAACTGATGCTTAGGAGATTGTATGTTTAATATATGGAGGGGTGGGCTGAGTGTGGAGGGATAGGTTGAGGGGGGGTTGCATTAATGATAGGTTTTGATATACAATAATTAAAAACTGCAGCATGCACGTTTTCCTTTACGTACTGGTACTATTGGTCAGCCAATAGCGCATGGGTGTACAACATCTGTTTTGGGGTGTTTGGCAAAAGATGGGGAGGGGTTAGTCTAGGTCCAGAAGTAGTTAGGGTTGGCGGCATGGCCACATACCCACGTTACCCAAGGTCGTAAGGTGGTCATTACAATGGAGGTCTTGCTTCAACAGGGCAGACTTTAATTGGTTTTACAGTTCCTAGGCCTGTTGGGAGATTAGAGGATCTTCCCAACAGCTCTCGAACCCCACTGGTAGCAAGAGTGGGACAGTGGGGCTTCTACCCAGGACAGTGGGACTGCTGGAAGGTTGAATTATGCATTATGCATGACCGGTTCAGTTCATGTGTATACTATAGTGTCAGCGACAGTGTGTATGCGTGTACTGTATATGTATTGTGCTGCAGCTAGTCTGTGAGTTTGTGTGTATACTGTAGTGTCAATTAGTGTATACGTGTGTTTATGTATAGTGCTAGAGTCAGTATGTGTGTGTAAACAGAAAATGCCAGGGTCAGTATGTCTACTGTACTGTAGTGCCAGAGTCAGTGTTTGTGCATAGTGTTAAAGTGTGTGTGCTTGTGTGAATGTTGTTAGTAAATAGTGTGTGCGTGTGTATAAGAGTGTGGTGTGTGTATGGTGTTCTGTATGTTAAAGCATGGTATGAGTATGGCATGAGTGTGAATGTCAGCATATAGTGTAATATGTGTGTGTTAGTGTATGGTATTAGCATGAGTGTAGAATGTTGTTTGTGAGAAAAAGGTGTTAGCAGGTGTTCGAGGCCTAAGTCTTTACGGCGTAAAATAGTACTTATTGTCATAAAATCTGCAGACCAGGGTAATAAACGCAAAAAAACGTTTGCCTCCAAAAACAAAACCAAATTCGTCGACCCCTGATTGAGAATAATGTTAAGGAATGAAAATAATTATACAAACGCAACATAAAAACAACACAACTAGCTTTAGTGTAACATATAACATGGTTCAGATGACAGGTTGACAGAATGGAAGACCTTAGCTATGAAGAGCATCTAGGTAACAGTGTTTAGGTAATTTACTCCACACAATAGAATAGATCTGGAATACACTTCCTTTGGAGCTCATCCAAAGTTTATAGGAGTTTAGTTGATATGTTTTAATTTAAAGAAACACTCTCGCTCTTGTCATGTATAATGCACATTTTAGTCCTTTTTGCATGTTTTACCAAAGGCAAATTAATGCAGGTGTTCGTTTTTATTGGATGTATGCAATTTAAACTCCCACCAGTTTCTCATATATATGAGAATAAAGCCGACTGAACAGTGCATGTGTGGGTAGAACACTAAATTACACTGCCTGCTTAAGCAGGCGCATACTGGGAAGGAGGAAATTGAGACAGTATCATTTTCTAATGCAATCAAATGCACTGAAGTTATAGTTATACCGTATTTGCTCGATTATAAGACGAGGTTTTTTTCAGAGCAAATGCTCTGAAAAATACCCCTCGTCTTCTAATCGGGGTCGTCTTCTAATCAGACCTCAAATAGAGGTCTGATTAGGAGACTAAGATCCAGATCCCCCGCACCGCTGCAGGGGACCTGGATCCTCCTGTCTCAGCCGACCCCCCCCATCATACACACTTACCGGTGCTTCCTGCCGTGTTGCCGGGGCAGCGGGTTGACGTCTACGCGATCCGCGTAGACAACGTCCGCTGCAGCCGGAAGGAGGTGTGGCTAGCAGCGGGGGTTGTCTGCGTCCGTCGCATAGACCTTCCCCGACTGTCAGAGATCAGTCTGATCTCTGACAGCCGGGGAAAGTATACGCGACGGACGCATACAAACCCCCGCTGCTAGCCACACCTCCTTCCGGCTGCAGCAGAAGGCGACGTCAACCCGCTGCCCCGGCTGGAAGCACCGGTAAGAGAGGGGGGAGAGCGGGGGAAGGGGGGTGAGAGAGAGAGGGGGGGAGAGAGAGAGAGAGAGAGAGAGAGAGAGAGAGAGAGAGAGAGAGAGAGAGAGTGTGTGTGTGTGTGTGTGTGTGTGTGTGTGTGTGTGTTAGTTAGTTAAATGGGGGTATAGGGTGTGTGTGTTAAATGGGGGCATAGGGCATTTCTGGAGTGGCGTTAAGGGGGCATTTAATAGATCACTCTGCCTCCTGAAATGCCTTATACCTCCCTATATGCCACTCTTCCCCATAATATGCCTTTTAACCCCCTAAGTGGCAGAGTGGCATATAGGGGTATAAGGCATTTCTGGAGGCAGAGTGCTCTATACAATGCCTTTTAACTCCCTTAATGCCACTCTGCCTCCTGAAATGCCTTATACCTCCCTATATGCCACTCTGCCCCATAATATGCATTTTAACCCCCTAAATGCCAGAATGGGATATAGGGGTATAAGGCATTTCTGGAGGCAGAGTGGCACATAGGGGGTCAAAAGGCATACCATGGGGCACAGTGGCATATAGAGGGTTAAAAGGCATATCATGGGCCACAGTGCCATATTGGAGTGGCATGCCTGGGGGCAGATGTGCGTAACTGGGGGACAGGTTGGAAAATACAAGAAATAAAAACAAAAAAAATATTTTTCTCAATCATAGCTTTTATTAAACATTATTAACATTTACTGGTAAAACTTTTTTCCTTTGGGGTCGTCTTATATTCAGGCTTTTTCTTTTTTTCCTAAGTTAATATTCAGATTTTGGGGGGTCGTCTTATAATCAGGGTCGTCTTATAATCGAGCAAATACGGTAATAAAAAAAAACTTCAGCATCCCTTTATGCCGCTTTTGATACAGAGTTAAAGTTACAGAGAACCTTCCTCCCCTCATCACCAACTGTGAAAATTGGTGAAATTTTGGCACCTTTACAACACGTCTATTCTCTATTATCCCACCGAGACATATTTTTAGGATAGATGTATGCTAAACCAGTTGTGTATACCATAAACATTCTTGCCCTTATCACTTTTAATGGAAAGCTATTCAAGCTGCCAACTACACTTTTGTAAAGTGGATAAGCAGAAGGCTTGAGCTTCAAAAGTTGCATGTTTTAAACCCACACGCACGCTTAGGAGCTGCTCATTAAGTCTTCAAAGATGTGGTAAGTTCTGATAGACATGTTGTTTGGGGGCAAACATGGCTCATTGGCATCATATACAAAGTGTATTTATGGATTTCACACTTTGGCATCATTTACATAATTTAGATATTTCTATTGGTATAAAGCCTAACATATACATTTACTTCTCATTGGCATCATATAAATCATTAATATGTATTTATTCCTCATTCCTTATATTATACAGGAAGTGAGTACACCCCTCACATTTTTGAAAATATTTTATTATATCTTTTCATGTGAAGAAATGTCACTCTGCTACAATGTAAAGAAGTGAGTGTACAGCCTGTATATTGTACATTTGCTTTCCCCTCAAAATAACTCAACACACAGCCATTAATGTCTAAACCTTGGCAACAAAAGTGAGTACACCCCTAAGTGGAAACGTCCAAATTGGTCCCAAAGTGTCAATATTTTGTGTGGCCACCATTATTTTCCAGTACTGCCATATCCCTCTTGGGCATGGAGTTCACCAGAGCTCACAGGTTGCCACTGAAGTCCTCTTCCACTCCTCCATGACGACATCATGGAGCTGGTGGATGTTAGAGACCTTGGGCTCCCCAACCTTCTATTTGAGGATGCCCCACAGATGCTCAGTAGGGCTTAGGTCTGGAGACATCCTTGGCCAGTCCATTACCTTTACCCTCAGTTTCTTTAGCACGGCAATGGTCGTCTTGTCTTTGTACTCCTTACCTGGTTGACGCGACACACGCTTGACACTATCTGAACCAAATAAGCTTATCTTTATCTCATCGCACCACAGGACATGGTTCCTGTAATCCCTGTCCTTAGTCTGCTTGTCTTCCGCAAACTGTTTGCCGGCTTTCTTGTGCATCATCTTTAGAAGAGGCTTCCTTTTGGGACGACAGCCATGCAGACCAATTTGATCCAATCTCTGGATATGACGCTGAGCACGTGCACTCAACTTCTTTGGTCGATCATGACGAGGCCTGTTCTGAATGGAGCCTGTCCTGTGAAACTGGTGAATGGTCTTGCCCACCGTGCTGCAGCTCAATTTCTTATAGCCTAGGCCATCTTTATGTAGAGCAACAATTCTTTGTTTCAGATCCTCAGAGAGTTCTTTGCCATGAGGTGCCATGTTGAACTTCCAGTGACTAGTATGAGAGAGTGTGAGAGCGATAACACCAAATTTAACACACCTGCTCCACATTCACACCTGAGACCTTATAACATTAACGAGTCACATGACACCCAGGAGGGAAAATGGCTAATTGGGCCCAATTTGGACATTTCCACTTAGGGGTGTACTCACTTTTGTTGCCATGGTTTAGACATTAATGGCTGTGTGTTGAGTTATTTTGAGGGGACAGCAAATTTACTATATCCTTTATATGCCCATGCAAGCATGTGAGCTTCTTTATTCCACTTTTATCAAATCTGCCGAGGGCTCTAGCCCCAGATCCTGTGGAGACCTAGCAACGCCCCTGGCTCCAACTAGATCACTGTTGTTCAGTTGTTGACAATGTGATTTATGCAGCACAGTGCATTATGTACATAACTGAATCCAGTCTTGCAGTCATTGCAAATGCTCACTATATATGTATTATATATTATAATCATGACATTATATTATCTATTAAGATGATTATGGTTAGATGTGGCTAACAATGGAATCACTTTGGATCAAAGCTTTGTTCTCTTAATGTGCATGCTATAAAAAATGTGGTATTCAAAGTTAATGGCTTTTTACATCATATTATGATCAGTTTTATACACTTCTTTGCCACTCATATTTCCCCTAATAACACCCCAGACATGGGAAATAATTAAAGTAGCTGTCATTCATAAGCCAAAATTTATAAAAGCTTATACTTTTAAGTACAACTAGAGTCAAGTCAACTCCCACATCTCTGTATTAGGAGCTTGTGTGTGGAAAGCTAAATTCAATTCTGTATAATGTAAAATCCATGCCTCATTACCTCTTGGACATCTTCTCATTTCTTGGTCATAAATCCTATTACCTTGTATTACAAACTGCCATAAAAATCACAGATAAAATATAATTTATGCTCAGTGTACAGAAGCTAATGTTTCTGCTTCCTGAGAAGCAGAGTACCAGAAAATGAGAAAGTATGTATGCGAGACCTGGAGCTATTTATAGAGGCCATGTTTAACATGATAAACATATTTGGAAGAAACTTGTAGTTTAAAGATGCTATGTGGTTGCAACCTACAGATGTGTACCTGCCACATTGCACGGATATTCAGGAAAAGTTAATTCTAATTTGTCCCAGGTTTTAAACTCGTTCATGCCTTTAAATAGTTATTTTGTTCCTGTTAAGAAAATATCTACATTATAATCAGTATGCAGATTTAATAATGTTTTCCTATGAGTTAATATGGTAGTGATATTTATCTTCACAAATAAATTATTTATTTCATTTTCCAACTATTTAGGTTTCTTAAGATTTACTAAGAAATGTACAGAACAAAAGATCGTGGTGCTCCCTCTCTCACATTGCGAAATTCACACAAAAAGTTGGTTCAACATGGAAATTGTGGATATGTACACACTGGCACAATAAAGTTTCTGTTTTTCTTCCCCTTAAGTCTTTGACTTAAATATTATTTATAGGAGTGGCATGATCTAAATTACATTGTTCGCATTTTGCAAGGCTGGTGTATGGCTAGTAGTAGTGATAAATTTGATATTTTACATGGGCAAGATGCCCATTATAGAATCCTATTTCCACAAAATGTAACATAAAAACATGTATCATTTAAAAACAAAAAGCTACTTCATCTCATAAATGAACCTCATACACTCCAATTATATGTTTTACTTGCGGCAGAATATGAATAAAACTGTTACGTTACAGTCTGTAGTCTTACAAAGTGCCCCCCACTGCTGACAATTTACAGAGCAAACAAGGAATCATCTTTCTTCAACTAATCAATCACCAATATTATATGATAGTATTTTAACCCTAACCCTTGTCCTCGCTTTCTTTTCTCTTCATGCCTCTCTTTCTTCCCTACTTTCTTCTCTCTGCCCTCTTTCTTTTGTCACATGTAATAGCCAGGTTCCGCAATATTACCATTGAAGTAAAATTAAAGGAATCAAAGGCATGTGGGCCATTATCATAGTCCATTATTGTTCTGTTTAGTTACTAACCAGTACTACTTAATATATTGCAATCACAGTTGAAGCGGACCCAAAATATAGTTCTCACATCTGTTTAAATGAATAGTAAGGACTTGGACGCTAGCAATCTCTTCACAATAGACGCATAGTTGGTTGTAAATCTCCTATCCCCACACCTGATGCACAGACCTGCTAACCTCTTCCATATCAGGTGGTGGACCTTAAACTGGCTCATTTATTCCCTAAATGATAGGCTAGAGAAAAAGGTACCAAAAACAGAGCACAAAAGAGACAACCACTATTGAATGAAGATGTTGCTGACAATGTTCTCACTGTATAAAATATGCAGAGTATATTCAAAAATACCTTTACGTCAGGGCCTAGTATTTGACAGGCAGACAAGATTTCAAGTAGTCTTTTGAGCCGTGATTTCCAACATGGAAGCCAGCTTTATCGACATGCTTTATGATAAGTGGATATGCTTATATTTCAGAACTTCTCAAAGCAGTCCTGGAGACCTAGCAATCATTGGTGATTCAATGTGCTTCTGAGCCAAACCTAGTAAATTGCCTGCTACAAAAATGCCTCTCCACTTTCCACTTGCCTGAACGCCCCAAAGCACTGGTTACCCAGCAAAAAAATCTAAACCATGTATCTTCATGGTACTTTTTTAACATTTTGTGAAGGATTATGAAACAGCTACACATACTTGTCATACAACTGGAAAGAGATTAATATTCATGGAAACAAACAACCCACTGGCAAAATACTTTGAAATGCATTAACATACAACATCCATTGGAACATTTTCGCCTCGCTGTAATGGATGATGCACAAGGTGCACTGTTACTATTTAGACAGGAGAGGGGAGGGCAATTAAATCACACACTATGACTGGAAATGCAGAATTCATTTTACAGTAGCTTAAACTTCATACCTTCTAGATGAACGCCTGCACAAAAATGTTTGCATTTCCCACATTATCTGCAAAGTTGGGTAACAAAACCAAGCTTCCATGAAATAAACGAAATAAACATGAATATGTCCATATTTTCACTGTAAAACAATGAGTTTGTATTTCATGCACTAGGACAGTGTCATAGCAGCCAGTATCTGATTCAGTTTTCACATTTCAACAAATTTATGTAATTAATTGTAGATAAACTACTTAGCGACTCACATCACCACTTAGGTCATGCAAAATTTGCCAAATGCGCTGAAATTCTACTCTGTGTGGTTTCGTCAGGCACCAGTAGACACTTCCCTCAAGGTTTCAATCAAGTTACATTCATATAAACATTGAATGCTATGTTTAAAATGAGGCAGTTTACCAAGTCGCTTCGAAACCAATTAAAAGTTTCGGAAACCCTTTACAATCAGAATTGCTCTTTAAGTCTCTTTTCATCATCATACTTGGAAGCAGATTAAGATAATAGTGCTAGGTCTGCATTCACAACAAAGCATGGCAATGACTTTCAAGTCAATGGACTAACCATATGTGAGACAGTGTTGTCTACCATCCTAACAAGGTTCAGGCGCATAGATTAATTTTATGAATAACCTTGTTTAATGGGGACATGCCAGTTACACAGCTTTTGGCCAAGTAAAAGGTATCGACTTTAAGAATCACATTTGTGATAATTTGCAGCTATTCTATTAATTGAAATATGGCTTACCAGATTTGTGCATTTCCTAACTAGCTTCAATATTTATTAACCTTCAGGTGTTCTTGGTTAATTGCCTCCCTTATCATCCCATACATATATGCAGGTACTAATGACGTCTTATTTTTCATAAATAAAACCCTACATTATTCTTTTTTAGTTGTCAGAGCTTAATTATCACTTTTCCGGAGTATGTTAAGTGGGCATCAGGGATTGGGTTTAAAATAACGATGAGCTTCAAAAAGGAAGATTCAGATTTTAGAAGGCTGGTCCAAACACAAGAAAGTCATAAATGGAAACAATCAATACAGGGTCTTAGAGAAAAGATAATATTGGAACCTATCCATGTAAGCAACTGGATAAAGCAGCACATTATCATCTTTTGTTTAAAGTGGACACCTGCCCCACATGTAAGTCCTTCTGTCTGGCAACTGCTGTACCACCTGTAGCTCTATATTTTCTCCCCAAACGTATTACTAGAACACTTGTTCTCACATGGGAAAATTCAGAAATTCCTAAATGCAATTTTTAAAAAAAATAAAAGGCATGAGCCACCTTTTTCTACTCAAAGGGGTGTGGCTTAATGGTAGCCCCACCCACTCCATGCTCACTCTCGACTAAGCACTGGCCATTTTCTATCATACACAACTACTTTTGTTCACATTATGGCTGTGCACAACAACAAAGCTTTAGTAGATTTCCTACTTTTAAAAAGCATTGTCTTTTTTTCTGCAGTATACGTCGATAACTTCTGACCAATATTATTTAGCGTTAGTCTATTACATTAGCATTAGTTGGAATCTGGAGAAGGCATAGCACATTTTTAGTAAGGGATCATTTATAGATAGAATGGACACATCTAAATCACTGCTATGGTGGCACCAATAATATGGTAGTTGCCTCCTATAACATCATAACTTTCTGTATGACACAAGATGAAACATAGTTATGAACTATGTATTACTATTTTGCACTTACTGGCTGCAGGAGGTAGATAAGGGAAGAATCCTGTATAGTGATTACTGGACTAGGGACGATATCAACAGCATGATAGAGCGTCTCTACCGAAGCCATAGTCTGGTCAAAGCGGCCACCAAGTCCTCCCAACGCTACTATCACGTCCACCTATAATACAAATAGGAAATAGGTTATCAGTCGCCAGTACTATTGGAAACAGAAAAAAAAAAGTTTAGTACAAAGGTAGTGTTATTTTGCATTAATATCAGGTTTAATTATATTCTTGCAGCAAAGTCTTTGAAGTTGTTTTTGCCACAGGTCACCCCAACAGCTCATATTTGACTCAACTTTCCCTTTAAGTGGGGATTTCGAGGCACTATATGTGTGTCAATATGTGTTGTGTTATAGCACTTTTAATGACCAGATGTTTTTTACTAACAGTTTTAGATTTTCTTAACTTACCTATAGGTTGCGAGCATCTGATAATTTGAAAGAACAGGTTTATTATAACAAAGCAATGATCAATGCCTGTTTGGAATTATACCTCTTTAATACGCCCTTAAGAAAAGCTGTAGTTATTGATATTTTCATGGAAATTATTATGCTGTCCTGAATCAAGCTTTCATATCTAGATTTGAAGTGCTATTAGATTTATCTTAAATTATGGATAAGAAATAGACTACAGATTGAACATTTTCTGTACCCTGCAGTTCAAAAATATGTTCCTCTTCAAAGTTTCCCAAGACTAAAAATGACTATTCTGCCTTCAAAATAAGCAGCATTTATTTTGTGGATTTCTAGGATGTTAATTTGCATGATTTTGTGTTAATCGACTGTGGCAATTTGGGATTTGAGGTGCATGGAGGTGATTTTGATAATGGACTCTGTTACCGCTGAGCAGAAAAAAAACCTGCCCCATTAGAAGAATTATTCTACTGAGCGACTTTAAAAGAGAGTACCTATGGGGGCATATAAAAATGCATTCACTAACAACAAACATATTTAAATGTGAACTGAAGCTGTTAAAATAATAATTATAAGAATATAATCTCTAAACACACAGTGGATTTTCATCCTTTGCACACAATCCATAAAAGCAGGAAATGACTGGGCCATTGAAACCTTGATTCTTTTCTTTTTCAGACATTCTGTTGTAGATTTGCTGGTGTACTTGGGACCATTGTCCTGTTGCATGACCACATTTCGGCCAAGCTTTAGCTGTCAGACAGATGACCTCACACTTGACTCTAGAATACTTTGGTATACAGAGGAGTTCATGGTTGACTCAATGACTGCAAGGTTCACAGGTCCTGTGACTACAAAACAAGCCCATATCCCTCCACCACCATGCTTGACAGTTGGTATGAGGTGTCTGTGTTTATATGCTGTGTATGGTTTTCACCAAACAGAGCACTGCGCATTATGGTCAAACATCTCCACTTTGGTCTCGCCTGTCCAAAGAACATTGTTCCTGAAGTCTTGTGGTTTGTTCATATGCAGATTTGCAAACCTAAGGGCTGCTGCCATTTTCTTTTTAAAGAGAAGAAGCTTTCCTCTGGCAACCCTTCCACACAAACCATACTTGTTCACTCTTTTTCTAATTGTACTGTCATGAACTTTAACATTTCACATGCTAACTGAGACCTGTAGAGTCTGAGATATAACTCTTGGGTTTTTTGCAATTTCTCTGAGCATTGCACATTCTGACCTTGGGGTGAATTTGCTGGGACATCCACTCCTGGAAAGACAGGAAACTTTCCCCTTGTAGAATGATGGACTGGAATTGTTTAGAAATTTCCTTTTAACCCTTCCCAGATCAATGGGCAGCGACAATTGCTTCTCTAGGATCACTGCTGATGTCTTTCCTCCTTGGTATTTTGGTAACACATGTCTCAATGCTCCAGACATGCAAAATGCTAAAATGTTGGCTTTTATAGAGGTGGACACACTCGCTGATGATCAATCAGCACCTGTCTGCTACTTAGCATCTTTATTACTATGGAAGCAGTAAGGGTGGATTTTCACACAATGCTTCTCCATTTTGGCTTTATTTTTGTTGAATAAATCATGACACGGTGTAATATGTCATATGTTGTTGTTGTTCATCTGAGTTTGTATTTACCTGATTTTTAGACCTAAGGAATGTATGATTGTTATGTCCTTATATGTAATACCACAGAATTCAAGGAGGGTGTACTTTCTTTTTCACACAACTATATATATCTGTAAGTTAACAGAGTTTTACAAACTTTATTCTCTTCGAGTGACCATTGATTTGTTTGAGCTTAAAGAACCACAAGAGAGTGGTGTCAACGCATGCTGTCAGGGAACAGAATGTTAGCAGCATCGTATGGTGGCAGCTAAGACCCACTGCCAATCTCTCATGACCATTGTCCTGATGTTTAACAATGCCTTTTAACAACGCAGCTTTAAATTGTGCATTTGTGGTGCCAGTTTAATAGAACGCTGTCCACTACAAATGCACACCAGTTTCCCTATTACAAATAAAGGAGAGAAAAAAAATCAGCTGCAGTTGCCCATTATCCCTAGCATAAAGCACAGGGTTATTCTGTCCTCATTTAACATTTGCATATGTGGGCAAGTACAATGCACAAAGTAAAAGGTATTAGAGAAATGATGTGCCATGTGTTTGTCTGTCTTTTGGTTATAAAACCAGTCAAGCAGGAATTCTTAAGTCTACACAATGTTCACATGTATTAATGAAGCAATTATTTCAAGTTTTATTCAGTTTGCTTCAAGGGGAAGGAAAGTATACAGAATATAAAGAGATTGATTAAAAAAAGGTTTGTGGCTGGCTCGGAACAATGAATTTCTGTGGTCTAACAGTTTGATGATTTAATGTAAAGTAAAGGGGGCCCCCATGCAGGCTGGATAGGGAAAAAATATCAGATCTAAGTAAAAACAAATGATCTGACAAAAGCAATAATAGAGAAGTACATTTTAATAAGCCTGTAAAATATAACCCCAGTGAATGCAGAAAAGTACAACGAGCAATTGGAGAATTCAGCTCTGAAGTTTTATATCCCGTACTTGCAATAACAAGCAGCGTAAAAAACAAAGAGTATGCTTGGATTTTGACAGCCTGTATAAAATATCCTGTTGGGATTCCCTATGCTAAGTCACATTAAATTTCAATGCATGACTAATGAATCATATCTAAATGGAAGCCAGCATTACTACAGACGGAATAATGGCTGTGATTTCTGAAAGGGTAAAGATGAGGAACAGGTTGTCCTGCTATTTTGAATGATCAAACCAAATGACAGTTCAAATGTACCTTTGCATTTCTTAGCGTCCTTTTTAATCATTCAGATAGTTGTGATCCCGACATTATGGGTCTATAATTTAACATTATTTTGACAATAGGAACTAATGTAGTTGTGTATCTGCAGGTGAAGTTGGTTCCAAAGGATTTTTATGCTGTCAACGAGGGATAAAAATGTATTTTTTCTGGCCTACAAAATGTTAATCCCTTAAATTGAGCAGGGCAAAAACTTTTACTCATATCCAAAAAAGTGAGGAAAGTGGATGTTTCTCCACTATCCTTAACTGTAGAGAATGTAGAGAACTGTAGAGAATGTTAGATCAAGTGATGAGAGCAGATGTACGCAATAGTTTGAAGAAGAGGAAACAGGGCTCAAGTTAGTGTATTGTTTTCATCAGTTTTCATAAGCATTGCTTACTACAAACATCTTGAAATTACTCATTGCATCTCTAGACTCATCTTTGTGAGCTACTAATTATATTGAGAAACCTATAAACACATTCTGCTGTTGTATATACACTACAAAGGTGTCTGGACCAACAAAATTAGTTTTTTCTTTTAAAACATTTATACATAAAATTTTAATTGGGAATAAATCTAAAAAAAAGTAATTTCATAGGATGGATACCACTGCAGAAAACATGAATTTATGTTCAGCAGCATCCCCTCTCAAGGACAGGCATATTTCACATACATAGGTGTTCATATAGACAAAACATGTGCCTAAAGCCCCCCTCCAAAAAAAAGGGAAGAGTCAGAAGTGTAGAAATATCAAGAAAAATGAATGGCCCCTGCCAAAACTAGGATAGATAATTAAAAGAGCAGAGAGGGACATACGGCAGGCTAAATAGGAGGAAACAGTTTCAAGGTATAATCAATTGCTTCAAATTATCGTATTGACTCAATTATAGGCCGCACCCTAAAAGTTTGGTGCTATTTTAAAGAAACATTTATTTTTGAAGAAAAAATACACATTAGTGGAATGGTAAAAAAAATATTTTACCTAATACAGAGGAATACATGTATTGTAACATTTTTGGTATCTATTATGCAGTTAGTCAGCATATCTTATATATATAGCCATTTTAAGGTCCCCCCATAATTCATAATGCACCTTACTTATAGATATTCCCCTCTGCCCCCTGATATGCCACTTACACCCTAGAAATGCCACTCTGTCCCTAGAAATGCCACCACCTCCAGACTTACCAATGCACCCCCAGACTCCCTCGTGTCTAGCCCCGGGGCTTCTATGACGGAGAAGCGCTGGCGAAAGTGGCGGTAGTGGAGGTTGTCTACGTGAATCGCCACAGCCGGTGAACGTCATGCGCGATGCGCGTAGACATCCTTCGCTGTGAGCACTTCCGCCGGGGCTTCTATGGGGGACCACAGAAGCCCAGGCAGAAGAGTTTGTCTACGCGCATCGCGCAGACGTCCACCGGCTGCCGGAGAGAAGGGTCCAGGTATCCTGCAGTGCTGCAGGGGATCTGGATCCTAACCCTGCCGCAGCAAATCTGAAGGAAAGAAAAAAAAAAAACACCCGCCCGGCACCCGAAACTGTATGTCCCGGGCGATACGAATTGTGCATCCCTGCGCTAAACCCCGAATATATGCCACCCCCCAAAGACTTAAAGTGTGGGGGGGGTGCGGCCTATATTCGGACAAATACGGTATTCGTCTATTGTGACCACTAAATACCAGCTTTTTTCTGCACCCTTTTATTAGGAGAGCGGGAAAATGCATCTGTAGTGCTTTACAAAGTGGAAACATTCTAGACATGTAATTTCAAAACCATAGGCGTCAATATGGAGTTGGCCCTCTTTGCAGCTATTACAGCCTTAGCTTATGGGACATATTTCAACAAGAATTTGGAATGAGTCTATGGGAATTTGTTTGCCAAAAGAGCATTTGAGAGGTCAGCCACTGGGACACAGTCAATGGACCAGGGCAGATCTAGCAGGGCAGTCATTTCACAAACTGACTTTGCAAAGGTGGGTTCCTATACAGTGCCATGTTTACAGTCACTGAGCTCTTCAAGATGACCCTTTTTTCAGTAAATACTTGTCTATGGAGATGGCATGCCTATGTGCTTGGTTTTATGCACCTGTTAGCAATGGATGTGGCTGATACACCTAATCTCGATAATTAGGTGGGGTATCCACATACTTTTGGTCATATGGTATATGAGAGGAGTAAATTCATGCTTTCATCCAATTTCCATGATTATTTCCTCCTCAGTTATTAGAATGCCCAAGAAAGGCATGTTCATTCCATGTATGCCGATATTAGCAAACCTGACTCTTTAAAGCCACAGGATATTTGTGAAAAATTACATCCATGGTCCCAAAACATACTATAGCATCCACATCTTTAAACTACATTTGGCTTTTTTGTGTATGGGTACTGCTCAGACGCTGAGAATCAGGGATAGATAGTGGTTGAGTATCATCAAAATGTACGTTGTAGTCCGGAATTTAATAATGCTTGAAATTTGAGTTGGGGCAACTACATATAATGCACAGCCAACTCAGCCCTTTCTGGAAGAGGTAGCTAGAATTTTGAATTCATATCTAAATGTTAAACTCTCCTGCTAACTCTCCAGCTATTGAAAATGTCCCATAATTTAGAATGCTCTCCGACACCCTAGCAAAGCTTTGCCCCAGTGTCATACTTTTTGGAACAGTTTAAACAATCCCCTTTATGAGACATTTCTCTTTTGCTAATTATTTAAACACTCTAAATTAGTTCAGTGTTTAAATTAAAAATATATTAACCAAAAATGATGTAGGTGAATTTAATTTTCCATGCCATTCACCTGGATAAGATTTATAGAGGATCTTTTTCCTTCCAACAACCTTTAGATCTAGGTATGGAGATGCACTTTTTCAGAAGTATAATGTCACCACAGCGTGTCAGGTTATGAAGTCCACTTTGATTAGATTTATGAGGTCTTCTGCAAGAAGATCTATTTTAATTTGGAAATTGGCTAGGGAATCAGTCATGAGATTATAGCAGTCATCTGATTTAATGATGTATACATCCTCTGCAACTCCTAAAAAGGCTAATTAATTAGAGCATCTGTAGTGTTAATAGTCTTATGGGTAAGATGATAACCGAAAGAATGACAATTTATCATAGAAGGGGTTCTCCTCTCATTGTTCCCTTGGTGAATAAATTCATATTTTGTAAAATTATTTAAAAGAAACCCATTCAACCCAGCCATATATCAGCATGTGATGTAGTCATATTTATATAACATAATAATCCAGTGCATGCATAAAATCCAAAACATGGGCAATTAGCTTTAAACTGTTTACATTAAAAACGTATATGTTCATTCATGTAGAAATTATGCAAATAATTTAAATCTTCCCATTTGTTATGACTGAGTAGTCGGTTTATCACAACCGCCTTCCTAATCGCTTCATTAATCTCTGCGATATTGATGGTCCTAACATGTTGCTACAGGAAGTGAATACATGATGCGACTCTACATAATACATTATCATGAAATGCAGTTTTAAGGTAATGTCTCGAAAGCTATGTTGTTGCTGTATATCCCATAATGTGATACTAAGAATGGCCTCAAAGCAGAACCACTAGTACCTTAAAAAGTGCACAACCAACTATTGTCTATTATATCAGGTAGCGAGAGTCACAATATCTAGGACAGAAGCATCTTCTTTAACTTAAAATTCTTCTTCAGACAAAAGGGTTTGGATTCAATTCAAAAGTGTAATTTGCAACAGTAGTAAAATTACCGCAGTAAAGCAATTCAATGACATGAGTAAACTGCAAACAACGACTGTACATTTAACGGTACAAATGCACAGGAAGCCCTATATTGACACAGTTAGAAACCCTTTAATGGGGTGTGTATGAGCAACTAAAATTAAAACATTTTTATACATTTTAACTGATAGATTGAATTAATGTATAATTATTTGGGGGCACAAATGGCACAGGCAGGTTGTTCAGGGTGCTGAGGTGGCACATGCAGGTTGTTCAGGGTCAGAGATGGCGAGGGAGGGATGGAACAGGGAGGTTGTTTAGGGGCCCAGATGTGGTACATAAAGATTGTTTAGAAAACAGAGATATCAGGCACAGAGATGGCACAGGCATACTGTTTAGGGGGCAGGAATTGCACAGGCAGGCTGTTTAGGGGTGGAAATGGCAGGGGTAGAGGTGGCACAGGCAGACTGTTTAGGGAGGCAGAGGTGACACAGGCAGGTTGTTTAGGGGATAGATTTCATGGAACAGATGGCACAGACATACAGTTTGGAGGCAAAAGGTGGCACTCTGTTACATGTTGCTTGTGAAGTTGGGGCAATTTTCTCACTGGGGCCCTGTGGTTTCTAGTTATGCCCCTGGTGTGGCTTGTGGGCAAATGAGTCGGATCACAAAATAAAATATATTGGGCTGGTGTCCAAATATTCCCTGACTGCATCTTGTGGCCAACTAAGAATGGGTGGAAGAAAGGGGTAAAAAAGAAAGTATGTTGTGACTGAGGAGTACTAAGATGGTTTTGAAGAGTGGTACTTGTCCATGGCTCTATTAGGTGTTAAGATACCCCTACATTAGAATTCAACTGCAGCTTGCTCAAAATTCCATCACCAAGCTACTTGCATCAACTTGCCCGTAACATATTCAAACTCTATACATCTCTGGTGCAATTAATTCACAATCTATAACGCAGTATGAAGAGGATGGTTCAAAAAAGGAACATCAGTTCTTTCTAGTCGATAGACTGAAAGGGTAAAACCAAGTAAAATCTATTATAGCTTAGATCTTGTTTGCATTTACAGTTCTGCTCACACCCTTGAAGAATTAGCAATATGTAAAGAAAACATGAGTGAGCAGACAAAACACATTTTTTTTTTATTTCTTATGGAATTTATATTCAACTCTAGGTTATAACAGAATGGCACAATCATAAAACAAAACATGACAACAAAGAAAACATGAAATGACCCCTGTTCAAAAGTCTGCATACCCTTAGTTCTTAATAGTGTGTATTGCCCCCTTTAGCATCAATGACAGCGTGCAGTCTTTTGAAATAGTTGTCTATGAGGCCTCACATTCTTGCAGGTGGTATAGCTGCCCATTTGTCATTGCAAAATGCCTCTAGGTCGTGCAAAGTCATTGGTCGTCTTGCATGAACCGCACGTTTGCAATCTCCCCACAGTGGCTCGATGATATTAAGGTGAGGAGACTGTGATGGCCACTCCAGAACCTTCATCCTGCAAATTGTCTGCCAGTATTTTTTGCTGCATTCATCTTGCGATCAATTTCCACAAGATTCCCTGTGCCTTTATAGCTCCCCCGCTGAAACATTGGTGAGCCACCACTATGCTTCACAGTGGGGATGGTATTCTTTTTTCGCTAAAGGCCTTGTTGACCTCTCTCCAAACATAGCAGTTATGGTTGTGACCATAAAGCTCTATTTTGGTATCGTCACTCCAAATTACAGTGTACCTGTATCTGTAATCATTATGATTTAAAATGGAGCCAAGAAACTATGTGATAATAAATGGCTTCATATGATCACTAGCCTTAAAAAAAGATCAGTCATATTTTAAAAATCAATGCCAACATTTGACAATTTCTGCCAGGGTATGCAAACTGCACAACTGTAACTGTAATAGGGACTACCCCTAGGTGTCTATGAATGGGTTATGGTAGTGGGGATGGTGGTCTTATTATGTCATGTATTGCAACGCTTGGAATTGCACATGAATTCTAAAAACAGCTTTGAAGAGAAGCCAGTGAATGTGCACACCGACAAACCGGCTACAGTGAGCCAGTTGACAGTCTAGCACAAAACAGGCAGGGTTGCTATCATTGCGTTAACACTTAGTATGGCTATATATGGCCAAGCTTCCTCAAAGGGCCACTGTATCCTAAACACTGGTGTACTCCCACCATCCCCATGTTAATTACCAGTATATTGTTTTACAGATTTGTAACATGGGCAACAAAAGGGAGCTGTAGTACTTATTTAAAATCTCCTTGGAGAAATGGATGCCAGGCTCTTTTAAACATTAGTCACCCTTGGGAAAAGCTTTTTTCATTTTAAACAAAGGCACTCTAGACAAAAATGAGTAGAGGCTCTTTTTTTAAAAATCATGGACAACATATCGATTAACATGATGAGTGGAGAGTGGGTCATGCCCAATCTCAGAATTGGGTCTGGGTCTAAATATTTCAAATGCAACCAAGAAAACAGGTGCTGAACGATGATTTTATCTTTCAGTAGCTGTATACAGACATGAATGGGTCAGCTGATCACCTGACAATCTACAAACATTTCAGCTAAAAATGCATCTCTCTTCTGAACCACAAGGCTAGTCATTCTGGCTGAAACCTCTGCTTCAACCTTGGAATTATATTACCTGAAATTATATTGCAATTTACACAATTTAACAAATATTTTGTCTGTGAATACAAATACTCACCCAGGTTTTTTAACTAAAAAAAGTAAAGCCTTATTGTTTATAGATTTACCTGAAGGTTTTTTTGGAGTATTTTTTCTTGAAAAATCATAAGGCATTTTGTGAAGTCAGTGAAATCTTGATCCGGTGTTTCTATAAATTCACATCCCTATGAAAATAACAATAAAAAATGCAAATTACACAAATGCAATTACTGCTTTCTGTAAGTGGAACACATTTACTGTACTATGACACATATTTATTTTACAACCAATTAATCTGTGGCTAGCAGAGAGCAAAAAGTAGTACAGAGAAGGAAAGATTGATGATACAAACTGTGAAATCTGTAATAACAGGTAGGTTCATGTCCTGGAGTAATCTTCCTTCTTCTTACCCCACCATAACAGAATAAATAATCAAGCAAATCTTGAGAACGGCATGTTAAGATGTCTACTCTCACGGTGTACACATAATGTTGCATTGTAATCCATATTGTGTCCGATGAGGGCTTAGGCTCTTTCTTTGCCACTGCCAAGAAGGATTTCAGGTACTTACAACATCCAGATCTACAGCGCTAAAGGCAGGACCGGTCCCACCATATGGGCGAACAAGAAGGCACAAGGGTCCCAGGCGAAAGGTGATCACCCAACAACATATATTATACTGTTTGATTGGATTATTTACAAGAAGGTAGTTGGAGCATCCAAATACACATCACCAAACCATCCACCTAGATCATTAGAGCATGCTTTATTCTATTTTGCAACTGAACAGTTTTACTTCTATATAAAATGTTCTTACTTTGAGGCAAGTCAACAAGTGGTTCCCTTAGTAGGTCACACGGTTTGCATTAGAAACGCTAATTTCTCCAAAGAGATAATTCAATCTGCCATGTTTATCCCACATCATTAACTTCTGAATCACAATTGATACATCGATTTAACTAAACAGGTTTAACCCACTTTAAACGTTTAAGTAATCTAGAAAACTATATTACTTTCCTTAAATGATGCCTTAAATGACCTCTTATGTATTATCCTGTGTTCAATTATTGTCATACTAGTGCAAATGAAATGTTTTACCAAGTTTGATGACCGAATCTCTTACAGGTTTTCTACAACCTCACTCACATAAAACTTCTATGTCAATTAATTGTTTGGAAGGGCTGTATTCACCCTCAAGTGACCCTAACTCGGGCGCCAGCTGATTTTCATTGGGACTGGGCTCAGGTTCTTAATGTAGGGAAACATCATATACTGTAGCTTCATACCCCCAACATTTTATGAATTTAGAATAAGAAAAATGAATTTTTTTACAAATTTTAATTTAACCATAATTTACAGTTTTCTATTCACATTGTCTATACAGTCTGAAGTCACTCCACTCCGCTCCACTCAGACTTGGAGAGACTACAAGCAGTATGAAGAGATCTAAGCAAAAGCACTTATGGACCCATCTAAGTGAGGGGTCTGGACAGGAGACTTGAGTACCCCTGCATTAAGGATTAGCACATGCCCATTTGGTGTTTAGTTATATAAACCCCTCCTTGAGAAAACTTGTTAAAAAAATATTTGAAGACCTTGAAAAATTGGGAAAAAATAAAAAAAACATAATATCTAAAAAAAATTCTGTAAGAATCAATTGTAGATATATACAAAATCCAATTTGTTGCAAAAATGAAAAATGATCACGGAGCCAATATCTAATATTTACCAAGGGTCATTCTGTATACATGTGTAAATATGTACCTAAAAGAGCAATATGAGCTGCAATAACATCTGATCATATGTATGGAAAAAATTGACTCCCTTTTGGGGATTACAAAATCTAGTTTCATACTTAATCAAAAGAGGATATGACAGTCAAGATAAAACTATGGGCTATCTTCCACAACAACTATCAGGTAAACATCTCAATTGTTATAACCTATGGGAATGCCAGAATTAGATTAAGGGTGGCAGTCTAAAATAACTATATAACAAAAGGATATTACTGCTAATGTCCACAGGGCAGAGCAGGTGTCCCTTATTCTACTAATTTTAAGTGATCTGAACATATAAGATACATCATGGAGACTTCAGAAACCAGAGTTCACTTTCCTTTAGAGGGACCACATCAGATGTGAACTCTCTACATCTAGGAGTAGTCTTATATAAAATGCGTTTACCAGGGGATAATTCAAAGATTATTTTCTGCACTGAAGATTATCTACAGTATAATGACATTCTCTTGGCTAGAAAGTGACGAAATTAGCAGTTTACGCAATAATGTACTCCATATTTACATTAAAGAAAAACAAGGGTGGTTGGAAAGATTTGGAGGAATGGAGCATTTAAAGAATATGATATGTCAAGCCACTTCAGTGTGGAATGACCACTGGCCAGCTGCCCAGCTGTTTTGTACAGAAAGCAACGTATGCCAGAAATACGCGTTCCTCTCCCTGAAGGCACAGAATAATTGAAAATGAAGATGCTTTGTGCTTAGGGACAAGGAGATTCCAAAGCCTGACCTGTCTCAGTATAGCAGGGAAGCAAAGCTTTCACAGCCAGATACGGAATAAAATAACCCCATGAAAGATAACGCTATTATTGTACAGTATATATGAGGGTATTAGCCCATAAAGTTATTATTGTTCTGTCCCCTTAATAAATGTCCCACACACACACCTTGCATGCATTTCTATTCAGTCTGCTTATCACTCTAGCACAGGGCTGTGCTTTCCCAGTAAGCTAGCTGCCAAGGGACTGGTCTGGAAGTCTCCTCCACATGTAAGTGGACTATAATCAATTATGTACTGTTAAAATAAACATAAAAAAACAACTTACAAGTCAATAGAGTCACCTAGGATGTGAGCTTTCAATGTTGCAGTGATGCAGCTATATCTGAACGCTTCTTGTAAACTTGGATTGTTGAGCAAAATAGGAAAATACCATCTAAGAATATGTCTGCTTCTTTGTAAACAAGGAGTCACTCTCAAAGTAGAATCGGGTCTAAAATCAGACAGTGAAGAGCAATTCCGAATAATTCTGAAAAACTGACCAGTAGGAATAGACTTTAAAAAGAGATCTAAAACAAGGTTTTTTTTTTAAAATAGTGTAGTAACCACTTAGAAATCTTTGTCTAGTGTGAGTATCTGTGTGTAATTTTTGAAGAAAAGATCAAAAGGTTAAACAATAAAGAAATTTTTTCACAGCCTGTGTTGCTCATATTTACCAAGGGTGCCAATATTAATGGAGGGCACTCCAGGAACCAGGGCTTTTTTATACCATCTATCGGTTTTGCACAGAGCAAATGACTCCTTCATTGTATATGGTGGACAGATCATACACGTCCTTTTTATCGGTATACCTAGGGGGTCAGAATTTCATGAACGCACTTGCTGTGCTGTGCTTTTGTTTAGACTATACCAATTGCTGGAGAAAACCTTTTCATTTTTTTCTTGCCCATGCCACAGTCTGGGGTGTCAAATAAATATAAAAACATAAATAACCCTGAGCTGGTATAATAATCTACCCATAGGTGGGAGTGTTTATTCTCAAAGGGCAAGAAGAGGTCATATACTACTTTGCCTAGTACTAAGGACACTGCATATCCGGGACTGCTCTTACACAGTTTATAGAACTTTACCCTATACCCCAACCACTTTCGAACCGAAGTCTGCCCTTGAAAAGTGACTCATCAATGCAGATTAAATCGGGCCTTGTTTAATAACCTCCACTATCATCAAATAAAACCGAATAAAAGGAAGCCTACATATTTAATTCAGTTCAGCAAATCTGTGTTGTGGATCTTGTGCTAAATGCGGTATGTGTTCTATATAGTAACACTGCATGGCTAATGAATTCTGGTCACAAAACTAAAATCAGAAACAATGTACAGCGAGAATAAATAATACTTTGTATAACATATACTTTGTACGTGCCTTAAGCTTTAAATTATTTAGTGAATAATTTATGTAATACACAAAACTCATGTAATACAGACATTTGAAAACTTCTGTTTAACATGGAACCATAAATTTAGATCTTGTCTACGACCACTTCTAGGGGACATTCACCTTATGAGATACAGGAATCAAATTAATGTTTAATGACCTCAAATCATCAGCACAGATACACATCAGATACCTTGTACCTAGACACTATTGCTGCTGAGATAATCATTTACAGCTGTCATCCAAGTGAAAATATATGTCTTCTATTATTATTATTTTCTTTTCCAATTCACCGTGCTCTTTGTTTTTTTCCTGCTCCTTGATCTCTTCAGGCTATGATGGTGTTGGAATTATCCACATAGTTTAACTACCACATTGCAAAAGTGCTGACAAGTCTCGACATTCATAAATTGTTTTCAATAAATTTATACACAGTTCCTCTCCTTTTCAATATTTATGTACATGAAATATGATTTACAAAATAAAGTGCGCAAATGTATATTGCCCACAGAGGAAGTGTTTTTCTCAAATGTTCATATTTACTATAAAAAAAGAAGAAGAAAAACAAAGTTTTACCTGATCTTTGTAAAATTCTTTAACCATTGGCTGTATTGAGTCAAAATCTCCGCTGATGTAATCAGGAATATATCTAGAAATAAAAAGATAAATTTTCTTATGGTTATGCATAAATTGTCATAATTACCTCTGATTATCTGTTATTTGTTTGTGTAGTTCAGTGTATTGTACACATACAAAAATTTATGATATATGACAGTTTCTTTAATATTAAAAAATACAAAGGAATTTGTCAAAATGTAAACTTAAGATGTAAAGACAGAAGTTATTCCTTATTTCATGATTACATAACATAGGGTGTGGGTGTACAAGGGTTAACAATACCAGCCCTTTGGTCACTCACTTAACCCCAAACACTCAACACATACCACACCAGACTAGTAATACGCTACCACCACCAAGTTATGTTTTAAGCTGACCTTATTTTATGGAGACTTCGGTAACGCCCAGTACTACATTGAACAAATAAAAAATGTATGAAACCCACTTTAAGTAAAAACAATTCAGTAATGTGATTCATTCTGGCTACTCGGACGGTAGAGTTCGGTTGGAGCACAGAGACAGAAACTGGATTAATATATAGTTTCAGCTGACGAATGTCACAGTGCTTATGTACAAAAAAATAAAATGAACAATGAAAACAATTTAGACACAGCGTATACAGTTTGTAAAAATAAAACAAGCAGAAACACAGAAAAACCTAACTATACAAAGCTTTTATAGATCATCTGCGGGAACCTCAATGTCCTTGTTGTGCTTGAGGGTTTTCAGTGATGTTCTAAATCCATAGAAAGTTCCAGGAGAGGTTCTCTGATTTTCAAAACAACAGTAAATGTTATCACTTAGTGAGATGTTCCACCCTTCCAGTGGAGATGTCCACAGAGAATATCCCAGGCCTAGCATTTAGTATCACACATATCAAACTGCATCTTAACATACATCTGTTAAGATGAACATATCCCAAGGTGTGCTCAAGATGACCCAAACCCGGCTTTGAAGACCCTAAGTTCCATATTATGGGGGAGTTACCACTAATGTTCACAAGGTGTTGGTCAGTCTGTGTGGCTTAAGAGGGTGAGCTGTTGGATGTAAAACACATCTGTTATCCTTTAAATCATTCACCATTTTAGTAGCCCTTCTCACCAGAATATATATAAAAAACTTCTAGAAACATGCTCTCCAGAACTGTACACACTACTCTAGGTGACCATATATATGCAAAAAGTAAAGGTTTCCTACACGTTCTGATACTAATACCTCCTGTTCTATAACTCAGCAACTAGTTTGCACTTCCTGGTGTCTTGCTTCATTGTCTGCCTAGCATCCTCAGAAACAGTTGCTCCTACATGCTTTTCCAGTCTTTGGATTTTTACATATCTTAAATTGATAATTAATTGAACTGTAGTTACCCGTTTCGAATGTCCCTTTATCAATTCCACAGGACACAAAAAAGATGGGAAGATTTCAAAAGTAATATACTTACAAAAATGATAGACAAACAAAAGAGAAAAACATCCAGTGAGAAAAGAAAGTCACACCTTCCCTATTATTTACTAGACTTGTAAACATCAAGCAAAATCAGTTTGAACAAAATTTTAATTTAGTTTTTGCCACATTTGTTTTCGGGTAACAAATTTAGTTTCCTGGCCGTTCAGCTCGGATTAAATTCAGGGGCATTTTTTTATTCAGAAGTTATGTTCGGGGGGTGTTCCCAAAGGTGGAGGTCCCTGATACCTTCTGAACTTACTTTTCACCTACAGCAGCATCATCTCAAGGTTAAGCAAGAGATCCACACTTGGTTTTGCACTGCAGGACTGTCATCACAAGCAACAGCAGCACTTCACCTATACTTACTATCCCTAAGTACAGTAAGGAAGGACTGAGCTGCAGCAGCAAAGGCAGAGCAGTGCACAGGCAAACAGACTGAACCCCCCCTCATATTAGAAACAAGAACTGATCCACCAGAGTAATGAAGGGGATTGAGGCACACAGCAGACCACAAGCAGACATACAGCCCCAGACCCCCCTCCATATTACAAAAACAACCAAGAATTGGGTAAGGAAGGGCATTGAGCGGCAGGGAGCAGGGCAGGGCAAGACAGGCACCAGCAGATGGACACATCAAGCCACAAGACCGACCCCCTATATTTGGGGAAAAAATAGAATTGATACATCAGAGTAAGGAAGGTGAGAGAGGAGCTGCAGTAGCAGTAGTAATAGGGCTTGGTCCTGGACAGGCAGGCACTGGCAGATGATAGGCACATGCAGCCCCTTGGAGCAGGACTGCTTTTCCCCAGTAAAATATATATTATAATGCTTGGTTTTGTCATCAGTATTTATCAAAAAAAGAATATGTGATATGATAGAAATATAATTTCAAATATTAACTTGTTTACAAATTAGAAGTTTAGCTGGTAGCATAAACGGACTGTCACACTATGCGCAAGCAGTAAAATGCCTAGTTTTGTCACCAATATTTATCAGTGAAGATAAATAATATATGATCGTCACCTAATTAGAGGTTTGGCTATTAGCATAAATAGGCAACTGTCTTAATTAAATAAACGCTACTCATGAACAGAGCAGTATTTAATAAGCAACTAGAACATACTGTGCGCCGGCACAGTTGAATATGTTATTTTCAATTCTGCCATTTGTAATCGGCAGTTTCATGGGGAAATCCGAATGCACCAGTCTAGTATTTATTTTCAGTTAAAGTCTTTTATGATAGTTTTCTTCCTAACATATGCTGCAGACACACAATATGATTTTTAATAATAATAATACAATTAATCTGTTATTTCGATATTTTTCTTACAGCAGATTCCTTTTCTTCAATTACCCAAGTAAATCAATACTCAAGCCAGGTTATCATCATTGCATTCAACATACTAACCACTTAAAATCGCTGACATTATTATTATTTTGTTTTCTCAAAAAGCGCAAGCTGCTCTGAGCATTATTTCTCAAAAGGAATATGTTGCTGGTCACAAACAGCTGACTGAAGTGCTAAACTAGCCTCTGATTTCAGTGGCAGAAAATTATACACTATGATCACTAACTAATTAGGATGAATTGTTAGATAAACCAAATGCTCTGATTACTCTATCCAAATGAACAATGTCTTCATTTTATCTTATTGTGATATCTTTTATATAACATAAAGACCACAGCAATCAAGAAACGTACAAAAAAAGTATGGACGATGCGGAATCTGGGAAATGCTGTGCCGGACAAATTCTTATTCATCATATGAAAAATTAAACGTGAATGACTCACGGAAACTAGGCAACAATCAATATTGTCTGGAGAGAATGGTGTACTTCTATTTCATTTCATCACCACTTTATAGACTTCATTTTCTAACAAACAAGTTGAAAAGTAAAACTTTAAAAAGCCTACATTAGAGAGCCAGTAAAGTCTTTATATCCTCGTTTATATTTTTGGAAAACAAGGTTTATCTGTTAAGATACATCTAATTTTCTGTACTTTTCTGACAGCAGGTTGTAGATGGAACTGAGGATGTTTACATGTATTTCATGTGATAAGCAAAGAAGGAAGACAACTGAAGAGGACCATACAGGCCATCTGGCACAGAGCAATATCAGTCTGTTTGCGGCAGATCAGGTGCTGGAGGGTGCAACCACCAGC
The DNA here is from genome assembly GCF_027358695.1 of Spea bombifrons. Classification (NCBI taxonomy): domain Eukaryota; kingdom Metazoa; phylum Chordata; class Amphibia; order Anura; family Pelobatidae; genus Spea; species Spea bombifrons. The sequence continues at coordinate 33,877,011 of NC_071091.1, forward strand.
CATAATATCTGTCATATTCAGTCACTGGGTGTGCTTTTGTCAATAGGTAGCAGCTGGCGTTAAAGTGCCAGGACCACCTTCTCACCCTCAGTCCGGCCCTGCAACTGAGTAATATTGTCCACTAATATTGTAGCACTAGAGTTTCTCCGAAGCAGGTCCCAAGGCTCTCTATCATTTTGGTCCACAACTGTTATCACACATATTGTGTTGGAAAAGTACACTCTTGCAAAAAAGTAAAAATGTTAGATTTTAAGTTTCAACAGCTTTAATTTTTACCATGCATACTTCAAAAACTTCTACCTACTAATTAAAGCTAACTTGATCTTTTTAAGGATAGAGTCTATTTAATTATTTCAAAATCAAGTTTCAAAATCAAGTTCAAGTATCGGCAAAGAGTTATCAACACAGGATTTATATCATTCATATTATTAATATTACCGGATCACATTTTGTGTTTTACAATTAAGGTCTTCTATTGCGCTATAATAGATGAACAAAGCTTATGCACAAACCACTGCAAAAAGACCTTTGTGCATACAATATCAGCCACAATAACCATAAAACTAATTAAACAAATAAACAAAATTTAAAAAATAAACACATCTACACAAGTACCACTGGGGATAATTTTAGAATTAAGGCAAAAGCTGGGAGGATTAAGAAGAAACTGGTAATTGCTATGGATGGAAAAATACTGTCTGGGGAGCTTCAATTAAATGACAACAAGCCATACGTTTAATTAGAAAGTGGAACATTTCAAAATCTACAGCGTTTACATAAATAAAACGTAATCCTTATTAACCTGCAGAGAACATGATGGCAAACCACCAACATTCTGTAGAATGCATTCATTTTCTCTCTTCACATTGCCAGTTGGGAGCTATTAACAGTAATGTGTATACATACTAAACACCATGGAGCAAAAAAGGATTCCTATTTTAACCCACTCAGTTCAATATACACAGAAATGAAAATCTCAACATACACCGTTTATGTTACCTTGGTGTAAGGGAGAATTATAGTCTTTTCGATATTGCAAGGCAATAGATCTAGGCAAAAACTGCATATTTTTAATACACAGTATGAAAATATTTTTCATGCAATATTTCTAAAATAAAAACAAATCTCTCAATTGTATAGGCTATCCTCCAGCTGACCATCCTAAAGTCACCCCATTCTCTGTTCATCCAGTCTACCACCATCTATGTACAGAGGGAATCCAGGTCCTTAACAGTTTCTCAAGAAATACTATTGGCATGACTGCAGGTACTGTGTCAGAAGGGAGACTAGGTGTAGAGACATGTGTTCTTGCATGGGGATGGGAAATTCAGGGGTACTTGATTGTAAACGGTTGTCTGCTTTAGTTTTGTTTTGGGGACACCATTTACAGAAACTGGCAGACAGACAGGAGATTGGGAACTGGCTGAAGGAAACAAGATCATACATGGTGGAGACCAGAGCGTGGTACAAAAGGATAAGGCATGGGATATTCCAAGTGCTGGCTTGGTAAACAGGAGAAGAGTTAAGGTCAGAGCTGGGTCAATATCCCAAATCAGACCAAAATAAGGTACCAATGTATGCAAAAGCAAAACAAACATAAAAGCCAAGCAAAGAATCAGGATTCACTTGAAAACAAGTACAGGAACACAGTACATGATCAATGCTCCAGCAAAGGAAGCTGGGAGGAACACTGGTACATAAAGGCCATGAACGTTGAATGCTGTCTTTTAGGAGACTGCCAAGGAGTCAATGGGAAGGCTCTTATGCCAATTGTTGGTGAGGCTATATGGGGCAGTAGACAGTATGTGAGTAAGTTCAGTACTCTTTTAAAAGTCTTCTAAAATCTTGAGGTAACAATGAAAAAAGGCTTTATTTTTTTGTATGATACATAAACAGGAAGGAAAAAATTATGAGTATAATTTTCTGTTTTACACTTGGAAATTGAGGATTATATTAATTTTGCCGCCCTTTCACATTTCTATGGAACCTATATTTATTCTCCTCTTGTCTCTTCATGAGTTAACTTCAATGAAATGCTTCCATATGCAGAGCGTGAAAAGAGGGACAATCACAGTAAGCGCTTATTTTTACACTTGTAGCCTTGTATTTAAGTGTATAAACAAACCATTGCCCCATTTAATTAAACTGAAGACAAATGTTAAGATGTTGAAAAGCTACACGTTGGCTAGTTTGTTTACGCCGACAAGTACCCAGCACTTTAAATGGACATAAACTTAATCACTGCATCCAGCCGCTTGTACTACTGTTAACAGAATCATCTGAGAACAAACATAAAAACTGTTTGTAGAAGATTGATGTTCACATTACCCATGACATGTGTGGGAGAAGGACATGCAAAACAAGTCAGTGCCAATGTAGATACTTAATGGTGAAGAATCTTTAGTTTAAGAATGGCCAGGCATTTTTTTTTACATTTAGTCAGTTTCTGTATTGAATACAAACTGAATAAAAAACATTTCTTCTTTCTCATATAGTGTACCCACACAAAGTATATATTGGGGGGGGAGTGCCGTACAAGAAGGGCTTTCTTCAAATTCAATTTTTTCAATTATACCATCTAATTTATGATAAAAAATAAAATATGATGAAAACTTGAAATAAAAGCACTTTTTCTCACTTTAATTTGAAAAACCTTTCACTCATCTACAAAAGCTAATGAAAAAACTGCTAAATAGATTCTACTATTTGTCGTGAGTTTAGAAAACCATTTATTTCCAAATCTGGTTATTTGGTACATCTTTGAAGCTGGCCACTTCAATTTACCCCGTCAAACCATATACTATTGAATAATAGACATCCCAAAGGTATTTCGAATGCTGGCATTTTAACACTTTCCATGTACAAATTCTACCACTGGCCTTTGCTAAAGTTTGAGGTGGTAATATTTTTTATATTTTTTTCACACAGGTATGAATTTATAGTTCCTGGTATAAGTTACTGTCAAACAGCACCCCAACATGTGTTCAGCAACATCTATTGAGTACAGTGGTAGCACGCATTCATGGGTTTTTCTGGTTGTTTAGGAGGTAAAATGCCACATTTGGGAAGTGTCCATTTTTCAAGTTGGAACTTTGACATTTGTTAATTCTGCCCACATGTCCTAATTGGACCATCTTTGAAGACAACCAATTCAATTTATCCCATCAAACCTTATATTTATAAAAACTACACACCCCAAGGTATTTCAAATGCTGGCCTTTGTAAAAGTTTGGGGTAGTCATTTTTTGTGTGTTTTTTTCCGACACATTGTTTTCCCTTGGTACATGTCACTGTAAAACAACCTAATATGCGTTCAGCAGCATCCCTTGAGTACAGTGATACCGCCCATGCATGGGTTTGTTGGGTTGTTTGTGGGCTAAAAGGCCAGATTTGGGGGTGCACTTTTTTGCGCTTCATTTTGACATCTGGTCAGTCTGCGCCTATGCCTTATTAGGGCAAACCTGGCAAATTCAATTTGCCCCTTCAAACCATATATTTTTAAACTAACACCTTGGATATTTGCAATGCTAGTGTTTAACTCTTTCCATAGATTTTTGGAAAGATACAGTGCTAACTTTTTTTTAAATTTAATTTTTACATTTTGTTGGACCTAGATGGTTCCTCAGATTGTGACATCACTGCATAATTGTTTTTGAATGTTGCCAAATTTTTATTTATTTTTTGAACTATTTTGTTCCATTTGTTTACATTTTTTTATATTTTAGTAAAGACATTGTGATTAGAAAGAGCTCTCAGGAGGGTCTAGAGAGACTCTCTTAGAAACTTATCTCCTCTCTCTGGAGCAGTCACAGTGCGTCCTGGGGTGGGTTTAAGCTTTCACTTAGGACAGAGGTGCCAAATCAAATGCTAAAAGACCACAAACCCAATATTTCTTATGATCATCCAGCCATTTTATATAGCTACCCATTGAGTAAGAAGTAATATAACAAGTTAAGGTATATCATTACAAGGCCATCTGGTCACATTTATAAAAGCGGATGAAATGAAAAAAAAAAACACAAGGCTCCAGATTTTCTGAACAGTACTGTATCATATGCCATATCCTTCATGTCTTCCCATTCATTATTATTTAATTACATCATAATACATTTCCTTCTGTTTTAATTAACCTTTCAGAAGAAGTTAGTGACCTTGGGCGCCAATGATGGAGCTAATGATATTAGCCTGTCAGGAAACTTCATCTTGTATAGATATTTAATGAAGTCAAAAAAGGTATTCAGGTACTGAAATGGAAGGCACGATCCATTTTAATTTATTAACTCTGTAAATACTGTATTGGTAAAAAAAAGGTTTAAAACAAGGTGGTGGTGGCTATTCCTTGGTGCTCCAGCTAATGTGGGCTACAATTCTTGTTATGCGCATTTAGTCATAAGGTTAGCTATCACTACACTTAAAAAGTGTTAAAAAGGATTAAAAGTGTGGAATAAGTGTGTGGCATAAATTGTGTCATTCCTGTCTTAACTTCCTGATCTCATGATCTGCATGATTATTCCTCCCCTTTAAGGTATGCTTCATATATTGTTAATTTGCAGACAGCCTCTACAAGTACGATAGAGCAAGAAGAGAACCTCACAACCAGAAATTGATTGCTGCTGACTTTGCCACTTTTTGCCATGAATCTTAGCCTCCCTGAGATAAAACAATTTTTTTACTGTATATCTCTCAAACAAGCCCGTTTGAAAACAGCAAAAAGCACAATGTATAGATAGTTTAGATAGAGGCAATGGTTGTCACTAACGGTGGTTCAGGCTGTGGATCCACGCTGCAGTACCAGGAAAGGCGCCCCCAAGCGGTGATGACGAGCAGAGCAGGAACAACCAGATGGTACTAGGAGCTCGCAATCGGATAGTCGGGGTCACGAGCAGAGGTCAGGTCAGGCAGCAAACAACGGATAGCCGGGGTCAGGAGCAGAGGTCAGGACAGGCAGCAAACAACGGATAGTCGGGGTCACGAGCAGAGGTCAGGGCAGGCAGCAAACAACGGATAGTCAGGTTCAAGCAAAGGTCAGGCAACGAAAAGGCAAATAAGGTTCAGGAACGCTAGTGTAGGCAATAAAGGCACTATCACAGGCAAGAGGTACATGCAGACTGAAGGTTTAAATAGTCCTCTTGCTCAGGATCCTCCTACCCCCTAAATTAGGGGGAGGAGGAAAAAAGATAAATACCCCTTTAAGACGCGGCATGAATATTCATGAGATAGCTCTCATGCTGCTGAGACGCGCGCCCCGTCTAACTACAGATCACCACACGGTGGCGCGCGTCTAACGGCCAGACGGACCACATCGCGTCTTCCCGCGAGCAGGGGGCTGAACGTGCGGGCTGCGTCTCGGCTCCCCTGCTCGTGGCAACGCCGGGACCGCAGGTAAGGTAACAATGGTATCCCTTTAACACAGGGGTCTTACACGTACATCTATCTCAGAAAACAAAATCTGCATTTTCTAAAAACATTCAAAGTGACATTATCTGATGTGCTAGTATAGTTTGTTAAGGTTGACATAGCAAATGTTCTTTACGTTCTTTTAAATGGCATAATTACTCTAAACCATTTTTCACACAGTTTTTCTTTGAACACAGAAAATGCATTATGGTTGACTTTTCCACATTTGTAATGTAAAATACATACAGTGTCAGAGAAATTCTTAATGTTAGCAGCTAAGACCTCTTGTAGAGGAAATTATATATATTTTACATTTTAAGATATAAGTAGGACAAGAAGTTCCATTTCAAATTGGAAACAAATCTTTTTTTAGCACATGTCAAATAAATACAAAGAACGCAGAAAGCCTAAAAATTGTTATCATCAATAAAGTCCACACATTATTTTCTTGGCATCTAAAGTTACAAAGATATATAAAATGATACAATATTTCACCATGCTTTTCAAAGCCTATTTTCAAAGAAAATTCCTATACAAATTGATAAATGATAAATTGAATAAAATCCACTATCTGACAAACACTCTGGTAGTAAATTATGTGTCGATAAGCGAAAAAGAAAATTAAAGTGACACCCCAGACACTTCAATGCATTTTATAGCCGAGATCCCTTTAAATGTGAATCGTGCCCCTCTTGCAAATACGTAGGAGGAATCTAGATTTTGCAATTTTCTAACAAATATAATTATTCATAACCATTTACTCATGGAAAATCCAGTCTCATCACTTCAAATGGAAGTGACTAGATTGAAAAAACACAGATGTAGTCCATATATACCGTTAAGTGACAGCAGTGTTGTATTAGTTGATGGCTTTAAAGGCTAGAATGGCAGGAAGACATAGTACTAATGGCCAGTGTGTTAATGTAACGACTTTGAAATGTGAAGAATGATTTTATGTTTTAGATTTAAAAAATGATTTCTAATTTTAATTATTGAAATGTTCCACCAATCTGTGTATGACCCCCTCCACTGCCCTTAGACTATTATCTATCAGAGACGCTGAAACTATTTGGGTCATGTCAAATGAACCTACATTGTCTAGGACTAAACATGCAAAACATAACAAATAAGAGATGAATATTTCTAAAAACTCATGACATCCTTTTGTTTAGGCAAGCATTTAATTAATGATGCCTGGGGAACCCTTGGGGTGCACAACCTATGTAGCACCACACACCACTGCGGGAACTGCGCAGATTGTTGGGCATGTTGTGACCATCTTATCACTATATACTGCAAGAGCGACATCCCCTCTGCTCCTATGTTGAATGCATGTGCTGGTGTCATGATACATGCATCATATGGGTCTACACATAAATTAGAAAAAGCTGCTACATTTGTTAGGTCAACAGCATAAATGCATTAATTTGTCTGTAATGATTGAGTGGTAAATTTGTATGAGTATCCTTGCTTCCGAACATGTGTGTGATTTTAGTGTGCTTTTTTGTGAGTGTGCTTTGTCTGTATTTTTAATATCTAAAAAATAACATTTCTTGTCCCTCTATTCGTCTAGCACAACAATGTCTCTACATTACGTTAACTAAGTAGACGCTTCTAAATAAAAAAATGGCCATACCTCCCCTTCCAGGTGACCAGATATGAGAGATATTTATTAAAAAAATAGCAATAAGGATATGTTTATTTTCCGAATATAAAAAGTGTCAATACTTTTGAAAGAGATTTTGAAGTTGACATCATCTGTACGACGGCAAACTTCAGTGTATTGTAAGAGGAATGAGTGAGCCATGTTCCCAATATCCTCATTGATATCAAACATAAGCATATGAATCAATTTGTTTTTAATGTTCATTTGTTCATAATGGAATAATAGAAAGAGTCAGGAGTGGCTTGTGAATAATATGTTTAGTTCATGTACTACCTATTTTTAGGATAGCACAAATTAGCTGTTATTTTCACAGCCGCACAAATTATTTTTTGTGACAATAGTATACAAGAAGTGAAAAAATACATTATTTAAAATAACAAAATATGATTTTTATCCAATTTCAGCTTCATTTTCTGGTTAATCCTGTCCTTACTTTTCATTCTGTTTATTCAATATCCAGAACAGAATTAATTAAAGAGTCCTCTATTACATATTATTGTTATTATTTAAATAATGTACTTTTGGGTTGAAATGTTGGAGGCTAGTAATAAAAATGTGTTATTCTTTCTGATTCTGAGGAATTGTACGTAAGTATCCAACAACTGGCCTTGCATGCCCTTGTGGTAGATGGCTATGGACAATTGCATAATGTTCGTCGACAAACTTTTTCAGGCTACTACAAAAGTGTGATAATACATACAAGCTGGGCAGCATGGGGCCATTTTAATTAAGCGTTGCTCAAAGCTCAAGTGAACTCAATGTAGACTGATAGTAGCAGGATGATTAAAATAAGCTTTTATCAACAGGGTCTCTATTTTTGTTATAATCATTTTTTCCTTCTAAAATGTTATATATAAAGGCTCATTTTCAACATTCCTATGTATCTGTCTTTGTAATATTACTATTTGCCCTAAAACAAATTTAATATGTTCTATCTACAAAACAAAAAATTATTATTTCCAATTTCAAAGGTTAATAAGGCTAAGTTTTGTATTGCAAATTATCACTTCTGCTCACCAAATGCCTCTGTCCATTTCTGCTCCCCCAATCTCTCTGTTTTCTAGGATCTTAGACTTTATGAGGATATAAAAGTACTCTACAACTATACAAATCACAATAATTAATCTAGAAAAGGAGAAATATGTGTTATATATTTAAAATATTGGACTAATTTATTGGCTGAAACGAGGAGGTGCTTGCTGAGGTAGTTGAGGATGGCTGGGCTTGAGGATATTTCTAAAGTTTTCTATATTAGTAAAAGCATATTGGAGGCATATCACTTTTTCATTTCCAATTGGATAGCTCAGGTGGAATGGTATGATTTGTTGTAGACATTGTTGTGCTGCATGTTAGTTTCCAGTTATAGTGGTGTGGCTACCAATTTTATCTCATTATTGCTCATATTTTACGTGTCAGCAGCAGTATCTTCATCTTGAAGAAACCTGCTATATTTTCTAACGGTTGGATGGTTGATGTTGACGAAGGATGGCAGTTGCACTTGCTGTCGTACTGCTGATAATTTTTAAGTTTAACACAATGAACTTAAACCTTATGAATGTCAAGAGACAAAAGGTCGAGGGCCCACAATTTTGCTTTTCTTTTTGATTGTCTATGTTTGTGTGCCATAATAGTAGTAGTAGCAGCCTACACTAGCAGCAGGTGTATAGACACAAACTGTATGAACTAACAAATATACTTTCAAATCACTTGAAAGTACCTACAAAGTAAAGTGGTTGCTGAAGCAAAATAAAAACAATTATTATATAGAACGGAGTCTCGACATTTGCATAGAAAAATAACTGTCAATTATGTCAACGAGTCAACTCAGCTATCAAGTGCATATGATGGCTGCAGCATACCATTAAGGTTTTGTATAAGCATACAGATCATTTTATAGCATTAATATGACATGAATAAATAATAAAATTATAAAGCACTGCAATTAAAAATACTAGGGAAATACATGTTTATACTTACTTGTCTTGCTCTCCTACTGTGCTCACAAACAGGCGATTTGCACCTCCATCTGCACAGGCTTTTAAGACAGCTAAAGGGAAAATAAAATAATAAAACATTAGATGGTAAATGGTATAGGATGAGTATGGTATTTACAGTTGGGCTGAACAATGGAAAATACTGAGTAGTGATAAAGACAAGGCTCATTACAAAATAGTGAAACATTAATATTGAAAAAGAATGAATGGTGGAGCTGAGAGACATTCCAGGGAAAACAGAATGGACAGGTAGATTTTGGAAGATCTTCACAAAACAAAAGAGATGCATGAGGTATAATAGGATAAATATATCTATGAATTTCTTAGCAAACAGCTAATTGGTACATTTGGTCTCCAGATAGATTACATTTATTTATATGGTGCCATTAGATTCTGTAGGGCTGTTACAATAGAGTCAGTAAAATAACTAATAATCACACACATTAACAAATTGAGAAGAAAGCAGGTGAAACAGTAGGAACGGACTGCTTGGATGGGAATGAGTTGATCGAGTTAGGATGGCCTGTAGAGGTTGTTGGTCATTCAGATGGCTTGATTAGGAGGATGGCTGAGAGCATTAGGCAGAAAGGTTGTACGCTTCTCGAAAAAATAGGGTTTCTGGGAGATTATGAGGGAGAAAAGTCTTGATAGAACAAGGAAAGGAATTCTAGAGAACAGCACGCGTGAAATCCTAGATGCAGGCGTAGGAAGAGGTAGTGGCGGTAGAAGATGTTCGGGATAAAGGAGAGGGCAGAGTCAAGTGTGACACCAAGGCAGTGAACTTGGTCAGTTGGTTGGATGGTGCCGTTGTCAACAGTAATAGAGATGTCAGTAGTTGTGGACGGAGGGGAATGCAGGATAACCATAAGCTCACTCTTTGAGATGTTAAACTTTAGGTAATAAAATGCCATCCATGATGCAATTCCAGAAAGACAGTAAGTGAAGCGGGTTAGAAGAAATGTAGGGGGAAGAGGAGATATAGATCAGGGTGTCATCTGCTTATATATTGGAAGCAAAAGGAAGATATGAGTTGCCCAAGTAAAGAGGTACAGACGGAGAATAGTTGAGGTCCAACAACCCTGAGGAACCCCAACAGATAGCAGTAGGGGAGAGGAACAAGTACCAGTTAAGGAGACACTAAAGGTGCAGTCAGAGAGAGGTAGGATTTGAGCCAGGAAAAAGCTGTGTCGGGGTGAAATAAGGTGATTGCATATAGAATGCAAGTGTTTCATTCACATCTTATCTTAACAATTGTAATTAAACTAGACAAGAGGGCACCCGAGTTATCCTTTTGAAATCCGCAGGGTATGGAGACAGGCAGGATAGAGACATAGCAGAAGAAAACAAAGGATTAAGCAGAAGATGAGGGGTTCAGACTGTACCAGATGAAGTATTCAAATAAGCATACCAGGGGAAAACAAAGGGTTAAGAAAGGAGGGGTTCATGGTGTACCAGATGAAGTGTTCAAATAAGCATACTAGAGGGAAAAAGGGTTAAGCAGGAAATTAGGGGTTCATGGTGTACCAGATGAAGTGTTCAAATAAGCATACCTGCAAGTGAGGAAGATATGGTTGAAATTAAGTATTACTAGATGAGTAATTTGAGGAAAGCATGAAGACGAGGGAAGGGTGGATGAATGGATAACACAGTGTAATGCCTATCTCTCTACTTATGAAGAGTCCACTTGGCATGAGGCCACTGCAGCTACAATTCCAAGCAGTCCAGCTGTCATATACCCTTAAACCTTGGCCATGTATTTTGTCCATACCTGGGAACTCTCCGGGTGCCCGCTCCCCGACCATTTTTCCTTTAAATGGAGGTGTTTCCCGCTGCGGTCAGCGAGAACTTCCCCGACGTCAGTGGACCACCCGCCGACATAAGCGGGACCGCCCACCGACGTCAGTGTGCAGTCCTGGCCGGGTCCCGCAAGGGAAGGCTCCGGGTAGCTGGAGCCCAGAAGTTCCCAGGTATGATTATGTCTATCCTATCACAGGGAAGCAGAGGGTTAAAAACAGCCGGGAAATACCATTGCTAAGGAGAATATATGAAGAAATCATTTACAAAACTAAAAGACAATAAACATTTCAGGGGGTTACTATAAAAGAAGACAATGAAAAGGGGGCAAAGGCTTTAGCAAGGAGGCAAGAAGCATTTAAGTTGGGTGTGGTAGACTTCAGATAAAAGGAAAATGGAAGACACATCTATTTTCTTGTAAGCCTACATTTTGTTTTGTTTGCAATATAATAGTGTAAGATGCTTTTCCGGTAGGGACCTTTTGATGGCTTAGCGAGCTTTCGTTGATTTGCTTCAAACTATATACACACGAAGAAAAACTTTTATCTATTTGTCGGTCTAAGGTTTTGCCTGATGTCTTCAATTTACGAATCACACGCTGTGATTTATATATTAAACTTCAAGTGAAAGAACATTGATAACACTGCCATGAGTTTTTTGCATTTGATTTTGCAGTTAGATCTAAAGTGTTTCCTCATTCAAGTATATCTGAAATGCAACTTTAATAAATCTGTCAAAATAAACAAAACTTGTCACAGAAAAGGTTGTGACACATTCCTTTTCTTATTTTAATCTGCTCCGAAGTGTGGAGACTAATCAATTGATCTCTGACAGGATGCATAGTGCATTGTTTTTTATAGGACTAATGAAATTTCTGCATACAGTACAATTCTTCAGCCAGAGACAAAATCTTTATCATTCCAAGTGCAATCCCTACATCTCAGAAAATTCAGACATTATCTCTGTTTTCTTGCAAGATAATATCTTAACCAATAACGGAAAAACACATCTAAATACTTTCATTTTTCACATTTAACTTTCCAATAAATTGTAAACACTAATTGCTACAAACACATTTCCCTATGAATAATGAAGTTCTGATCTTATTGTTGTATTTTGGATAAAATACTTTAGATTTCAAACCCTTCATGAATAAAATGCATTCTACTCTAAAGCCTGAAGTCATAGATGTCTTCAACCATGATGATCTTTCTCCCTCCCTCTTATATATAGGCTTTTAAAAAGACTTAAAAGGTTACACATTTGCACATACATTTCAAACCATCAGAACCTTTGTCTACAAATTTCAAGATATAACTAAAAAAAATGTTCTACCCACTGTAGAAAGCTGAAAAACAACTTTACGATACTGCATGCACTATAAAAAAAAAAACAATGATGCTGCACTTCCTAAAAATAATTCATTCTCAATTTTTTTTTTATATAGCCTCCACCATATTGTACAATTGGTAAACAGGACATAGCTAGTATTATATAACATAACAATTAAACTTATAGAATTAACAGGTACGGAGGGCCCTGACCAAACGGGCTTACAATCTAGAGGTAACATCTCAACCATTAAAAGCACCTATACCCATTGAGGTTTTCTGAACTTATACTTACTGATTTATTCATAACCCATCCTATATAAGATGTATAAATAAATATGTTAGTAAAGGCTGAGAATGCCCTTCCTGGAGGGTACGTTATCTACGCTAGTCTCATGGAGCGTACCGTCCAAACATTCCAGATACCACTGCCCTGATGTGATGTTGGGCCCATGTCCTAGTGTGCTGAGCTATTCTTATTGTATCACTACACAAATAATGCTGACATACACAAGTGTTTTTAAGTGTGCTTTGAAAAAATTAGTTATACAAAATTCAGGGAACACGACAAAGAAGGCTATGTAGAAGCTTTAAAATGCTTTCTACGATCGCACATAATGTCACATGTAATACATCACAACAAGCTGAGACAAGCAGAGTAGTGATGTCACTAGGTGTTCCATCCATGTAACCCCCATATTGTTAGGACAGCGGATGGCAGAACATTAATACACTTTATGAAAACTGCCCAGGTAAATCCTAACCTATTGGCATCTGTGCAAAAACACATTACTATGAAGTCTTACAACAGCTTGAAACATCGCATAAACTTTGACAGATAATTGGCTCTACAATTTTATAACAAAACTTTAAATATGTTTTGTGTGATATTGTTTGGAGTTATTATGGAAAGTATTCAAATAATTTTGCAGCATTCAAATTATTCCTAAACATTTAAAGATATGGGATTTTAATAATAGTCAGATTTCAGAATCTATTTTGTATAAGGCTACTTTAGATCACATTTTAAGAAATACTGTTAAGAAGTAAATGAGGTAAAAGAACCCTTGGGAAATACAGACAATATCACAATTGATTTTGGCATTCTGGAAAGAAAAATCGAAATATTATGAACATAATGCAGACAGATGGTTCTTTGGTAATTATGTAGGTGGTGTGAGGCTGCATAAACAAAATACAAATTATTTTTTTTTCTTTCTTTAAGACAGAACAGTGTATTTTCTTTTTTCTTGCATAAGTAAACGGCTATTTTATTGTGCATGTTATTACTATTTCTGGTACTTCATGGTCCTGTAGCTTTAAAGTTGTAGCCACCTCTGCACTACTATAAATATATACAGATATATATATATATATATATATATATATATATATATATATATATATATATATATATAGATATACCGTACTGGCTCGGATATAGGCCGCCCCCGTATATAGGCCGCACCCTAAAAGTTTGGTGCTTTTTTAAAGAAAAAGTTTTTTTCTTTAAAAAAAAAGCACCAAAAAAATATGCTGCCACTCTGCCCCCCCCCAGGAGAAATGCTGCCACTCTGTCCCCCCCCAACCTATGCTGCCACTCTGTCCCCCCCCGAGATATGCTGCCACTCTGTCCCCCCCTCCGACTTACCAGAGCAGACTCCCTGGTGTCTTGCGGGGCCGGAGGGGGACATCTATGCACATCGTGTATACAACTCCCGGTGCCAGCACTCAGCGGAAGTGCCAGCACCGGAAGTTGTATACGCGTATTGCGTAGATGTCTTCCGCCGGCCCTGCAAGACACCCGGGAGTCTGCTCTGGTAAGTCGGGGGGGGGGATGTAAAATGCAGCTGCCGGTGAACGTCCACGCGATGCGCTTAGACAACCTCCCGTGCCGGGACTCCCCCCGTGGGAAGTGCTGGCAGGGGAGGCTGTCTGAGCGTATCAGACAGTAGGATACAGGTCCCCTGCACCGCTGCGGGGGATCTGTATCCTGACCCCGCTGCCTGCCCGGCGCCCGGGACTGCATGTCCCGGGCGTCGGGCGCTAGACCCCGAATATAGGCCGCACCCCCACTTTAAAGACTTAAAGTGGGGGAAAAAAGTGCGGCCTATATTCGGGCCAACATGGTATATATATATCTATAGATATATATATATATATCTATATATATAGATATATATATCTATATATATCTATATATATATATATATCTATATATATATATATATCTATATATATATATATATCTATATATATATATATATCTATATATAGAGAGAGAGAGAGAGAGAGAGAGAGAGAGAGAGAGAGAGAGAGAGAGAGAGAGAGAGAGAGAGAGAGAGAGAGAGAGAGAGATAAAGTGGGGGAAAAAAGTGCGGCCTATATTCGGGCCAATACGGTATATATATCTATATATATATATATATAGATATCTATATATATATATCTATAGATATATATATAGAGAGAGAGAGAGAGAGAGAGAGAGAGAGAGAGAGAGAGAGAGAGAGAGAGAGAGAGAGAGAGAGAGAGAGAGAGAGAGAGAGAGAGAGAGAGAGAGAGAGAGAGAGAGAGAGAGAGATATCTATATCTATCTATATATATAGATATAGATAGATAGATATATATAGATATATATCTATATATCTATATAGATATATATACATAGATATAACATTGCACTTACAGGTGAAGTGAACAACACTGATAATCTTTCATCAATCTAATCTATCATGTCAGTGGGTGGGATATTTTAGGCAGCAAGCGAACATTTCATCTTCAAGTTGATGTGTTAGAAGCAGGATTCGAGCGACTTTAACAAGTCCCAAATTGTGATGGCTAGAAGACTGGGTCAGGGCATCTCCAAAATAGCAGCTCTTGTGGGGTGTTCCCGGTCTGCAGGGCTCAGTATCTATCCAAAGAGGTCCAAATAAGGAAACGCGATGAAGCAGCGACAGGGTCATAGGTGGACAAGGCTCTTTGATGCACCTTGGGGGGCGAAGGCTGGCCCTTGTGGTCAAATCCAACAGACAAGCAACTGTAGCTCAAATTGCTTTAAAAGTTAATGCTGGTTCTGATAGAAAGGTGTCAGGACACACAGTGCAATTTATTACGTATGGGGCCGTGTAGCCGCAGACCAGTCAGGGTGAACATGCTGACCCTTGTCCACTGCCAAAAGCTCCTACAATAGGCGTGTGAGCATAACTGGACCATGGATCAATGGAATCATGTTTTCTTTTACATCACATGGATGGCTAGGTGCATGTGCGTTGCCTCGCAACTTACAGCACTAAAAGAATCTTCTGCCAACGTCTTGGTGCCAGATATCACAGCACACCTTCAGAGGTCTAGTGGAGTCCATGCCTTGACAGGTCAGGGCTGTTTTGGTGGCAAAATGGGGACCTACACAATATTAGGCAGGTGGTCATAATGTTATGGCCGATTGGTGTATACTATGTATACACTCACACACACATATATGTGTACATGGGAGATCTCCCATCGGCTCTCAACACAAGCACCGGTACACCGCCATTCAAGGATTAGCCGTTCCTTTCTGGTAGGTGTCACCGCTGACACCCACCAGAAGTTCACTTTAGGACAGGAGAGCCTCAGCAAGGTGTTTCCAGACCCGGCTGGACTTTCCCTTTGCTCCCCTGCTGGCTGCTTACAAATTTTGTAATCTGCAATACAGGGCTAAGTAGACCCGCTCGCTGATCACATTGAGATCAGCACAAACAGATCGAGGAGAGGGTGAAAAATTTAACAGAAATGGAATAAATAAAAAATAAAACAAAAACACTACCTCCATTTAGTGAGGGTACAGGGGATGGACTGGCCAAGCATGTCTCCAGACCTAAACCCTATTGAGTATCTGTGGGGCATCCTCAAACGGAAGGTGGGGGAGCGCAAGGTCTCTAACATCCACCAGCTCCGTGATGTCGTCATGGAGGAGTGGAAGAGGACTCCAGTGGCAACCTGTGAAGCTCTGGTGAACTCCATGCCCAAGAGGGTTAAGGCAGTGCTGGAAAATAATGGTGGCCACACAAAATATTGACACTTTGGGCCCAATTTGGAAATTTCCACTTAGGGGTGTACTCACTTTTGTTGCCAAGGATGGCTGTGTGTTGAGTTATTTAGAGGGGACAGCAAATTTACACTGTTATACAGGCTGTACACTCACTACTTTACCTTGTAGCAGACTGTCATTTCTTCAGTGTTGTCACATGAAAAGGTATAATAAACTATTTACAAAAATGTGAGGTGTGTACTCAGTTTTGTGAGATATTGTACCTTCATCAAACTACATATTTGTTAAAACTAGACGCACGGCATTTTAACTCTTTCCATACCAGGATTTTTGGGATAGATACAGTACTAATCAGGCCCGGACTGGGACAAAAAATAGGCCCGGGCATTTAAGACTGAGCAGCCCATTTTTATTTATTTATATATTGTTAAAGCCCACCCTTCATGTACCATCTTTGCATTTCCCCAAATCACTTAAACATTCATGATAGACACAAACACTTACTCACGCATTCACACAAATCATTTACACATACTCATTAATGCAGTCTCACAAATCATTCAAGCAATTCATCCACACATGAATTCATTCATTCTCGTACGCATTCACACAATTCATCCACACATTTATTCATTCTCGTACGCATTCACACTACCCCCTCTCCCCATCTTATCTGCCCCTTCTCACTATGTTCCCCCTTCTCACTATGTACCCCCTCTCACTATGTATCCCCTCTCTCCCCTCTGCCCCTTCTCACTGCACCCCCTTCCTTCACCCTACTTACCTTGTTGCCGGAGTAAGCAGCAACTGCGACCGGGCCCGCCACTCTAGGAGGCCGGCCAGCCCCCACCAGGGCCGGCCATAGGGGTGTGCGGCCACACAGGGTTTAAATTAAATTAAAACATCGAGGGGGTAGCGTTATTTAACATCCTCCAAAAAAAACCCTGATGTTTTAATTTAAGCCCTGTGCGGCCGCACACCCCTAAGGCCGGCCCTGGTGGGGCTGCCTGGCCTCCTAGAGTGGCGGACCGCATAAGGCCCAGTCAGTCCGGTCCTGACTGGGCCTATTTTAAGGTAGGTGCCTGGAGCTGCAGCTCCATCAGCTCCTACGTCAATCCGGCCCTGGGCCGCCCGATGGCCAGTCCGGGCCTGGTACTAATGTTAGCATTTGCTCATAAAAATACACTTTTTTTTTTCACTACATATTTTAAAATGTTATCCCTTTTTTTTAAACTATGTCTAATTTTTTATTTTATATTTTACTAATCAAATTGTGACTTGCATGGTTGAATGCAGTACTTGTATTCAACCTGCCAAAAACCTTCAGGGTTCTCGAGACCCTCTTTGAAACTTTTTTATTTTTTAATGGGCGCCACCATTTTGCGACTGAAGGGGTTAAGCTTTTGGAAGTGGAAGTGGGATGGACATGCTCATATTTGCCACAAATACATCACATTCCTGATACATTAAAACCTTCTCTAAATAAGCCTTTGTCAGTTACAGTCAAATAATTTACATTATTTTAAAAAAAAAGTATTAGTAATTTTATATCTCAAGTAGAGCAAGACCTACTGTTGAGATGTATTTAGAAAATGGTATAAGCTTAGTACATGTATAACTGATTATTTACTTGATGAAGAATTTTAACAAAATTACAAAACTGGTTGTTAAAGACCTTTTACTAGTGTTTTTTCCAATTTATCATTAATTCAGTTTTATCCTTTTTTAGCAGAGTATTGTTTTTTCATATACACTTAAATAACAAGTGCACTGTTACTTGTTCGGACATCTTATTTCAATGTTTAGAAGCTTAAGTACAATGCTATCTTTAAAGTCTGGCAAGGTAATATAGGATACGTGAATCAATGAATATGATTCCACCACCTGAGCAGAAGCCAAGTCAGATCCCTTGGTTTGGGTTGCAAAAACCATACAGGTCGGGCTTGATTGGCTACAGATACAGAAGGCCCAGCGCAGATGAAAAGTTATATTTATTGAACCCAAAACTTTTGAAGGACCATGGTACTTTGTTGCTTAAATGCTGTCAAGAAATTGTAACTGTGGGACACTAAGAAACTTCCCATTCATCCTGACATTATGTAAAATGGGTTAACTATATCAATATGTGTGCACATGCACCCATACATACAGCTTTCAAAACTTAATGAGCTGCACTAATATTATTTTATTGTAGGAAGTTTTATACTATTGACTGATTTTATGATCAAAATGCAATCATCACAAACCACAATAATATTTTCAGAGTTAAGGCAGCTTTCTAGGTTAATTGGTATTTAATATTAAAAGTAGAGATTTAACCTGGCATGAAAATGTGGTATATGCTAATTTTCAGCAGAACTTGCTGGTCTCTCAAGTAAGACAAAATCAGACTAAAAGTGACTTCCAGTGTGTGTGTGTGTGTGTGCGCGTGCATGCGTGTGCGTGTGTGTGTGTATATATATATATATATATATATTTTTTTTTTTTAAATTATTATTATTATTTATTTATATTAGACTTGTGCATTCAGATTTGTTTCTGTGAGTCAAATTGTCATGTTAAATACTACTCACGCCCTGTCTACCTATTGTACAACGCTACGTAATTTGATGGCGCTATATATAACAATAAATAATAATAGATTTTGCCAATTTCAGAAATTTGTACAAATCCCCAAAAATGAGCAGGGATCCCCAAAAAACAAATGAACGTGAAGAGCCCCAAATTTTGGTTAAATGTTGTTGGTTCTTTCACTCTACCCACTCTGTTAGTCACACCCACTCACACTCTTTTTCACTCTCTCTTGTGCTCTCTCGGAATGTCTACCTACTGCTTCTGTGTCCCTGTGCTCCTCAGCTCCTCTATTTTTTTTATCATATGCTTGGTTTGTGATAGAGCATGACAAAGGTTTCACAGTTTCTTTTATTACAATGTGTAAAAACACTGAAATCTTCTATTTCTAAAACAGTATTAACTGTAGTATCAACTTGGAATGTATGTGTGTGTGTGTGATATAGTCATGTATAGTCATGTACACCCTACTTGAAGTCTATGGCTTTATATATCAGGGCATAATAACAATCATCTGTTCCTCAGCAGGTCTAAAAAATAGGTAAATACAACCTCAGATGACAAATAACACATGACATATTACTGTAATGTATTCAACAAAAACAAAGCCAAAATGGAGAAGCCATATGATTTGTTTTCATTTTATTTTTGTTATTTATCATATTGTGACAAGGCATTGTTTTATCTTTGCGGCCACCACCGCATCTTACTTCAGAGGGGTGTTTGCTAGCTGATTGTTGCACACCCTAATAAACCTAGGGCACTTTGGATCCTGACACTTTTTTTCTGGTGGACTAAACACACTGCCAGGCTCAAACACACATACTACTAATATGTGCATTAGTTTACCAAACTAATGCACATAGTATTCTTAAACAAATGAAGCTCAAACATGCACACACCACACTTATACCTCTCTGGCTGGAGCAAATGGGGATCCCTCCTTAGCCAAGCTCCTAAGAGGGCCCTGTACACTGACACTGCTCAAGACTCTGGTTCAAGCCTTTGGTCTCTATCAGGAGCCCTACTTGCTCAATCCTGTGGGCAAATTAGCTTTGCAAATCCAGAGGGCAGCTATGCAAACAGAGTGATCCGAGTCTCCAGATTACTCTTCCTTCTAGATATTTAACTGAAACTAAATATTTAATGCATGATAAATAACAGTGATAAACTCCTGGGTTTAGTGAATATGCCTACAAATAGAGAATTTCTCACAAAAACCTAGAGTACCATAAACGGGGCACCTGCATATTCAACCTACCAACTAAAAATACATTGTGGTTGATTAATTAAAATGGGAAATTGTAGTAAATGTGCACTTTTATATCAGTTGTGTTCCCACTGTACAGTGTATTATCAAGAGAAAATATGATAGGAAAACTCTAAGTAATTTCTTATAACAATATATTAAGTGATATAAATAGTTATTTGACACTTTGGGAACCATCAGTGAAAATGTCACAATATTGTTTTATTGGGTTTCTGGGTAGGAGATCCCCTAAATTGTCCAGTTGTCAACAAAAATCTAGTGATTAGAACCAATAAATGTATTTTTCACTTTGATAAAATGTTAAAGACCAAATGTCCCTTATAACCATACCTAGGAGACTCCTGTTCAAGCGCTGCTTCTCCAGGTCACAAGCTGAAATCTCCCCCGGTTCTGAGAGCGGTTTTTGGACACAGCCCACTCCCCACCTATGGCCATTTCCTCCCTCTCGCTCCTATAGAAATGTAAAGCAGTTAGGCTAGTCCCGCTGGCATGGTCACCAGCCCCACTCGCTGATGCCATAGGTCCCACCCATTGATGACATTGATGGTATCGCTCCCGCCCACCAACATCATCATAGTCCAGGGAGCCACAGCCTGGAAGTTCCCAGGTATGCTTATAACAGAGAACATAACTTGCAGCACTACAGGATAGCAAGTCAAAAGACAGAGGAGATAAAAACTAAATATTACTTATTTTATCTTAATAGTTCATTGTGCTTTGCAGTATAGAAATACCAGACATGGCTTACAACCTGTTTAAATGTTCACAATTAAAATTATTGTTTGAAAGAACAATGGGATTTAAAGGGGAAAAAGGTCAGGTAATTTCTGTAAAAGCACAGAGAATTGCTATTGTTTTGCCAAAAATGAAATTTTGCCATGCCATTATATTTCCATTATTAAGAACAACTGACTTCAGTGACCTCCCCCTACAAAAAAATAATTCTATTAAATGAATACTATGTAGATGTATAAGTTATATGCATTTAAAATCAAACATTTAAAAAAAAATATTTCACATCTTTTCGCTCTTAACTTTATTCCATCAAAATTCTGGTTTTACAAACCAAGACCGTTTGGCTGCCAGGGTCTGGTTCCAGAACACATATCAACCAAACTGAGAACTCTACAACCAAAAGGCGTATTTTCCCCCCATTATCATACTGGTATAGTATAATACTGACAACCTGATATGTCTAGATAGTTAGACATTTCATATAATAACTGTGCAAATTATACAGTACGTATTATTATTATCTTTTATTTATACAGCGCCAACAATTTACACAGCGCTTAATACAATACATGTGTTCAAGGGGTATGACAACACGAGAATTGACAGACTAAGACAAACCGATACATTAGGTGGAGAGAGCCCTGCTCGCAAGCTTACAATCTTGAGGATTTAAATGTTTTTGCTTAGTGTTGCAAACAAATTCCAATTGGGTAGAAAACCAAAAGTCAATGAATGTGTAGGCTGTAAACAAAATCTATGCCTAAAGTAAGATGCCAAATAAACATAATTAAAAGTAGATACAGTGTACATTGGAGAAAGACATCACTTTAAAATCCTATAAACCCAATAACGCATATTGGTCCACAAAGTTAATAGCTTGTGGCTGCCGCAAAATAAAATGGCTATTTCCATTCCAGTTAATTAAGTGAAATTAATTTGTTACTCTTTTATAGAATGGGTTTTTCTTTAGACACATTTTCATTTCTCTTGGGATGGGTTTTTAAGATATCTGGAAGGAAGACAAAATAATCCCAACTCTAATTTAGCTTGTTAAATAGATGCAAATTAATCTTGCACCTGAAAAGTTAGATTATTTCGACGTTCTGGTGAATATGTGACCATGGAGAAATGGGATTAAGCAATGAAGTTTTAGATAGATTTAAAAAATGTACATAAATGACCAAGTAAAAGTCTGCACTTTATCATTAGTCTCCTGATGGTGTTTTGCAATGTTCAACAGGGGACAGAAATATGTTTCTTTGTATATGCAGAAATACTTTTTGTTTCAAAGTATTTTGCTTTGAAAAGTTTCTACAAAGAAGTTAAAAAATAAATAAAACATTTGGTCTGTAATCACAGTGCTAGAAAATCAGATGTAGTAATTCATATGTATCACAAAAGAGAAATTACAAATACTCTGACTACTGTAAATTACAACTCTGTCATGGAAATTAAATCAGATGTTCATCTCTAAATATTTTTCATAAGCTTGTTTCCTCCTTTCTCTAGAGAGCATATTGGCTACCGTAGCTCTTATGCGGTTTGTATTTCTCCCCGTTACCAATTATAATCTATGTAATATATGTTCCAGTAACCATTGATTAGATGTCTCACTGTCCTCAGGGCTGGGATGAGGAACCCTAGTCTATTTCTGCCTTACTTGCAACTTTTTAAGACTACCCATGCATTATTCCTTGTTCGTTCTTAAAGTGTAGACAAGACCAGGCCTTCACTGTGGGAAAAGGTGAAATTGGTGTACTGGAAAATCAAAAATTATGTTTATTACTTTATAAGGAACATTTTCTGTGTATACAATGCTATTATCTTGAGGTGTCACATTTTGACTTCTAATCACCTTTAAGATGTATTAACCCTTTCTGCAGATTCAAGGTCTAAGTACCAAGTACTAGGACCCCTATGGTGATGCATGGCCTAACTGATAAGAATTCTGAGCTATAGGAATTCCATTCCTAGATCAAACATGATCATGTGGACAGGGGGGTGTTTTCTTTGCAAAAGACTCCAAGGTTTACTTTCATTGGAACAACATTGAAAGGAATGATTTGGACTTAAGGAGTTTCCACAGGCCCGCTCATTGATGAAACTTGTGAGTGAGGGTCCTGTGTTTAAGTCCCATTGTTTTTAAGAACTGTTTGCCCATTTTATTTTTATTTTGTATGTCTTATTTTTTTTAATTGTGGCACTGTGTAACATTTGTGTTTTTGTTATTGAAATAATAATCTCTGGGCTCTAGCATTGGTATCCACAAACCCAAATATATATATATATATAAGGGGGTAGTAAAAGCATTATTAAACACTCATCTACAGATACCAGACAAGCCTGTTCATACAGACCTCTGTTTCACTGTTCTTTCATTGATGCTGACAGCTGGGACATGATGACATATTCACGCACTCAGCACTGAAACAGAGGTCTATAAGAACAGACCTTGCACTCCCACCACAGGAAGTAAGAAAGGTAATAGATGGGGAGAAAGGAAAGAGATGGTAAGAAAATTGAAAGATATTAAGATATAGAGGAGAGATAATGAAGAGAAAGAAAGAGGAGAGTCAATGAAGAGAGAGATGGAGGAAGGAGGGATATAATGAGAAAAGGGAGAGATCTGAAATGCAAAACATGAAATGTTAAAGAATGAGACAAAGATAAATCATCTCAAAACTTTTTCCACCTTTAATGTGACCTATAACGTGAACAATTCACTTGCAAAACAAACTGAAATCTTTGAGGGGGAAAAAACAAAAAAACAATAACCTGGTTGCATAAGTGAACACACTCAAACTATTGTAAGCCTCCCTGACCAGTTTTCACTGTGTTCCATGGTATATCTAATGCTTTGGAAATTCTTTTGTACCCTTCTCCTGACTGATATCTTTCAACAATGAGATCCGTCTGATGCTTTGGAAGCTCTCTGTGGACCATGGGTTTTGCTCTGATATGCAACTAAGCAAATGTTAGGTAAATCCTACTAGAACAGCTGACCTTTATTTGTGATTAATCAGAGTCACTTTAAATGATGGCAGGTGTGTAATGACTTCTATTTAACATGAGTTTGAATATGATTGGTTAATTCTGAACACAGCCCCAGTTATAAGAGGGTATGCACACCTATGCAACCAGGTTATTGTGAGTCCCCCCATATATATATATATATATATATATATATATATATATATATATATATATACACACACATATACACACACACTCACTAGTACTGGATTGGACTCCCCTTTGCCTTTTGCCAGAACTGCCTTCATTCTTCGTAGCATATTTTCTACAAGGTGCTGAAAACATTCTTCAGAGATTTTGGTCCATATGGACATGATGGCATCACACAGTTGCTGCAGATTTGTCAACTGCACATCCATGATGCGAATGTCCCAATCCACCACATCCCACAGGTACTCTATTGGATTGAGGTGAGCCTGTGTGAATTGTAGCCTCGGCTTCCTGTTCTTAGCTAACAGGAGTGGCACCCGGTGTGGTCTTCTTCTGCTGTAACCCATCTGCTTCAAGGTTCGACATGTTGTGCATTCAGAAATGGTATTCTGCATACATTGTTTGTAACGAGTGGTTATATGAATTACTGTTGGTGTTCTGTCATCTCCAACCAGTCTTCGCATTCTCCTCTGACCTCTGACATCAACAAGGCAATTTCATCCACACAACTGGATATTGTAACGATTGGACCGGGAGGATCCCGGATGGCGGAGTGAGCCAGGCAAACAGGAACCAGGAGTGGTTAAGTGGTTTAAATAGGGAAAGGTGGAGGTGTGCCCTGCATTAAGGAGGTCACCCGAGGTTATAAGAACACGTTACAGATGTAACATGTAATATTATGTTTTGACCACATGGTGCTACCTGTTTGCCACGTGGTTGGCCACACGGTGAAGACGCCGACTGGGTAGCGGTGGTACTCGCTGCCCGGGAAGCCATCTGAGGAGGAAGCGTTGCGGGACCGGAGAGGCAGGTAAGTCCTTACAGATATGTTCTCGGGCCATTTTCTTTAAACCTTAGAGATGGTTGTGCGTGAAAATCCCAGCAGTTTCTGAAATAGTCCGACCAACCCGTCTGGAACCAACAACTATGCCAAAGTCACTTAAATCCCCTTTCTTCCCCATTCTGATGCTTGATTTGAACTTCAGCAAATTGTCTTGACCATGTCTACATGCCTAAATGCATTGCATTGCTATCATGCAATCAGCTGATTAGCTATTTATGTCAACAAGCAGTTGAACAGATGTACCTAATAAAGTGGCCAGTGACTGTATATATATGTGCATGTAAGCAGTAGAGGTGCAAGGTGTTTGGTGGCTTCCTAGATGGAACCCATGTGCTGCTGTCACTGACCTTTTCT
This sequence comes from Spea bombifrons, assembly GCF_027358695.1. Lineage (NCBI taxonomy): Eukaryota > Metazoa > Chordata > Amphibia > Anura > Pelobatidae > Spea > Spea bombifrons. The sequence goes on from NC_071091.1 coordinate 33,902,183, forward strand.
TCTTTAAGATATGAGGAAAGAAGGATCAATCAAATTGTTGCATTTATTCCCCGATATACCGTATTGGCTCGGATATAGGCCGCCCCCGTATATAGGCCGCACCCTAAAAGTTTGGTGCTTTTTTAAAGAAAAAGTTTTTTTCTTTAAAAAAAAGCACCAAAAAAATATGCTGCCACTCTGTCCCCCCCCCCCCGAGATATGCTGCCACTCTGTCCTCTCCCCCCCGAGATATGCTGCCACTCTGTCCTCCCCCCCCGAGATACGCTGCCACTCTGTCCTCCCCCCCGAGATATGCTGCCACTCTGTCCTCTCCCCCCCCCGAGATATGCTGCCACTCTGTCCTCCCCCCCCCGAGATACGCTGCCACTCTGTCCTCCCCCCCGAGATACGCTGCCACTCTGTCCTCCCCCCCGAGATACGCTGCCACTCTGTCCCCCCCCGACTTACCAGAGCAGACTCCCGGGTGTCTTGCGGGGCCGGAGGGGGACATCTATGCAAATCGCGTATACAACTCCCGGTGCTGGCAGAAGTGCCGGCACCGGAAGTTGTATACGCGTATTGGGTAGATGTCTTCCGCCAGCCCTGCAAGACGCCCGGGAGTCTTCTCTGGTAAGTCGGGGGGGGGGTGTAAAAGGTATCGTGCGGACGCTTAGACAACCTCCCGTGCCGGCACCCCCCCCCCGAGTGCTGGCAGGGAGGCTGTCTGAGCGTATCAGACAGTAGGAAACAGGTCCCCTGCACCGCTGCGGGGGATCTGTATCCTGACCACGCTGCCTGCCCGGCGCCCGGGACTGCATGTCCCGGGTGTCGGGCGCTAGACCCCGAATATAGGCCGCACCCCCACTTTAAAGACTTAAAGTGGGGGAAAAAAGTGCGGCCTATATTCGGGCCAATACGGTATATCTTGCCAAAATGTATCTCCCAACTGTGTCATGTTTGGAAGTGTGTGCATGCATGTGTATGCATGTAAGTGAGTGTGAGTATGTGATTTTTCTTTTGTAGAATCTGTTTGTGTTATGCAGACAGAAAGATTGTCTTCAACCCATATGATGAAACTGAACCTAATAGAGAAAATAAAGAATGAATTACCTTTACTCCACAGTTGGTCTAACCAATATCTGTCCAGTGGTTGATTCAAAATTATTAGACCACAGTTCAATTTTCCTGGAGAAAAGAAACATATTAAACATTTAAATACTGCCCAGATAAATTAATATTTTAAGAAAAAAAAATATTTATGATACATTGAACAAAAAGATAGTTATTAAAATCATATTACAAATCCATAAGAAACGATACGTAATCATAACCACACAATGCAGTATAAAACCAATCTAGTCGAAGTTCCAAGTACTGAAATGATCTTGCTGATGCTCATTTGAGACATTTAACTCTTTAGTGTGAGTTTTATCTTCCTCCAAAATATGCTATGTTACACTGACTAAGGAGTCTATTTCCTTAAGGGGCAGCTATATATTCTGTAGGGCCAACCCAGAAAGCTTCTGCTGCAGAAAGAGTTTGACTGGACCCCCTAAAATATATAGTTATATCGGTAAGATTTCGTCAAGGTCTCCTCACCTACTAAATTATTTGCCCATGTTGTCCCTTTGTAAAAATAGTAACATGAGCAAGTTGAAACTGCAACTCTCCTGTGATCTACCTTTAGTGAATAAACCTCTATGTCTTATGTTCAACCATCTTTTGTCTTTTTGTCACACATAGAATTCAAGAGCTATTCGACTTTGGAGGCTAAAATAAAACTATATTTCTAGTTGGCAAAAGACAAAAAAATGGTTATCTACTAGGTAGGTGCCATTTTAAGAGCTCTGGCTACCTTGATCCTTATAATAACACAAAATTCTATCATTATATCACTTTGGGAAACCTAAAAAAACAAAACATAATTAAAGGACAGCTGACCTTTCTCAATGCCATCAAGTCAAGCAAAATCATATAAATATATACACACACATATATACTTATTATTTATAACATATACATTTACAAAAGCTCTGTTTAATGATTAATTGGAACTATTTTACCTCATTCAACATACATACTTTTTGCTACAGTGAAGTATTTTAATTGGGGCATTAATAATGCAGACATTACATTAAAACAGGAACATGGAACTGTTCCAAGCGGGGGAACAAATTTGGTTGTAACAAATTACTGAAGTACATTTTTTTGTGCAAGAGGCTCACCAGATACTTTATCAAAGTAAAATATGTTCAAGGAAATATATTTATTTCTGAACGTGTAAACATATTTATTTGTTGTTTTATTGTAATTCATAACCATTAATCAGCATTTTCAAGTAATTTGTTTTCTTACGCTAGTCAAGCAGTTTCATATTCCAATCACTTTTGCTGCAGCTAAACAGTGACTTGTTTCTATGATTTAAATGATTTAATACCAGCTATAAACATTAGATGAGGACTTTGACAAGTGCCAAGTTAGATTGTGTTTATTGTTCCCTCTAGTAGGCCACACTTCTATAACATGCTTACTAGATTAATCCGCAGACCACCAATATTACACTGGACATCAGCAGTCTATTATTTATTAGACATGTTCAAATGAGTCAAAAAACAATTTGGATGAATTTTTGACCCATTCATTATCTGACATTAAATTCAGTTTCCTGCCAGTTCATGTTGTCCAAAAATCGGGGCCCATTTTCATTTCTGAGAATTAACTTTGTTGTCTGACGACCACATATATTCTCACTCTGTCATTTTCGTTTACTCTAATACTCTCTGAACGTCTCCCTACTTTCTCTACCAACCACTTCCGTGTCTTGCAGCTCTGCTGCCGTGTCAAGTAGGGGGACATTCAAAGAGTGTGAGAGAGCTTGAGTGAAGGAGCCCGCGGATTTCGAGTGAAAATGTGCAGTGTTTTTGCTTCATTTCGTCTATTTTGGGGGTGTCTGGCTTTGTTTTTGAAGAATCGTATGAATTGACAAAATCAGCAAATTTTGATACATTTGAAATTTACAATGCACATGTCAAATGCATATTTTATTTTCTCCTGTGATAAAAATGAAACTGACATCTGGGCACCATTCAGTGAGCCCCCAATGTATTTACTGAATCTAGGTGCCACCTATCCTTAACATCCTTTTCGTTTTTAATTTCCTTTTATTTGCCAACCTGCCCCCCAGTTATGCACATCTGCTCCATGGCTTGCTACTCTGCCCCCCAGATATGCTTTATACCCCTATATGCCACTCTGCCCCTGATATGCCTTATACCCCCTATATGCCACTCTGCCCCCCCAGTATGCCTTATTCCTCCCTATTTGCCAATTGTCCCCTCTGATATACCTTATACCCCCCTATATGCCCTCCGACTACAGATGCATCCCTAGACTTGTCCCCCGTGCTTCAGACTCCCTGGTGTCAATTGGGAGCAGCCGGTGGACGTCTGTGCGATGCACGTAGACAACCTCCGCTGCTACCCGGGACTTTTGCCGGGGCTTCAATGACCGAGCACTGGAAGGTCACATCACGTTGGCGCTCCATAATAGAAGCCCTTCCAGCGAAAGTGTCGGGTAGCAGCAGAGGTTGTCTGCGCGCATTGCACAGACGTCCACCGGCTGCTAGAGAGGAGGTCTCCTACAGCGCTGCAGGGGGATCCTCCTCTCTGGCAGCCAGTAAACGTTTGTGCGATGCGCGTATAAAACCTCTGCTGCTGGTGACATCCTCTCCTTGATTGGAGATTGGCGAAAGTTCCCCAGGAGGTTATGTTCGTGGAGATGTGGACAAGGAAAGAAGAGAGAAAAGTTAAGATTGAAGCAAGGAAAATGGAGAACAAGAAGATGTGAGACACAGAAGTGTTCGGCAGAGAAGGTAGCGATAGAAAGTGTGAACGGAATTGAGTGTGTGTGAGAGTAAATGTGGGCGTCGGACAACAAATTTCGTTCCCAAATTGAAAATGGCCTTCAATTTTCAAGTTCTGTGAGAATATCTGCCCATTCATCCAGTACAGCATTGGTGAGGCCAGGCACTGAAGTTGGACAAAAAGGACTGGCTCTCGATATCCATTAAAGGTTATCCCAAAGGTGTTCAATCGGGCTGAGGTCAGGGCTCTGTGCAGGCGAGTCACATTCTTCCACACCTCACAACTCATCCAACCATGTCTTTCTGGACTTTGCTTTGTGCATTGGGGAACAGTCATGCTGAAATAGAAAAGGGCCTTCCCCAAACTGTTCCCTCAAAGTTGGAAGCATTGCATTGTCCAAAGTGTCTTGGTATTTCCCCTTTAGCAGAAAAACAATAATAGGCCATACAGGGTCATAAAACTCAGGTTATTATTTCCATGTATTTTTTAAAATTCTAAGTTTAAAGGAAGGTAAAGCTGAAAGAAACTCTGCACGATTATTTAACATCCAGAAGAGTTAACATTTCACAGGTAGAAAAACTGTGTTAAGCGGACTCTTCATAAATGTTAATTATCATAGGTCAAATTTTAATTTACTTGATAAAGGCACTTTAGTTTAAGATATCTTTAGTTTGTATGGTAACTATTTACTGAGGCTTGTAGCTAATGATAAATGGGCATTAAATTAAACAAATGCCCTATTTGAGATGATTAGTAACTCATTAGCAATCTCTCTGATGAAGAAAATTAAACATAAAATTTCAAAGTATCCAAAGAACTATAACCAAAGAATTAACAATTATTTTGTTTTATAATGGATGGATTATTGCAGTCTAGAAATAATTACGCAAATGTGTTTCTCCTTAATTACACTTATTGTATAATGTACATCAAAATATAATGAAAATTAATATATATATAATTATATCATTGGGATAACCAGTAGTAGAATGCAGAGTTCAGGAAGCGAAGTCCAAATACCAAAGGGTCCAAGCACATCACTGAAAAGGAGAATAGTCATACAAATTAGGTCAGGTGAGGAAGGTAGCCATGTCATTATCTTTTCATCTTTAAGGCCTTCACTGGCTAGCCACGCACTGGAGTACTTTAATGCATGCGATGTAGCATTGTCATGGATAAAATCATGGACTTTTTGAAAGATGCAGACTTTTTCCTGTACCACTGTACAGAGTCTTCTAAAAAGTCGCAGTAGGTTTGGGAGTTGAGTTTGAGTCCATCTTCACCCCGAAAAGGTCCAACTAGCTCATCTTTGATAATACCAGCCCATACAGTACCCCTCCTCCACCTTGCTGTGAGTGGATCTCTATTCTCGTTACTGGTCCAGACATTGGCCCACCCATCTCTACCGTAAAGAGTCTCTCTCATCTTATCAGTTCCTAAAACCTTTAAAAAATCTTTTAAACGTCTTCAGATATTTCTTAGCCCAGTCTTGAGGTTTCATCCTATGTGTCTTGTTTAGTGGTGTACCATGGCCATATCTCTGAGCACTGAACACCTAGTACTTCAGCGCTGGAGGATAATGGGTTCCTGCAAGCTTCATGCTTGATTCTTCTCAAATATCTGGCAGTTACTTTGCGTATTTTATTCTCAGCACGTTTCTTGCAACCCCTGTTGACTATTTGCAACAAAACATTTGATGGTCGTATGATCACGCCCCAATATCTTAGCAATTTCAAGAGTGCTGCATCCCTCTGAAAGACTTTTTACAATTTTTGACCTTTCAGAGTCAGCTAAATCTATTTTTCTGCCCATTCTGCCTGAGAAAATGAAGCTGCCTAATAATTTTGCACACCTTGACATAGGGTGTTCATCTCATTAGGACACACCCTCCCTTGTTACACAAATATACATAACCTGATATGCTTAAATCCAAAACAAATGATGATACGGTCAAAATACTCACTTGCCTAATAACTGTGCACACAGTGTATACTATAAACCCACTATAAACCCTTTATAAAGGCCCTAAACTGAAATAGTACAATACACTGTAATGCTAATTTGCAAACTATGATGCCATGATTTAACAATGTTTGAAAATGTTAAAAAGTGATATGCCTGTAGGCATTAATAATAATAAAAAAAATCAGTGATGAAATAACATTTTGAACACCGCCTATCCAAGACAAGTCTGAACTGTTCAGACTAAAGATTTATTGTATCTACTCAAAAGGTCATGAAAAACATCCACAAACAAACATGACCATGGCACCCCAATAATGCCTGGATCCCTGGATTGTGAGGGCCATATTTGTTTACCAGACAGGAGGATCAAGGTCCCCTGCAGCGCTGTGGGGGATGTTGATCTTAAGTCTCACAGTCAGACCTCTATTTGAGGTCTGATATCATAATATATACATTACGTATTTAGGCCAATACTGAACAACTTATTATATGAGGTTTTTTACCTTTAAAAGGGCTTTTCTGCAACGGCTGCTTTTAAGCAACTTGCCTACCTTATGTATTAAATGACGGTTTATATTTTTATTTATAATCCCACATACTGAATTATTTAAGGCATGTTTCATCGAAGACTCTTCAATAAATATTTCTTTGGATACAAAAAGATTGCTTATTTTTATGATCCAACACACACAACTAGAATTACCGTATTTGCTCGATTATAAGACGAGGTTTTTTTCAGAGCAAATGCTCTGAAAAATACCCCTCGTCTTCTAATCGGGGTCATCTTCTAATCAGACCTCAAATAGAGGTCTGATTAGGAGACTAAGATCCAGATCCCCCGCACCGCTGCAGGGGACCTGGATCCTCCTGTCTCACCCGACCCCTCCCCCATCATACACACACTTACCGGTGCTTCCTGCTGTGTAGCCGGGGCAGCGGGTTGACGTCTACGCGATTCGCGTAGACAACGTCCGCTGCAGCCGGAAGGAGGTGTGGCTAGCAGCGGGGGTTGTCTGCGTCCGTCGCATTGACCTTCCCCGACTGTCAAACATCAGAGTTCCCCGCACCGGTGCGGGGAACTCTGATCTCTGACAGCCGGGGAAAGTATACGCGACGGACGCATACAAACCCCCGCTGCTAGCCACACCTCCTTCCGGCTGCAGCAGAAGGCGGCGTCAACCCGCTGCCCCGGCTGGAAGCACCGGTAAGAGAGGGGGGTGAGAGAGGGGGGGAGAGAGTGTGTGTGTGTGTGTGTTAGTTAAATGGGGTATAGGGTGTGTGTGTGTGTGTGTGTTAAATGGGGGCATAGGGCATTTCTGGAGTGGCGTTAAGGGGGCATTTAATAGAGCACTCTGCCTCCTGAAATGCCTTATACCTCCCTTAGGAAAAAAAGAAAAAGCCTGAATATAAGACGACCCCAAAGGAAAAAAGTTTTACCAGTAAATGTTAATTCATGTAAACTATTTTTTTTAATAAAAGCTATGATTGAGAAAAAGATTTTTTTTGTTTTTATTTCTTGTATTTTCCAACCTGTCCCCCAGTTACGCACATCTGCCCCCAGGCTTGCCACTCCAATATGGCACTCTGCCCCATAATATGCCTTTTAACCCCCTAAATGGCAGAGTGGCATATAGGGGTATAAGGCATTTCTGGAGGCAGAGTGCTCTATACAATGCCTTTTAACTCCCTTAATGCCACTCTGCCTCCTGAAATGCCTTATACCTCCCTATATGCCACTCTGCCCCATAATATGCATTTTAACCCCCTAAATGCCAGAATGGGATATAGGGGTATAAGGCATTTCTGGAGGCAGAGTGGCACATAGGGGGTCAAAAGGCATACCATGGGGCACAGTGGCATATAGAGGGTTAAAAGGCATATCATGGGCCACAGTGCCATATTGGAGTGGCAAGCCTGGGGGCAGATGTGCGTAACTGGGGGACAGGTTGGAAAATACAAGAAATAAAAACAAAAAAAATCTTTTTCTCAATCATAGCTTTTATTAAAAAAAATAGTTTACATGAATTAACATTTACTGGTAAAACTTTTTTCCTTTGGGGTCGTCTTATATTCAGGCTTTTTCTTTTTTTCCTAAGTTAATATTCAGATTTTGGGGGGTCGTCTTATAATCGAGCAAATACGGTACTAGCTGATGCCACACTATGCATTCACGGTATTGCATTAGTTTAACCACTATACTTTTAACATAAAAGTTACTTTATTGCTCAAATATGATTTATTTGATCCCAAGCCAAATTCATACATTGGGCTATGTATTTGACCAATAAAGTGACCACTCAGGCTCTTTAACACCTTCCATTGATTCACCCATAGTAAGTTGTTTCTAAGATGTGTACAACATAAATGGTAGTCCAGTTTAAAGACAGGGTTCCTGCCTAATCATTGGGCTATATTAATATATTAATAAATTCATAATAATATATTAAAAACCATCTTAGGAAGGTTTCTATGTATACTCAACTGAACACCACCATTTCCTCTTCCAGCTAAGCATAAATGTATTTTTTTAATGGACTGCAACAATCTATATGGTTATTTTCGCAATGCAGCAATCTATTTTGTTCTATTACATGTAAAATGTTACAAACTACGATTATTTTTCAAAATACATCTAATACATTTTTTGGGTATATACACCTTTATAAGTTATTCATTTTTCTCATAGCTTAGTGCCTGGGATGTTTCAACAATTGAGTTAGAAAAAGTACACACAATGCGTGTGCATCATATATCTCTATTTATAAGCCGAGAAGAAAAATGCATTACATGATGCGTTAATTAATACAGTGTCTGCTACTGCTCCCTTATCCCCAAGAAATACGGCAGAGCCTGTAAATAAAGACAAGCTATAGGACTATAAGGAATTGGTCTTGCATTCACACTGTCTTTTCAGCCAGTTCCTTTAGTCTTTCCACTAAAACTGTCAGGCTTAATTAAGAATTATAGTGAATAAGTATTTCAGCACTATAAATCTACATTTGGCAAAAGTAACTCGGGTGTTTCAGCAAACATTTCTTTTTAAAGAACCAATATCTCTCACTGAAGCTTAATTTGGGCTTTTGATATAAAACCAAGGTCTACAAGTGGTCATATAACTTTTCACACACCAAACAGCTCGTGTCGTGAAATAATTTTGATTATATATTCTGGTTTATTATGGTACTTAAGGTTGTCTTTGGTGGTTTTATGTTTTAAAAGTTACTTGGCTGCAATTTTATAAAAACTCCATTTAGCATCTTCAAACTGGAGTATACTTAATGCTTTTAAATATCAGAACTGAACATCTGTTTCTGCTTTACATCAAGAAAAACTTGCAGTGAACAAAAAAGGACAATCATTGCTGAATAAGTTGAATTGTCTAAATATATATTTTTGTTGAAAGTGATGCCTTATGATTAGCTGTAAATGACAATCATCAAAAAGATGATACACATACACATATATATATATATACACATATATATATATATATATATATATATATATATATATATATATATATATACACACACAACAGTATTGGGAAACCTGACCATTACACCAACAGAGACTTTTATGATACTGCATTCTAAATACATAGGCATTAATATGTAGTTGCTTCCCCTTTGCAGTTATAACAGCTTCCATCCTTCTAGGAAGGCTTTTCAAAAGATTTTAGAGCGTTTCTGTGGGAATTTTTGCTGGAACAAAATGAGGTCTTTCCAGGCATAAAATTACAAGCGTGGGTGGTAAAGCTAATCAGTAGGCTGAAGGCTTGCATCCAAGCCATCATGGATGCCCCAGAATACATGCTGGCCATCCTCTGTGAACCAAGGGTTAGGGGAAAGTTGGCTCTTAAAAATAATTTTAAAAGTCACAGAGACATGCTCGTCCGTAGGGTGCACGAGATGCAGGACAAAAGCCACATTTCCAATCCCTTGCACGCATGCAGAGCAGCTGCACTAGACCCATCGGAGCATTTGGCCATCAGCCCTTGATACTATGGTGAGTGCAAGTACCACCCCAAGCGCCCCAAAGTAAGAGTAGCGCCTCTGAAATGGCAAAAGCCTATCTTGAGGAACTGCCACTACCTTCTGGTACTGACCCCACTGAGACCAGAAACCTGTTTTCTGGCCAGGCCTCTCTTTAGTGGCCCAGCAGATGTTTTAATGTCTACCCTCCAGTGTTCAACGCAAAAGTATTTTCTTTGTAACATGCAACATACTCAGCCCACGGAGAACACAGCTATTCCCAGGACTGGTGGAGCAGATGTCTTTCTTGAAAGTTAATCTTTCCAAATTAGGCTACACATCACTCAATATTGAAACTAGTGAGATCTAGTGCTGCTGCCCTGTCCCCTTCCTTACTCTAAGGAATTATTTTTTTTTGTTAATTTTGTTAATTCAGTCTTGCTCCAGGGGGCTGCCTGTGACTGGCTATAATCTGCCAGTGCCTGCCTGCCCAGGCCCAGTGCCCTACCACTTTTTAAACTAATTTTAAACAAATAACTACTGCAAAAAACTTGCAGAGAAATTGTGATTGGGTGACTCAGGACAAGGTGCTGCAGCAACTAAATAAAGTTAATGTCAAGAAAGCTCACGGGCCTGATGGTATTCACCCACGAGTACTTAAGGAGCCAAGTCTGGAAATAAGTGAACCTCCGTTTTTAATCTTCTGGGATTCTTTTCTTTCAGGAGTTGTACCAGATGATTGGAGGAAGGCAGATGTGGTTCCTATATTCAAAAAGGGTTCAAACTCTGCCTGGAAATTATAGACCTGTGGGCTTAACTTCTGTGGCTGGGAAAGTATTTGAAGGGCTATTAAGGGATAATATTCAGCAATTGGGAAGAACAGTGTTATTAGCAAAAATCAGCATGGTTTTATGAAACACAGGTCCTGTCAAACTAATTTAATTGCATTCTATGAAGAAGTAAGTAGAAGTGTCGATCAGAGTGTTGCAGTGTAATCTACTTGGATTTTGCCAAGGCGTTTGACACGGTTCCACACAATAGGTTAGTATTCAAACTGAAATAAATTGGTCTAGATGCAAATTCTTGTTTTTGGGTAGAACATTGGCTTAGAGATAGAGAACAGAGAGTTGTCATAAACAGTAATTTTTCAAGCTGGACAAAAGTGGTAAGTAGTGTCCTTCAGGGTTCTGTTCTGGGACCAATTTTATTTAACATATTTATAAATGATCTTACAATAGGCATAAAAAAATCATGTTTCCATGTTTGCAGATGTAAAGTAATACAATGTGAGCAGGATATTATTTTGCTACAGGGGGATTTAGACTGGGGGACTGGGCACGCAAATGGCAGATGAAATTGGTAAGGAATTGGGGTAAGGAATGCACAAGCAATTTACATCCTAAATGGTAGTGAATTAGAGATAACAACAAATGAGAAGGATTTGGGAATTGTTATAGACAACAAACTAGGCAACAATGTGCAATGTCAGTCAGGCAGTAAGGTATTGTCATGTATAAAAAGGGGCATCAATTCGCAGGATAAAAATATAATTTTGCTTCTTTATAAATCAATGTGCAATTTTGGGCACCTATTCTAAAGAAGGATATTATAGCACTGGAAATGGTGCAGAGGCGAGCTACAAAATTAATAAAAGGAACACTTTACTTATGAAGAAAGGTTAACTACCGTATTTGCTCGATTATAAGATGAGGTTTTTTCCAGAGCAAATGCTCTACACCCCCCCCCAACTTACCGGTGCTTCTGACTCCCCGGTGCGTTGTCCGGGCAGCATGTAGAGCTCTACGCGATTCGCGTAGACAACTTCCGCTGCAGCCGGAAGGAGGTGCGGTTAGCAGCAGGGGTTGTCTGCGTCCATCGCGCAGACCTTCCCCAGCTGTCAGAGATCAGCCCCGGTGCGGGGAACTCTGATCTCTGACAGCCGGGGAAGGTCTGCACGTAGTTTACATGAATTAACATTTACTGGTAACATTTTTTTACTATAGGGTCATCTTATATTCAGGCTTTTTCTTTTTTTCATAAACTAATTCATTCAGATTTTGGGGGGGTCGTCTTATAATCGAGCAAATACGGTAATTTAAATCTGTTAAGTTTAGAAAAACGGCGCCTCAGAAGGGATATGATAGCGTTATATAAATATAATCAGGGCCAATAAAAAAAAACATTGTCTGGAAGGACTATGCAATAGGACATGTGGTCACGCATTCAGACTGGAAGAAAGGAGAGTCTAAGGCAAAGGAAAGGGTTTTTTACAGTAAGGACAATAAAGGTGTGGCATTCTCTGCTGAGGTAGTTTTATCAGAGTCTGTACAGACATTTAAACAGCAACTGGATGAATACTTGCAAAAAACATAATATTTAGGGATATATTTTTTAAATTATGGGGAAACAGCTTCTTGATCCAAGGAGAGATCTGACCGCCATTCTGGGGTCAAGAATGATTTCTTTCCCAAGTTTGTTGCAAAATTGGATCAACTACCTTTGGATCAACAGCAATTAACAGATATGGGAAAGCCTGAACTTGATGGACGCATGTCTTTTTTCAGCCTATATAACTATGTAACAAGGTGACACAGATGAGAAACTTCTTTGTGTAGGCTACCTGGAGCTCTTCCACTTCTGGGGGAGCATCTTTGTCAGGGCACATGGCTAACTGTGAATGGTGGCATGGGCAGGCACACATAGGAGCTGAGCTAACACAGAAAACCTTATGTGGGAAAGGACTGGCAGGAAAGTAGGCAGGGTCAAACACCACTGCCCTGTCTGGAGGAATAGGATACTGACCGGGAGACATGTGAAAGCAGGGTGCTTCACAGAGACTCTGGGTCACATCCAGAGAGCTTGCAGATATGATTATGTATGGGCAGCCTAGTCTTTTTTGCTAGAGAAACTTGCTAGTATTGGCCCTAATTTATGAATAATGATGCGAGAGAGGTGAAACCAAAACTCTACCCCACATTCCCACTTTAGCAAACCCCACAATATGCCCTAGGATATCAGCTCCTATGTTATTCTTTGAGCCTATGCATTAAAAAAAGCTTGTCATAAAAGCATAAAAGTTGGAGATAGCCCTCTGACTTTTAAACATGTTATAAGTTAGATGCCATTTAAAATGTATTACTAGTTTACATACCTAGCTTTTACTAAGCTGCATTTAGGAATTTCACATTTAAATGTAAAAATAATGCTTTTTAGCATGCGACAAAGCTAGTAGGGGATGGATTATAGAACAAAAACATATTGAGAAAAACAAACATTGGAAAATAGATTAGAGACTTTTAAGAGAATCAGGGAGATCTTGACATTTTCTCATTTATCATGAAATCTCCTAAGTATAAAAAGAAATATTTTTAATTAAACGGAGAGTGCTTAAGTCTAATCCTCCACTGGATACCAGTTGTGCAAACAGGAAATGAAAATAAAGTGATAAGACAAAATAAGACAATAAAAATCAATGAACAGGAGAAAACCAAAGAGCGTCATAGCACTCCTGGTTGCTTATGCTTCGCTAGAAAAGTTTCACTTGTTGGTAATCAGTATATGGGATAATAGAAGCATTGTTATGTGCTGAAATGTTACAGAACATTAATATAGAAGGAAAACACTGCAAAATCAAGGTCAAGCGTCTTTCTTCATTGAGGATAAAACTTCTCTATACATGATGTTCCTACCCTAATAAAACATTGGTTTTTTATTATGCAGGATGTTTAAATAGTCTTTTCTCTTTTTATTTAAATTTCTTCAGTTTCTTAACTATGTTGATAACAGACCTTTTTGTGAGTGGATTGTTATTGTTTTATTATTTTTTTATTGAGTGGAGAGTTATTGTTTTATTATTTTTAGTGCCTTTATTTTGATATAGTGCTTGATTCCTCAAAGATACCAAATAATATTTTTTCACTGCATGTACCTGAAATACTAGAAGGGTTTAGAGGGGTAGTCATGTATAAATATATATTCAAAGAAAAGAAACATAACCATTCCAATTTGCTTTAAATTAAATCAAGGACACTAAAAGAAATGCCACATGTAAAAAACGAAAATTCATATCTTTGCTTTAAACGTAGGCCAAGGTGAATCTATCCAAAAGCTATTGCCACTTCACCTACAAAAGAGTCCGACCTACTAATATGCTGTAAGCTTTCCACTTAATAAAGTGCACATACCCTTCAAAATGCTTATAATATAAAATCATATTGTTCTCTTTGCACATGTGCCTGTCTTATACTATTATCTTGCTGGAAAGAATAGATGGGCCAATTGGTTCTTATTTGCCATCACATTCTATGATTCCATGTTATTCCCCAAACAGCAAATTATGTGATCACCCCAGGGCTCGACAAATCCCAGGCGCCAGGTCGCCATGGCGACAGAGAATTTTGTCCTGGCGCCTAGGTTTTGTCAGCCTCTTACATCCAGAAAAAGATTGTGGATGTAAGAGGCTGAGTCACCACACGGGGGCGCTGCTTCTTCTGTCTGCCCAGGAGTATGGGCCCGCCCCCGAGCCTGAGATCACTCCCACGGAGTGATCCTGTAGGCTGAAAACGCGGTTGTTGGAAAACTAGCAATCGTGTTTTCAGCTGCCACAGGCAGCTTCAGGAAAGGGGGTTCAGTGTTGATTGGGTCCCCACACAAGTGTGGGGACCTAACACAACATCCCCCTGCTGCCTGATCGCTCCATGAGAGCGACAGGGCAGCTTTAACCCCTTCAATGCCGCGATCGCGGCATTTAGGGGTTAATTCCCGTTTTTCAGGGGGCTCTGCTGCTGGTGGTCTGCCTGGAAGCCCAGGCAGACCAGCAACAGCAAAAACGAGCCCCCACAAGCCCTTTGATGATTCCTGTAGGCATGGAAGCCTACAGCAGTCATCAGAGACTCCTCCTGCAATGGCTGGTCTATAGACCAGCAATTGTGTCCCAGCTGCCAGAGGCAGCTTCAGGGACAGGGTGAGAGGGTTCTTTGGTCTCCCCATGAGTGTGGAGACCAGCCCCAACACCCCCCCCCTGCTGCCTGATCGCTCCATGAGAGCGACAGTGCAGCGTTAACCCCTTCAGTGCCACAATTGTGTATGACACATTCGTGGCATTGCAGGGGTTAACTTTTGTTGACTAAATATCAGTCAATGCTGTGCTCCAATGGAACATCAGCATCAAAAGAGTTATAAAAAAAATTTTTAATTAAAAAAAAAAAAAAAAACAGCACTGACCTGAAAGTCCAGGGTGCTTCCAGGTCAAATGCTGTGAGTTTAGTAAGTGGGCTGATGATGATCAGATCACTCTTGACCAACTGTTAGTTTAAAAAAAAATCCTGGCTCCTAACTTTTTTACCTGGCGCCTAGATTCACAACAAATTTGTCAAGCCCTGGATTACCCTATGGTCATTATTTAAGTCGTTATCCACATTAACACTTTGTGCTGCCAAAACTGCCAGATATTGCGGAGAGGGGGGCCACAACACAGTAGCTCTGGAGTCTTCCAGGTGACATATATTAAAGCACTTACAAAGGGCAAGTAGAGTGGTCCTTTATGTGTTAAAGAAAAATGTATACCAAAGTTGACATTCCCTCATGTATACAGGTTGTAGTTTAATGCATGGTCCGTTAGCCCTCTGTTCAGACATTTAACAATTTCTACATTCTCAAACGTCAGTCTCACAAGCCTTTAGAAAGTCAGAAAATAGATGCATGGTTTAAATACATGTGTGTATATTACCGTATTTGCTCGATTATAAGACGACCCTGATTATAAGACGACCCCCCAAAATCTGAATATTAATTTATGAAAAAAAGAAAAAGCCTGAATATAAGAAGACCCTATCGGAAAAAAGTTCATGTAAACTATGTGAACAATTTTTTTAATAAAAGAGAGGCCACTCTGCCTCCAGAATTGCCTTATACCCCTATATGCCACTCTGGCATTTAGGGGGTTAAAAAGTATATTATGGGGCATAGTGGCATATAGGGAGGTATAAGGCATTTCAGGTGGCAGAGTGGCGTATAGAGGGTTAAAAGGCATTTCTGGAGGCAGAGTGACATTAAGGGGGTTAAAAGGCATTTCACAGAGCACTCTGCCTCCTTATACCCCCCATTTAACACTCCCTCCCTCCTCCAAACTTACCGGTGCTTCTGAGTCGCTGGCACTTAGTCCGGGCTGCGTGTAGAGCTCTACACGCTTGAGCGGAAGTTGTCTACGTGAATCGCGTAGAGCTCTACACGCTGCCCGGACTAAGCACCGGGGACTCAGAAGCACCGGTAAGTTGGGGGGGGGGCATAACACAGGAGGATCCAGGTCCCCTGCATCTCAGTCCCCGGGGCTTAGTCCGGGCAGCGTGTTGAGCTCTATGCGATTCCCGTAGACAACTTCCGTTTGAGCGGAAGTTGTCTACGTGAATCGCCTAGAGCTCTACACGCTGCCCGGAATAAGCACGGGGGACTCAGAAGCACCGGTAAGTTGGGGGAAGGCATAACACAGGAGCATCCAGGTCCCCTGCATCGCTGCGGGGGATCTGGATCTTAGTCTCATGGTCAGACCTATTCGAGGTCTGATTATAAGAGGACCCCGGTTATAAGACGAGGGGTGTTTTTCAGAGCATTTGCTCTAGAAAAAACCTCGTCTTATAATCGGGCAAATACGGTATATGCGAACATCTCCGGAAATGTTGAAGCCATTAAACAAAACAAAAAAAAAAATTATCTGGAAAAAAAAAAAGGAAATTTTCAGAAAAAGTGTAGTTACACTGGGAACATGAAATATAGTGTATTTAAAAATATCATGCTTAAAATAAAAACAGAGCTTATTCAGTAAATAAACTTAATTTGCTTTTTAAAACTATTTTTTTGGAACAACAAGGTCTGTATATGTAAAGAACAGGTAACCCCCCCCCTTTCCCTCAAATGTAACAAAATAAACATCAACACAAAAACACAAAAGATCTCCTCTAATCCTCCAACATGAATTGGACTGAGAGAGCGATCACACTCACCCAATCAGTTTTGCAAATAAAAAAGTTAAGTAACTGACATTGTTTGTGCCAGTTGGATGTGGACACATTGCATTGGGTGTATGGACCACCTCAATATTTATGCTTCATAGCAAGGTTAACATTGGAGCGATCCTTAAAAAAAAAAATACATTGAGAAAAAGAGACAAAGACACATATTTGTCATTTTTCTCAGGTTTGAACGGATTGAAACAAGCTTTTCTGTCCTTTCACAGGTCAGTTTAGCCAAACATAGACCAAATTCTTTCCAATGCAGCAGAAGATGGAGGAACCTGCAGTAAGCGGATGCAAGAGGTGTCAGAGGTTGTGTTGTGCAGAGACCTTGCCACCATGTTGCATCAGGGATATGTTTTGCAGAATCCCAGACTGCATTCCTGGACGAAATGCCTGAAGATGAAGACTTATCGACTGTAGAGAGTCGTGATCCTTGAAACTGTAATTAGCATTACTAGTATTATTATAGTATATTATATATATATATATATATATATATATATATATATATATATATATATATATTCTATAACACACTAGTTTAAAACATTCTTAAATTCTTTTCCAGATTTAAGATTAGAATCCATATTTTATTAAATAGATATTCAATTCATTACTTAATATCACTTAAAAAACTAAGATAAAATATATATTAAAGTTATATCAGTGAGAAAGCACTTGTTTCCATAATAAGAGGTAGGGAAATGTGAGCACACATTTTCATTAGATACTCCATATTTATGAAACTATAAAAAAAGCTTAATATATTCAGTTTGCCTGTTCAGTGTGCAGTGTGTCATGCAAAAACACAGCCTCTTCAAATGAAGTTGGGACACAATTCTTCAAGGACAGAATACTGAACGCTGAATACAATTAAAAGCCTCTGGACAAATCAACTATTCACAATTGTGTTTCAAACTCAAGGTAGGCTGAACAGTATTATACACTGTAAACACTCAAACATTAGGAATAATTGTAAATAGATGATTATCAGTGAGCTGAGTGCAGTGAACAAATGAAGTATTGACATTGAAATCAGCAATCTTATCTTCTAAGGTACTTAGAAATAGGCTGTATGAGAATTCAGCATCGGGGAGATGCAAAATTACACAGTGGTTGTTCTAGAGCTGTTGTTCTAATGTGCTAATAATGAGTGCGCCTTTGTTCCAAGATGTTTCAGATGACTAAATATGGCTACCTTGAGATAGCATAAAGAAGAACAAGTGGTTGCCAAAATACATTACATACATGACCATTACACCAACAGGGACTTTGATAACATTGAACTCTAGATATACAGGCATTAATATAAAGTTGGTGCCCTTTGGCAGCTATAACTGCTTTAACTCTTCTGGGAAGGCTTTCCACAAGATTTTCTGTGGGGAATTTTGCCCACTCATTAAGGAGAGCATTTGTAAAATGTTAGATGAGAAGGCCTGGCTCGCTATCTTCGTTCCAGTTCATCCCAAAGGTCTTTGATGGGGTTGAGGTTAGGGCACTGTATGGGCCAGTCAATTTCTTCCACACTAAATTCATCCAACCATGTCTTTGTGGACCTTGCTTTGTGCACTGTGGCACAATTATGCTGGAACAGAAAAGGGCCTTCCCAAAACTGTTCCCACGAAGTTGAAAGCACAGCATTGTCCAAATTGTCTTGGCATGCTGAATCATTAAGGATTGTTTTTCACTGGAAGGATGGGGCCTAGCCCAAACCCCGATTTAAATAATTATTTCAAAATACTTTTGTCCATACAGTGGTGGAAAAAGCACATGTTATGTTAGTTGGAATCTCCTAATAAATCACCTTCCAGACAATTTGTTCCCAAATTTGAGTCCTTGTTTTGGCATGGAACTCTGTGGTTGTCTGGAGCTGGTCTGCCAGGAATATAGAATATTCAATTCAAGTAATTTGCATATTAATTATACTCCCCTGGGATTTTTACATTCTACGTAATGTAAGGAAGACTTACTTTACTGAAGTGGTGGTGGATATGTGGAAAAGCCTCTAAGCAGAAGAAGCTTGAGGTCACAGAACCCCTAGGCTTCATACTTTTAATATAATAAAGTCTAACTAAATGTAACAAAGATTTACATGGTGGCAGATATGCGAAACAGTCTCCCAGCAGAAGTAGCTTGAGGTTCACAGAACCCCTGAGATATTTTTCCTAATGCTCATCCTTGCACCTCTCTATTATAAATTGGTGTTTTGGTTGAAATTTTTAAAGATATTATTAATACATTTAGTTTTGGAGTAATCCGAGGTGGGATTTTTCAGTATAGAAATCTCTGGCATTGCAATGGTTTACTATAGCCCTTTTACTACCATGTTTTACTACTCTAAATCCACCCAAAACACTGCAGCTAGACTCATTTTCCTTTGTTACCATCCTTCGTGTGCTGCCCCACACCCTCCAGATTTAAATTTAAACTCCTCACCCTGACCTATAGAGCCACTCCCTTCCAACTCCCCATCAAGCATAGGGTGTACTGGGCTAGCCCAGCCTCTACCACACCCCTGACCAAAGGAGAACTCCACGTAGAATCAAATATGACTCTACAAATGTTCTATTGCCATGATCTAAGAACTGGCAATGTTTCACAGTCAAATCCCTACAATAAAGCCACCTTCATAAGAAAACCAAGAAAAAAAATCATCATAGAGACATCTGGTGTGGCAATACTGCAAAAATTTGTGGGTTTTAATTCAAATTTGAATTCAGTAATAAAGGTGAAATTTTACTACCATGGATGGTCCCTCTCATTGTTTTTAACAGGTAATAGACCTTTATGCCTGTTTGAGATTTTTCTTTTTTTTTTGTCCCTTGATCTATAGAACGGCTTGAGGCACCATAGACAGGAGGCAACGAGTAGAGTTGCTACACAAAACTTATCGGAAACTCTACGTACCAAATCAGGGCCAATGATGGTATCTATTTAGCTACTTCATAAATCAAAGCTATGTATTTTAATATGCTGTTTAAAACAGTAACAGTTATGAAGGACAGCATAGAAGCCAGGAGTCTTATCTCTTTAAACAGTGTCTTTATAAACTTTATAGGTTAAATGCTTACTCAAACCACTTGGCCTACTCTAATGATGCCAGTTGTAAGAGGACTCTTCATCATAATTAGTAAAACTTCTTCTGCCAAAACCTTCAGGCACTCGGAGAAGCCATACAGCTAAGTTGATTTAATTTGCATTTTTAATCAGGTGTGACCATTACAAGAAAAAGTTTTGATTGTAATTAATTCCAAACTCAGGTAGCAGTAGTAAAGAAAAACATATCAGTATCAAGTTCACATTTGCGAAGGTGACTTCACCACTTTTTTAGTATTTAAAAATACTTAACGTATCATATTGAAAATTAAACTGGGGTCAATAAGACATTTAGGCATACATACCGAGCACTGGACAGCAGAATATTCATGCTCAAGTTGCTGAGAGCTAAAAAACCTTAACATGAAATGTTAAGTCTAGAATCTGCAGAACTAGCCATGACAGCCTTTTGGGGGTTGAGATGTGATAGAACAGGAAAGGCAACGTTCATGATGTGTATAAATCAACATAGGATGTTTAATTACTACAACAGATGATTTACAACTGATTTACATACAATAGAAGCTATGACATATCTTGTACATATAATGGAAAAAAACCCTCTGTCTAAATGCACACAATCTGTATCACCAAAATTTGCAGAAAAGGGATACTCCAGCAATCATATGCACTTTAAGCAATGCACATTACGATACTAAGTAGTGTGTATCTCTCATGTGTTGTTGAATTCCTCCTACGAAGAGATGACTCTGGTGTACGCACTGCCTAACTTCACTTTAGCCATTATCACTCAACTACCACAGTCCTGCAGCTCCGGTTTCAAATATAATCTCACTATTAAGGCCTTCAGAAGTTTTGTGTACTGACAACGAATACTCACTGCATTTTACATAGCCAAGATAAACCTATATGACAGACCTAACTATACAAGGCACCTCTACATTTTCTCAAAAAATGCCATCAAGTCGCCATTTTTATATATAAAAAGACGTATTTCTAAAGTCAGGCTTTAGGTCAATTCATGTGCAAAATTGAGTGTTGCATAAGAATGAGCCATTTTTTCATTTTTCGTCTTCTTGCTGCTAAATTAGACAGCTGCTGTAGATTACATTTCATGCGTCTTTTACACACCAGTTTGCTTCCCATTTCTAATCCTAAAGCTTCTTAGAAATGTATGTAATTAACTTCACCACCTTTACTTTATCATTTAAGAAATGTTGTCACATTCCTTTGTTTGCAGCTACTGTAGCTCCTGAACACATTATCCACTAGATTTTTTTCACCCACATGACAAAGTTAATGGGTAACTATAGCATTTTCTTTTATCGTATGAAAGGAAACTTCTCAATATTATATATATATATATATATATATATATATATATATATATATATACACACACACACACACACGTACACACTAATGCATATTCTGTCTTCTCTCCTTACTTTTTAATCTTTTAATCTAGCCATTTTCCCCCTCCCTTCCTCTCCCAGTCTCCCTATTTTATCTCCCTCTTTTTACCCTCTTTCTTCTCCAATTCCATTTTTTCTCCTCTCTTATCCGTTGCTGTTTTACTCTTGGTATCACTTCTACTTTCTTTTTATCCTTTCCTCTCCCTCTCTTTTTGTATCCCTTCCATTTTCTCATACTATCCATTACATTTATTCTCAGACAGTCTCTGCTTTTCTGTCACTCAGATTTTTGCTCTTTTTGATGAAGTGCATTATATATTTATTAAATAATACGCTGTAATATAAGCTTCCTTTTATATTTGTTTTTATTTGTTGTTCATTTGAGCGCAGCTCTTTTACATTCTTTGTCTTTCTATCCCATCCTGTCTTTTTCTATCCCTTACATCTCTTCCTCTCACTTTTTTGTTTATAGCTTTCTCTTTTTTTCTCTTTTCCTCCCTTTCTTATTTCACACCTCGCCTTCTCTTTTTCTTTCTTTCTCCATTTTTTTTAAATTCACCATTTTCTCCTTTCTCTCTCTCCCTTTTCTTATCTTCCTCTCGTCTTCTCCCCCCCCCCATCAGCTGCACAGACTTGGAGTGGAGGGAGGCGCGGCGTGGAGCAGAGGGGTGGAATAAAGCAGAGTGCTACTGAGGGAACACTAGGCAGCAGACAGACCAAGGACAACAGAGAGGGTAGCCAGGCAATGGAGGAAAGCAGAGGACAGGAGATTTAAATCCTCCACATGCAGTCTGTTCAGATTGACTCCAGAAAAACAACGTTCTTTTGACACATTGAAATATTTGTTTACCACAGTACCAGTGCTTGCCCTTCAAAAAAAGGTATAAAAAGAGCTAAATTATCAGCAGAATTGGACTTAAAGTATCTAGTTAGTTCCCATTGTCAAAAGTGACAGTGAACAAGAAGATGCACAACAAAGCTGTAACACAAAATGCAGATGTCATACACAGTTGTTCTATTTCCAAGTACATGCAAAGTACTTACACCTCACAAATGCAGTGAGTCTTAAGAACGTTTTCCTTAACAATATGGTGTATACAATAAAGAGAACATGTCCCTGACAGGCTAGCTCTAACACTTTACATGTCACAAACTGTGCACAGCATCCTTGACATTAAAATACCTGAACCAGTCTGCCTTTTTACCTCCCACATACGCTTTATACGAAGTCTACACTGATGCAATGATTGCTTAATGCAATTTGCATCTTATACCAAATCACTTCCAATCAACATTATGCAGATCATTCTACCAATTAAATGCAACATAAACCATAAGCAGACATTAGCATTCTCTAGTTTGTATAACATACCATTACCTCAACAGCAGGACAGTGAACAGTTTATTTACAACATTGCCACCAAAAAGCTTCCGGAGCATAAAAGTTAATTTAAAGAATGTTACAAGGTAATCTCTTGTAATCAGTTTCATGAGAACTTATTAAATCATCTTTATGCTAAAATTCTATTTTGTACTCATCGGTTCATTTATTAAGACAGACTGTGATATCGGGGGGAATTTATTAACACAGACAGAGCAAAATTTATTACTGGCTTTCTAGTTTGTTCTTAGTTTCAACTACGTGAACTGCATAAAAATCAGTGCAATTTCAATATACATTGATATTCTTAATTTACTGTATTTCCCCATGTATAAGACGCTCCCATGTATAAGACCTTAATTTTGGGGCCCAAAATTTGAAAAAAAATGTATTACATAAAGTTATTGAACTCAAGTTTTATTCATCATAAAATTCATACTCATCATCCTCTTGACTCTCATCCATTAACTGCCCCTAAATTAACCCTAAAGACCCCATCAACCATAACTGCCCCTAAATTAACCCTAAAGACCCCATCAACCATAACTGCCCATAAATTAACCCTAAACACCCCATTAACCATAACTGCCCCTAAATTAACCGTTAACACCCCATTAACCATAACTGCCCCTAAATTAACCCTAAACACCCCATTAACCATAACAGCCCCTAAATTAACCCCCACCTCCCCTAACTTATACTTACTGTTAGATGAGTTGCTGAGCAGTGTGGACGCTATAAGGAAAGGGGCGTGGGCAATCGGCAGTGTGACTGCAGGGAGGTACTGGGAAGTAGTAACTGCAATATACAACCACTGTATAAAAAACACCCAGCTTTTAAACATTTTTTTGAAAAAAGGTGCGTCTTATACATGGGGAAATACGGTATTGTCTTGGTCAAGAGTTATTACACTTTATGGCTTATTTATACTTATCTCTCTTCTCACCAGCCTTGGTTTAACTATATATTGTATATATAACAATATATATATATATATATATATATATATATATATATATATACACAAATATTTTATTATATCTTTTCATGTGACAACACTGAAGAAATTACATTCTGCTGCAAATTAGTGTACAGCCTGTTTATTTGTGTATATTTGCTGTCCCCTCAAAATAACTCAACATTAATGTCTAAACCTTGGCAACAAAAGTGAGTACACCCCTAAGTGGAAATGTCCAAATTGGGCCCAAAGCATCAATATTTTGTGTGGCCACCATTATTTTTTAAATACCAGGACTATATATCTGTATGAGGTTCATAGGAACATGTTTAGACGAAAAAACTATATTTTTATTGTGGTATCTGCTAAAATAGATAGTAAATTACCTTGAAAAGAAACGGCCGATTGAAAACACATCAAGCCAAGCTTTTTACTCTTTTCTCTTAGGTGAATGAAAGATGCAAACAGTTTCCTTAGGTTTATTTTCATTTATACATGTATTTTATTGTGGTCGACAAATATGATGGCAGAAGAGGGATTCATTTTTTGAGGTTTTGTTTGTATATACAAACGCCTACTGGATTTTTGTGATGCCTTTAAACATGACAGATACTTGTTATAGATGATATAAACAATATTTGTCTTGCTTGGATATGCTGTATTTAGGCATTATACCCTGCACATTTTATTTTTTATTTTAAAATTTTTATAGCCCATTAAGTTGTGTTTTGTAGGCTTAAGGGATGAATATGATCAATATTTATGAAAACTGAAGAAATGTAAGTATTGACCTTATGTATACCACCTTAGTAATAAAAATATTAAGATCAACATGGTCCTGGGCAAAAGAACAAACATATTAATAACCCTCATTCAAACATCACCAGGTGACTAGTATTTTAAGGTCATCTATGTAGCCTGCAGATTTAGCACAAACTGGTATGGATCATTTACATAGTTAGCAGCTGTGCTCAAAGGATACAGCACAACAGCTTTCATACTAAGATAATCATTAGGATTATACAGTAGAGACGGCTCTTTATAGTGCTCGACACATAACAGTAACTAGTATTTATAAACACCAGTGGGACTCAAAGCGCCAAATTGGCAGCTGAATAACAGTTGTTATTATTACCTGTGACAGGGCCAGTGTCACAGGGCCAGGCTAACTAGCTAATATTTTCGTGGAACTTTTAGCCAGTTCATGGAGTACTTTGGTGTCCAGTTTCTAATACTATGACCCGGTAAGATTTTATAAGGCGTTTTATTATAAAAAGGCCCCAGAGACTGACTGTGGCTGCAGCTACGGCATTTCAGAAGGGACAATCGGGTAACCTGGCTGGAGCTCTTAATCGGCCAGCACAGCCCTGGTTGCCCAGAGGGCAGGTGGGGGAAACCCATTGTATCACTTAATCCCCTCACTTTATCCATTGCCTGTGTACTCAACGAGTATATATGTTCTATGTGGTTTTAATAAAAGTAGTTTTGATTTTCCTGCACGAATGGTGGTCTGACTGATCCGTGGATAACAGGAGCTATCCATATGAGGGTACTGACTGGTGATTCATCAGCCCTCAAACAGGAGTAACCTGGCTACGGCGACCCTGTAACATTACCCATTTATCGACCTCAGAAGGATGAAGGGCTGAGTAGACCCTGCTGGGAACAGAACCTACAATCCAGAGGTTTGAATAGGATATTAAACACATTACTTACAATTCTGGAAGGCCAAAACATAGCTTCTTGACCTCCAGATGCATAATTAACTCTTATAAGAGTTAATTATGCAACTGGAGGTCAAGAAGCATAGTAGACTTATGCATTTGGATTTGTATGAATTGCATATTTACCAATTTTGGAAAATTCAGGATTCGTACAAAGCCACAAAAATGAGGCCAGGAATCAGACAAAAACAAAGCAAAAAGGACTACATTTTTGTCTGAAATACATGGGCCTACATTCACTCACACTCTCATTTTTGTTCAATCTCTCTCTCTCACACTCTCTAAATGTTTTCCTACCTTCTCTGCCAACCACTTCTGCATCTTCATCTTTTATCTTCTCCCATCTCCTCTCTAAGCTATCTTCAACCTGCATTGCCACATAAACCGGTGGGAGCTTCCTCAAAATGACGGGCTTCCAGTGACGTCTTCTCCTCAATACTCCAATCTAAAGGATCGGGGAGAGGATGTCACCGGAAGCGCCGTCACTTCCAGTTCCCGTCTTGTTATGTCCACAGAGATGCATATGAAGATAGAAAAGAAAAGATGAAGACGCGGAAGTGGCCGGCAGAAGCGCAAGTGGTCAGCAAAGAAGGTAGGGAAACATTTAGCATGCATGGAAACATTTAGCATGCATGAACAAGAATGAGACTGTAAGAGTAAATGTAGGCACCGGGCAACAAACTTCATTCATGAATTAAAAAGACCCTCAAATTTTCAGCGGAACTGAATGGGCAGGGAACTTAATTTGTTGACTGAAAACGAAATTTTAACACTCCTATATAATGCAATACTTTTACATAAGAAACTAATATAAGAAACCGACAAACATTTCTTCATATTCTCCTCGTATATAACTTTAAACATAAAAGTAATATTGACAATACTGATAACTGAGGTGAAAAATAAGAGCAGTAGTAATAAGATCTACCCACATAAACAAATCTTAGCATGCACTTTACACTTCCTGTACAAATTATTCAATTTATCTACTTTGGGGCTATTTTCATCTATATTTTCCAAAATCTATATAAGAAGATGTTGGTAATTTAAGAACACCTTTCATAGGTCTTAAATTACCAACATATCAAAGTGAGAGGCGCTCCATACAAACCTTTCATAGGTCTTAAATTACCAACATATCAAAGTGAGAGGCGCTCCATACAAACACTAATAGCCCACAACTTCCAAATTTAAACATGCATTCAAATAACCTCAACAGGAGGTGCTAAAGTGGTTTAATATTCAGAAAAAAAGAAAAACGTGTTTTGAAAACATAAAATGTTTACTTATTTTGAGTTCCGGAGTGCGTTTAGTAGAGTTTTTTAATACAAAAATAAAGAACACACCAGCATGCAGACTGATTACACTGTTATGAAACATTATTAACATAATACCAAAATCATAAACAGATACAAAATATATATTTTTTTAAATAATGCATACATAAGTAAATTCATTAGTTATATAAAATCACTCAGTTAAAGGAGTAAAATTGCTCTGGGAGTGGTATTAAATAGTGACAAGATAAATATTTTGCTTTAAAATCTAGGCCAAATCACAGTGCCCCTTAAACAGGTTGTTACAAAATTCCATATGTTACCACCAAAGGGACCCAGTTTAGAGATTCACAAAATATTGTTGTCTAATCATCAATATGCTATCCACAGCACCAAAAAGTGAGACACCAAATAAATACTCAAAAGGCATCAAAACTCAAAAGTAATTTTCAAACTGATATTAATAGTAACATTGGTTTGTATCAGCAGCCCTTAATTATTTCCTAAGGGATGGATTTTAAGTAAAACGCATTTTTTTATTGTTATGATTATTTATTGACTAGGTTTTTGTTGTTATTCAAATTAAATTGATTGAAATGCCCAAAAGAAAAGATCTAAAACTTGTAAGACTTTACTGTACTTGTTGCCAGTAAAGTGCTGCTTGAGAAATAGGCTGGTGCTAAGGCGAGGCAGATTGATTATAAAGTGAATGCTTGTTTGAAGAGATTTTTGTGATGAGCTACACATTGAGTAGTTGTCTTCAAACATTTTTTTTCTGGAGAGACAACACATTGTCAGCCCACCAATATATGTTTTCCAAGAATGCAAAATGTTTTTATCAAAAAAAAAAAAACACCCCATAACATACAAGGTCTTACAGGTACAAAACTGGGGGCTGACTGTTTTAAATACATTAATACTTCTGGACCATGTAACATATACAAATGCCTAGTTAGAGGTATGCATGGTTAGTTTGGTCAGTAGTAGGGAAATGTTTATTTAGTTAACAAACAGAGGAGAGTATCTAAATACTTTACAAAGTGGCTCTAACACACCACAATTGCGAGTCTTTTCAAATAAGAGGATTTCTGGTTTTGCTTAGTTTTACATTAGAAAGTTATCAATACAAGCACATGTTGTCCGGGGGGGGGGTGTTAAAAAGCTGGGTAGCCAAAAAGACAGGCTGTCTGAAAAGCAGGGAGCATACAATATCAGCATTCTAATGGATAGTGTTGGAAAAAAGTGTCAGAACGAATGAGGGACGTACTATTGTATCACGTGATTTATAATAAGGACACAGTCAAAGAGGAGACCTCCATCGAGGGTAAGAACCATATGAGCCGTTTAGTTACTGGGGTTATTGTGTTTGTATTATCAACTTCCTGGTTCCATTTGTCCTGTTCGGTTTACTGCATCAATAGTTTCAGGTCTTTTTTGTGCAGTTGTATCTCGTGGTCTGCCAACAATTAGGGAATCTAGGTAACTCAGGAAACATCAATCCAGAGAGATGACGACCAGGAGCCAATGGCGCTCTGAGCTCCCCAAATTTCAGTTTCCTCTAAGATACCTTATCCACATAAACAGTTTTGGAGACAATAAGTGAAAACTGTTTTTATTTGAATACAATTGCAAAATGGAAGATGAACATATATTTTGATTTCCCCCTAATTGTCATATACATAAGACAATATGTCTGTAACTCTGATTAACCCCTTAAGGACAATGGGTGGTCCCTAAACCCATTGAAAACAATGCATTTTTGTCATTAAGGGGTTAAAATATCTTTGCAAATCAACTCAAGGCCAACCATGAACTATGGTCAACTATAAGCACAGGAGAGGCTTTGATGAGACTATTTTGTAGGTTACGGCAATTAAGCAACTTGTGGGTTATAAATACATAATATACATAATATAAAATATACTCGTAAGGTAAGAATTTATCTAAAAATATAATTTAAGTACAGCAAAGTATAAAATTATGTTTACAAGGACTTAATAACAAAGTAAGAAAGTCTCCACAAATTGTAACATAAATTAAAAACCTAGCATGTCAATAATGGATCTATCTATGATTGCAACACTCCACTCTAGATTCTTGATATTCCCTACTGTTTGAGTAGACACTCCCACGGCAGAGCTATTTTCACCAATAGTTTGCCTCCTTTGATATACAATACTAAGAGTATACCTTTATCTCTTTTTATATTTGTCACAGCAACTCCAACACTGTATTTGGATGGACAAATCAAGTCAATGTTATTAAAAAGTACAAAATAAGGGTAAAATATTTTTAAAAAAAGTTAATATCCCCGATTCATTAACCAAAAATAAATAAAAAAACTTAAATTCAAGATACTGCTTTCATTTTTACAGCAATAAATGATGTATGTTGTGGCTGTAGGACTGATCCATATTTTGAACAAAACATGTCATCTGAAAATTAACTTTATAATTTCAAAGCCTTATAGTTTCAAAGTGTTATTATACATAGCTGCCTGTTTTTAAGGAGCTAAAAAAAAAAAAACATGAAACTTCTAATCGAAAAGTTTGGGGTGACAGTAACAGCTTAACATCAGTGCTTAGACAGGAAATTAATTCTGTAGATGGCCTGGAAAAATGGCTTATAAAGTTAACGAGATATTACTTAAGGCAAAAAGATACAATTAGACTACTCAACGGAGAAGATAAACCAAACATTTTGCCTTGAAATATAATGAACCTAATTAAAATGAAATGAAAACCAAGCCAGACGAGACTAAGGCAGGGGTTACATACTGCATTGTCTAATGAAATTGCTGTTATGCCTAGAACATGGAAACAAATATAATATTTGGGAATTACTAATATATAAGAGCAAAATTGCCAGTGCTAAACTCCAAAACTACAAACACATATTTTGAATAAATATGAGCCTTTAGTACTGAATTTTGGCTGCCTTGACATGGCAGGAGAGCTTAAGTATGTTGGCCAAAATGCAGTAATAAAGCCTTATGTTTATTTAAATTATTAGTTTGTAGGTATGGATTTCAGCATTGGTAATTTGTTCAGGCTTTTTTAAAATATGTTTCATGTCATTTCTGCCAAATTGGGACTCAGATTTGTTCACTAAAGGGATGGTTGGTAGCAGAGTCTGAAGGAAAGTTGTGGTTGCAACTCACTGCTCTAAATTATTAAATTATGAAGGATTTGCCAACCCTATAAAAAGGGCCAACAGAGCACTTATAGCTGAATGAATCCAAAATTGGAAGATGGCAAAAAGGCTTCAATGTGACAACCTATTGCCCCTAGATATTGAACACCAGAATTTGTATTACATCTGTTTGATGAATACCATCCATGTGTCCTCAAGGATGAATGGGAGAAAAAACGTGGGCTCATGAAGACATCTGCAGAAACTTCTACAAAAGACATACAACTAAACTGGTTAAAGAAAGGTATTTTTATAAATAACAAAGCAGGTGAAATGGAATAAACACAGACACACTAAAGGACAGGCTAAAATCTAAATAGGAGGGCAAGGCAGAGCAACACAAATAAAGCAGAGGCAAAACTATGCAAAAGGAGACAGGTCTAATATACTAGACTAGCAATACAAGGTAGTTGGAGGGTAGGTATAGGCTCCTAAATCAGGTCAAGAAACAGCCATATTGACATGAGGTGGATGAAAAATTGGGCTTAAAAGGAAACTCCCTCTATAAATAACAAGGCCTGGTTATGTTAACTAGAATGGCACTAACGACAGACAACAGCTAGACCCCAGAAAGCTGACACCGTAAACAAGAATATATATATATACACTTTATATATATATATATATAATTAGTAAGACAGCATTTCCATGCACACCATGCTGGTGTCGTGTCAATTGTTATAAATGCACACATTTCAAGACCTACAATATCTACATCGTGATGGTGCCATTTTTGGTTCTGGTTCTAATATTTTTAGTTTAGAACAGGGACAAACCCTGCATGTTTAAAAAACACATTAGTCTCATTAAAATACATATGAAAACGCATAGTTCCTAATATCACTGTGACCTGTAATGGGTTGAGACCAATTGAGAGAGCACCGGTATAGTTTGTATAATGTGAAAAAACATCTTAAGTATGACATTAACCTTTTCATATTTATTTAAATTACTGAAAACAAAGTTATTTAAAACAGAGAAATTACTTTCTCAGTAGTTAATAAACATTGTGTAAATGTATGTTTAAGTGTCTGGTGTTAGAGTGTGCATACATGCGTATATGCATGTCTTTTTATATGTGTAAGTATATGATGTTGGAGGGGTTGTGTGTATCTATGCATAACTGTTTGATGTATGAGTGGTATGTGCATGTAAGTGTATGGTGTTAGAGTGGCTATTATTGTGTGTGTATCTAAAATGTATGTATGTTTTAGGAGCGAGTGTATGCATGTTTGTTTAAAGTGTTAGTGGGTATGTGTATATGTGGGTATGTTAATGGGAAAGTGGCTGTATGTATGTATGTATGTATGTATGTATGTACCATACCATCATCATATTCCCAACAGCCTAATTCATTTCAATACCCAACCACAATAATTATCCATATTCATACCCCATTATCATATTCATTCTAATAAATGTCATCTAGTACCATTATCATCACATTTTTTTATAATACTTTTTATTAATTCATACACAGCTTCCCTGTGCCATCATAACCCCAAACAGATCTGGCATCTTTGCCCCAAAACAGCTTGTCTTTGCCATCTTTGCCCCCAAACATCTTGTCAGTGCCTCCAAATTGTCTATGTCATGAGCTCATCAGTGCCCCCAAACATCTTTGTCCCCTCAAACACACCCACGTCTACACGAGTACACAAACACATTTATGTTAACACACACACATTATCATTCTAACATACATTCATGCATATATACTCCATCCCTTACCATCCAACTCACACACTAGCTCACTCCCTCTCACATCCCCTTACCTCATGAGTAGCCTTCCGTCTGGTGCTCGCACACTGCATCATATCCGGTGCGGCACTGACTGGGATACGAGCTGTTTGGTTCTTTCAGCTTTGGTGGTTGCAGGCACACATATAATTAGATGGCTGACCTCAAGGCCAGCCCCAATGGGGGGGGGGATCTACTGGGATATCGGGAGCCACTCCAACCCTGGCTAAAGCAGTGAGATTTGTTCCCAAGTTCCTAACAGTGTAAGCCCCTCATTGTGAAGTGAGGAAGTTTAAAGAAAAACTCTCATGCCAACTTTTTTTTGCATTAAACAGAATTTTCACTAGTAAAATATTAAAGTACAATACATCCTCAATGATGTTAAAAACCCACCAATGACATTACAAAGGGGTAAGATGAAAATTATTAAAGTCTGAGTGGAATAGAGATTTTGTAGTTAATTAGAGACTTGATCCAGAAATGGAAAAAAGCATGCCATTATTATTATTATTAAGTAAACAAAAACTGAACGCACTCAATTTCTGGTGTGTAAAAAGCAACTTTTTACTAAATAAACACAAGCACAAATGGAAAAACTTGGAAGCATAAAATGACAGCAATCAGATTGACCATAGTTCAGCTGGATTTATAACAGAGCATAATGGAATATGGTTTACATAAACTGACTTTAAATGCTGTATCATGCAGATTTATGTTGATTTGCAGTTTTATATATTATGAATTTGCACTACTAAATCAGAGAATAGTAAATTATCCTTAGAATATCTAGCTGTTGTCATATAACCTTAAGCTTCAAGTCCAGAAATGAAATTAGTCTTATATTTTAAATTAATTAAACTCTGGGATGATGCTTACCAAGATATCTCAGAGTGACATTCCCCAAAAAACCTAACCTGTATATCTAACCTAAAAAAAGCAATTTTTTTTATATTGCTATTGAATTTATATATTCTGGCTCAAATATCATTCTCCACTAATGGCATAAGCAAGTTTTTTCACAAACAAGTTAATTTTGCATAATTTCTCCTTAGAGATTGTCTTGGAATCCCCTGCAGCTCAAATATGGTAATATATTTCCTATGCTTTTCTTGCACTGATTTAGGACTTTATGAACTCCTACAGATTGTTTACAAATGTTCCTTTGAAACAGTATTCCAACAGATATGTTTGGGCATGGCTGCAATTTAAAAGGGGAACTTCAGCCATCATGTGTACTTTAATGCATTGTAGAGCTAAGGGGCTACTTTAAATTTCCATTGTGTCTGTTTTGCAAGTTCAGCAGGGAAAACCAGTCATAACCCCTCATATTCATTTGCCCCTCTGCCTGCTGCCCTGATATTTTAAGTGCAAGAGAGGTGTTCAACCGAACATCTTCTTGCAATTTAAATACACCCAGTCAGTTCCAGCGGTGGCTCTGTGCGCTCTTTGGATGGGGGATCTATTAAAACCCCTGTGTACATGCACAGAAAACTTTCCTGCAACTGACTGGGTGCTTCAAGGAGCCACTTAGTGGAAAGAATCCTTATGCCTCGGTGAAGCAGGCACATTGTGTGTACTTTAATATGCATTCCCCAAAAACAATGAGTACCTTAATATGCATTCTTCTTTATTGGAGCTGTCAGGGACAGGAGCCTATCCCTTTAGAATGTGACGGAGCAGCATGATGTCAGCTTTAGGATCCCAGTGCAACAGTAAATAACCAGGTTGAACCCAGAGAACTTTGGGTAGTGGGAGCGGGGTCCTGGCATGCCTCACTCCCCGATCATTTCCCCTTTGAACAGGGGTGTTTCCAGCATCGTCAGTGGAAACGACATCAGTGGACAGTATTGGCTGCATGCCCCAAGGATGAGCTCTGGGCCCACAAGTTCCTAGGTCTATAAATAACAGACCAAAAGGCATGATACATATTTATGGGGTAAAAGTTGTAGACTAGGGGTTCTTGATGCTCAAGTGGGTTTTTTGAAGCTGGCACTAAATGCCATTATCTGACATACAACATTCCTGACATTTAGTGAAAAACTGCCACCTTTGACACACAGCCACTTAGTTCCAAAGCTGGGTACATAACTAGAGACAGAGGTCCCAGCATTGCATGTTTTGACTACAGGAAGTGGTAACTTAGTTTCTGTACAAAGATCATTCTTCCTCTTTTAATGTGCTGGTCTCTGTAATAGTCACAGTGATTTCTGAAGCAAATCAGGAAACTAGAACATGCTTTTGTAGAAGGCCAATAAATCTCTGATTGATGTACAGTAGATAGCTGCAAGCATAGGACAAACATAGATGTATCATCAACGAAGTATCATTTGTGCTCTAGATCTAGATATTTGTACCCGCATGGAAATAGAAATTACCGTATTTGCTCGATTATAAGACGACCCTGATTATAAGACGACCCCCCAAAATCTGAATATTAACTTAGGAAAAAAAGAAAAAGCCTGAATATAAGACGACCCTAAAGGAAAAAAGTTTTACCAGTAAATGTTAATTCATGTAAACTATTTTTTTTAATAAAAGCTATGATTGAGAAAAATATTTTTTTTTTGTTTTTATTTCTTGTATTTTCCAACCTGTCCCCCAGTTACGCACATCTGCCCCCAGGCTTGCCACCCCAATATGGCACTGTGGCCCATGATATGCCTTTTAACCCTCTATATGCCACTGTGCCCCATGGTATGCCTTTTGACCCCCTATGTGCCACTCTGCCTCCAGAAATGCCTTATACCCCTATATCCCATTCTGGCATTTAGGGGGTTAAAATGCATATTATGGGGCAGAGTGGCATATAGGGAGGTATAAGGCATTCCAGGAGGCAGAGTGGCATTAAGGGAGTTAAAAGGCATTGTATAGAGCACTCTGCCTCCAGAAATGCCTTATACCCCTATATGCCACTCTGGCATTTAGGGGGTTAAAAGGCATATTATGGGGCAGAGTGGCATATAGGGAGGTATAAGGCATTCCAGGAGGCAGAGTGGCATTAAGGGAGTTAAAAGGCATTATATAGAGCACTCTGCCTCCAGAAATGCCTTATACCCCTATATGCCACTCTGGCACTTAGGGGTTAAAAGGCATATTATGGGGCAGAGTGGCATATAGGGAGGTATAAGGCATTTCAGGAGGCAGAGTGCACTATTAAATGCCCCCTTAACGCCACTCTGCCTCCTGAAATGCCTTATACCTCCCTATATGCCACTCTGCCCCATAATATGCCTTTTAACCCCCTAAGTGCCAGAGTGGCATATAGGGGTGTAAGGCATTCCAGAAATGCCCTACACACACACACACACACACACACACACTTACTTACCGGTGCTTCCAATTTCCTGCTGTATTGCCGGGGCAGCGGGTTCACGTCTCATTCCGCGGCAGCCGGAAGGAGGTGGAGTTGGCAGCGGGGGTTTGTATGCGTCCGTCGCAAATACCTTCCCCGGCTGTCAGAGATCAGGAACTCTGGAACTCTGATCTCTGACAGTCGGGGAAGGTATTTGCGACGGACGCATACAAACCCCCGCTGCCAACTTCACCTCCGGAAGCACCGGTAAGTGTGGGGGGGGCGACGACAGGAGGATCCAGGTCCCCTGCAGCGGTGCGGGGGATCTGGATCTTAGTCTCCTAATCAGACCTCTAGAAGACGATTAGAAGACGACCCCGATTATAAGACGAGGGGTATTTTTCAGAGCATTTGCTCTGAAAAAAACCTCGTCTTATAATCGAGCAAATACGGTAGGTTTGATCTGAAATACCATTGTGCTAAACTGTTTTAAAAGAAAGTCATTTTACATAGCTAGACTGGAAGTTACCATAAATAATCAAACACCATATTCAAAGGTGTATGAAAACTGTGCTGTGCTGTGAAAAAAAAAAAGTATTTGCTAGGGCTGCAATTAAAGATTCTTTTCATAACCGATTAGTTGGCCGATTATTTGACTAATCGGATAGAAAAAAACCAATATGCAATTTTGTTTTTTATTTAAAATAATTTAATGAACAAACTGGGTATTAAAAACAAACAGCAGAATAAAGAACATTAAATTTACATGTGTCATTGTATCTCATTATCACAATGGCATTTCTCTAATCACCTTCCTGTTTTACGGACATCAGGGGCGTAACTAGAAACCTCAGGGCCCCGCTGCGAGAATCTGTTAAGGGCCCCCCCCACCCTCAACCCATCTATCCCTTTCTCACTATCTACCCTCTCCCTCCCTACCCCCCTTCTCACAATGTCCCCTCTCCCTCCCTACCCCCCTTCTCACAGTCTCCCCTCTCCCTCCCTAACCCCCCTTCTCACAGTCTCCCCTCTCCCTCCCTAACCCCCTTCTCACAGTCTCCCCTCTCCCTCCCTACCCCCCCTTCTCACGATCTACCCTCTCCCTCCCTACCCCCTTCTCACGATCTACCCTCTCCCTCCGTACCCCTCCTTCTCACGATCTACCCACTCCCTCCCTACCCCCCTTCTCACAATCTACCCACTCCCTCCCTACCCCCCCTTCTCACGATCTACCCACTCCTTCCCTACCCCCCCTTTGTAGGTCACTTACCGTTGGGAGCGTGAGGCATTTGTCTCGGGTGCCGTTGCTTCACTGCTGTGTGAAATAAACTCACCTTACCATTTGAGTGCTGAGCCTCTGCTTCTTTATTTTGGATTTATTGAAGGACTTGGTGGTACCCTGGCTCATGCACCATCTCACTACTGAGAGCTGTATTCCAACCTTTTTTTCTGTTATAACCCCTATATGCCTTATGCATGCCAGATATTCCCCCTTACCCCCCTGATATGCCTTATAACCACCAGATATGCCTTATAACCACCAGATAAGCCTTATACCCCCTGATATGCCATTTCTGGGTTTTTAAATCCGGCTCCAGCTCTAGTCCCGCTCCCTGATCTACGTCACGGAGTACGATTGCTGTTAACAATTATATATATATTTATATTAATATTGTTATTTATTTTTTTTGTCAATTTTTTGCAAAATTGTTAACAGCAATCACACTCTTATCATGCCCAGCCCCCTTGTGTACCGATGTATTGCTGCTGCACATCACTTTGAGCCCCCCTGTGCCATGCTCCTCCCCTCACTTACACAACCATGCTATCACACACACTCATTCATACAACCTCCTTCACCTCCATACCTGCACTGCAGATCTCTCACTCGCAGACTTCCGTAGGGGCCCTGCTGCTTCTCTCTTGGCCCCTCTGCACAAACTTCTCTTGTTCCGCCCACTGGGAGGAGGAATGGAGCAGTCATGTGACACGAGATGAATTCACGTGACTCCTCTGGTTTCCTGCTTCCTGTGGCCAGTACAAGAGCAACACACAGTCTGGCCCCTGCTGGGAATTATTTTCAGCCGTTTTTTTTGTTTCGGCATTTTGCCGAAAATACTATTTTCGGTCGATGTGTTTCGGCCACCGATATATCAGTGCATGCGTTCATTGTTGCACCACGGTGCAAACTTTGTTTGGCAGGCTGCCAAACACCTAGGCGCCAGGACAAAATTCTCAGTCGCCATGGCGACCTGGGATTTGTCGAGCCCTGCCATATTGTATTGATTAGCTATGCTAGTTTTGTTACATATTTCAGTCCCCCTGAAGTAAAATACCTTAATTTCAAAGTAAATGATGTCAAACCAAATTTCCCAAAATAAAGCATATAAGCTACGGATACATTTTAATTATAAATATGGTTAGAAGCCGTGAAATCAACAGTTGCTCTGCAAAGGTGTTGATATGATCCAGTTGATATAATGGTAAAACTGAAAAGAAAAAAAAAATGTTTCACCACAAGCACCAACTTAGATAGTAAAAGTATTGAAATCTAGGTAATTTTCTAAAAGGTCTCATCCTTCCTTATTAAATGTATCCACTAGATGTAGTTGTGCACCCACACATATTGCTTATACAGCCCATGTATGTAAAATTACACTGTATATTTACATGGATTGGCACATAAGAAGGGGTTAAACAAATTATAGGTAGACATAACGCAGTTTTTTGCATCTCTGGTGCACACTCTTTTGAGAGCTGCAACTCTGATCACCCTTGTCATCTTTTTGGCTTATGGTAAAGGGAGCTAAAATTCACAAAATCTCATCGGCCCATTTTTCAGTACAAAAATTAAATAAATGAATGTCTCCTTGTGTCTTTGATTTTTGTTAGTACTTTTATATTAGGAGTTTGGGGTAGGAGTTTACGAGTGTATGAAGATATCTGACATCACAGTCCCTTATCCCTACATAGTAGGCTTATCATGTTTTTGTTTTGTTTTGGTTTTTTTTACCAGCCATATCAAAACAGATCGCCTAGTACATTTATTTCAAATGTTTGTCACTATGGTAGCAAGTAGCCATATTAGGCTGCCTTATTATAAGATCTTATTTTTACTCGTTTAGAGAAGCAGCTGATCACTAACCTGCAGCTTTTACTTCTCCCAGGAGAACCTGACGTCTTACGTGCAGTTATAATTTCAAGACCTCCACTGGGAGGTTCACTACAGAGATTCTTTTTCTAATCACATCTAGACATAGCAGAGGACGAAACTGCCTGTGCCAACAAGTATAAGATAAGTGTTGGCGCACTGGGCCACTTCTGGTGTCCATACATCCAAGGTTACATCAAAACACAAACATGTATGTATTCCTATTTCTCTGGCAAAAAAAAAACATCACATGACAATTAAGTGGGTATAATAGCACATTTAAAAGAAGGGAACTTAGGAACTTGTACTAGTCAAGTTGATAAACTGTTGTTGACATTCCTTATAGTCAAATTTTACAAATGTTAAAGAACTGATTCTAGGACTTTCCTCAAGCTCCACAAAATTTTAAGTAGGAAAACACACTATTCGGAAACTATGCCAAATTTCGGTCAAAATAAATTCTCCTCAAGAATAATAGTTTTTGGGTTTTTTTTTTTAGTATACATTGCAACTGAGAGCTAGTAATCTAAAAAGTAAAGTGTCTTGACAAAAGGTAATAAACCTGTAATTATAATTCAGATTCCATTATACCCTGTTTCATCTGGAAAGTAACCAATGGATTTTTCTGTAAGACACTTTTTTTTTTAATAAAAAAATAATGCATATACTTCAAGAGGATTACATTTTATCTGTGAAGTGAAAGCTATTTTTTTATGTTTCTGAAAGTGTAATGGACAAACAGAAAGATGGTTTTTAAGAACATCTATTCACTTTATTCTTTTGCGGGAATGCTTATTATTCATGAAAGATTAAAAAAAAAAACAAACAAAGAGCTTCTGTGCATGAATTAAAACAGCTGATCGTCCTAAAAGTCATTCCATCAATTCCATGCCTTTGGTAGGCATGACATCTTCCCGTAGGCTAAATGCTTCAACAAGAACAAATCATGCAAGTTACCACAAGGGAAATCAACATTTAATGCATGTGTTCCTACGAGAAAAGGGACTTTCAACTTCAATAGCTCACTATTCTTGCCCAGCTTGGCAAATCCTCTTTTTGTTCCATTTTCAAATAGATGAAAAAATTACTTTATTTTAGTTATAAACATGGGTGAGTTATTTGCAATGTGGTTGGTGGAATTTCGGTTCAAAATAATAGCTTCTTAAACAATTATCCGTTACAGGAGGGTAATAAGACATAGGATGGGGACAGCAAAGTAAGTCTAGGTCTGGCAAACAAAACAATTTCACTGTATTTGTGACGGCACAGAGTCATCGACCTAGATGAATGAGCAAAAGTAGAGAGACCAACTTTTTAAAAGAATGAAATGTAACTTCTGTCAGATATTTTGGTTCCTTCCAAGACAAAAAAAGCAACATTAGGTAATTCGCAGTCCAAGATGTATCAACTATGGAGCCTAAGAGGTCACAAATAGTAGCCAGTTAGTTAGCCACTATGAACTACATCTATATTCCACTGTGTCGTCACCAAGTGTTTTGGAGTTGTAGGGTGAAATGTTTGAGTTAGGTTGTTCTGTACTAATTAACCAGGGCCTGAGGGCTGGACTGAGTTAACCTACACCCCCCCCCCCATACCACAGGCTTATTGTATACCCAGCACATTAAACAGGTTATAGTTACCCTTTTATAATAACACTAGATCCAACAAAGTAGTATACGTGCCAATGTCAATTGTATATGAACATGATATTGTATAAAATTCATTTTTTTTGTTTTAAACATCCACGGTTGACTGATTTATCCTAGGTATCTCTTAAATGCTAACAATACACTATTATTTTGCTCAATGCACTTCAGTAGACGATCAGTGGTCATCACTTATTGCAGAGCATAAGGTCATTGCACATACATAAATAGAGAAACTCAAAATACAAAAATATATCCAAAACAACATATTGCTTTTAAAAGTTAAACCGTCATGCACATTTCTTCTGATCTTTTGAACAATGACAAAAAATGCTTACCTGTTGCCTGTAGACACTGAAGAGGCATGAACTCTTTTTCCATTTTATCTTTCCAACTGCAAATATATTAGAGATAAATAAAGTTATAAATTGCAATTGGACTTCATAGAACGGAAAATGCAGGAGTAGCACTTAACTACAAATCTTGACCGCAAGAAAGCAAGAAATACAAGAGCAAAGAAAAGTAGTGGGTGGACATGTACCTTAAGATGTAGGAAATCTTAAGGGAAGGATAAGATTTCACTTTCATTAGAGCAAAGTTTATTTTGAATATTGATGCCTATGTGGAGTAAAGTGAAAAAGCGTGTCAAATTTTGTTTGGCTCTAGGAGCCAGCCAAAAAAATTTAGGAGCCGTTTTTTTCCTTCCTGAATCATGTTTTTATTTTCATATATTGGTTCATTGGGCCAATACGACATAGAACACATCTTTCTTAAGTGCTGCACCACTTGAACAATACTGAGGTTAATTACACCAGAGTATTTTACACCATAAAGACTCAAAAGAGTGTATGTTTTACAGCTATTCTTCTTTTTGTGTTTAATGTACCTGCCAATTATTCATTCGATGAATCAATTTGCTGCCACCCAACACTTCCGCCGGGGCAGCAGCGGAGGTTGTCTACGCGCATTGCGCAGACGTCTACCAGCTGCCCCCACGTAAGGCATATCTGGGGAGGCAAAGTGGCATATAGGGGGTATAAGGCATATCAGGGGGGCAGAGTGGCATATCAGGGAGGAAGAGTGGCAAATAGGGGGTATAAGGCATATCAGGGGGGGCAGGTTGGCAAATAAAAGGAAATAAAAATAAAAAATGCATTTTTCTCAATCATAGTTTTTATTAATTATGAAAAAAATGTTTACATGTGAATTAATATTTACTAATAAAACATTTTTTCTTATAGGGTAGTCTTATAATCAGGCTTTTTCTTTTTTTCTAAATAATGTTAAAATGTTGGGGGTTCTTCTTATAATACGGTATTTCAAGTTTTCATAGTAAACTATACTTATGGAAATAAATATTATTTATTGGGGCATGTATCTGGACTAGTTTAAACCCTCTCATATGCTGTGCAACCGAATATGTTCTAATCTTATAAATTAGTACACACACACACACATACAAACACTGCTCCTCCCCTTTCTTATCTAGTGGAGACCTGTCTGCCTCTCTACCACCGCGGGGTCACATAAAACGTGCTTCTGGAAGCCATGCATCTGTGGCATCGGACTCAGGACCCCCTGTAGCCAAGCAGGGTCAGGAAGGGATTTATAGTTGCCATGGCAACCTGTCACCCAGGGGAGGGCTGGCAGCCTAAGGCCTGAGGGGCAAGTCTAGTCAAGTGGCCCATTGCGCCAAGAAATTGCACCCACCATCCATGCCCATCGTTTCCTGCTTTTCTAATGCATATTGATGTAATGTGATGGGACTGGGAGTATTCAGTACACTAAAAGAAAAAAAAGTCATCATACATGGGACGCCTGAAGCCACAATTTACTGCCACTAATCCTTTTTAATAAAATATGCAAATTAATGTAGAGTAAATAACAGAAAACCTTCACTTTTCCTCTCACTGATTTCAGGGCCTAGAACGTTTTGTCCTCTGAAGTGAAATTCAAGAGGGTGTTTTCTCTCGGGATAAGTAAAAATTACGTAGTTCAATTTATTCCTACAGAAAGTAAAGTGCCAGGATGACTAAACACACACACACACACACACACCAGCATGGGCGTAGGAACCCCTAAAAATCTGGGGGGTAGCTTTTTTCCCTATCAGATATCCCCCTTCTTTCTCCCCATCAGATACCTCTTTCCTCATTATCCACTACTCCACTTTCTCCCCATCGTTTTTTGCAAACAAGTACAATAATATATCACTTGAAACACTGGTAAAAAAAAAAAATGTACATTAAATACATAAAAAACAGCTAATCTTTGTAACAAAAACATTTTTTAAATATTGAAAAATCCTCTTCCCTGTAATCATCCCCAGAGTCCCTTTTTCTCTCATTCACTAAGCTATACCTCTCTTTTACTTACTCCCTGTAGTTCATGTACAGATCAAATAAACACCACATGTAAACAGCACATGCAGCACATGCAGGTATAGGAATAAGACATACAAACCCTGTATTTGCAGGTATACATAAATAATGTATGGAAATATAGCATAGTAGATATAGAGCAACAGAATAACACAGAAACCCAGCTTTGCAGGTACATATTAACTGGAAATCACATTAAAGGTACAATTCAGCATTCAGTATAGATAAAACACCCTAAATTACAGGCACAGTTCCACACTGTCCACACAGAACCCGACCAGCACCCAGATAACATTAACAAATTACAGGCCAGAGTGAGCCAACTTTGTCCCCAAACAGCCCGCCCTGACACCAGTAAAGGCTCTGCAACACCGACACACAAACACACACACCAGGACAGGCTCTGCCACACCGACACGCAAACACACACACCAGGACAGGCTCTGTCACACCGACACCCAAACACACACACACACACACACACTAGGACAGGCTCTGCCACACCAACACCCAGACACACACACCAGGACGGGCTCTGCCACACCGACACCCAATCACACACACACACCAGGACAGGCTCTGCCACACTGACACCCAATCACACGCACACCAGGACAGGCTCTGCCACACTGACACCCAAATCAGGTGTGCTGTTTGTTTGTTTTTCCCCCTTGTCTATTGATGCCCCAGCCAGCCCCCCTTTTGGTTTTAATGTATTCCCCCACACCCTTGTGTATTGCCTCATGTGGATTTGTGCCCCCAGCCAGCCTCCTTTGTGCATTATGCCCCCACACCCTTGTGTATTGATTTATGTAATGTCGCCAACCAGCCCCGCTCCCTTGTGTATTGATGCCCCCCTTTTGCATTGTTAATGACCCATGTGTATTGCCATCAGCCACCACCCCCTTTGTGTATTGATTTATGTGGTGCCCCAACCACCCTGTTGTGTTCTTATACCCCCTAGACACCCCCTTTCTGTATTTAATTGTTGTCCCAAGGCAGCCCCCCCTTTGAATATGGGTCCACTTCCACCTATTACCCCAACTATTTTTTTTTAAATACTTTTTTGTTGCTGTCCTCCAACGTGCTCTTCTAGCGGTCACGAGGAACTGTTCCGTGTGACTCCACCCCCTTGAGTGGCACAGCCCATCGTCAATGCGATGGGCCGCTCAAGGGAGCAGAGTCACACGGAACTGGGCACTGGGCGGCACGGCGTGTCTTACAGCCGCTTTAAAACTCGCAGCCGCATCGGTTGCAATGGCATCTCAGTGTGCCGGCCCACTTAAATGGGCGGCCGTGTGGCCGTTTAGTGTAGATTCAGGGCGGCCTGAGGACAATTACCCCCCGGCCCAGCCCACCCCTGCTGTCACCCAAGGTTTATCAAGCTTTGCCATACACTAATATACACTTACACACTCTAACATTCTATGCTCATGCTAACACCATACATTAATCCATACACTCTAACACTATATGCTGACATACACACTATTGCCAATGCCATACTATAACATACACCCACACACATGCGCTAGCTAGCAGTATAAATATCTAAAACTACACACTCAACACTATGCACACATATACAATGAATCTGGCAGTACAATACCGTTGTGCAAACATATATTGGCGCCCGTTGTCCCTGGGCGCCAAGAAGTGGTTTCTAGGTACCATGGCCAGGTTTGTAAAAAAAAATTGTAGGTCAGCTTTAACATTCTAGTCT
Source organism: Spea bombifrons (assembly GCF_027358695.1). Taxonomy (NCBI): domain Eukaryota; kingdom Metazoa; phylum Chordata; class Amphibia; order Anura; family Pelobatidae; genus Spea; species Spea bombifrons. The sequence continues at coordinate 33,945,908 of NC_071091.1, forward strand.
ATGCAATTCACTATGACTTATGAATTAATCAACTTACTAACTAAAATAAAAAATAAGTAAATAACCTGACATTGTTGATGGTTTTAAAACAAAAGCAGCAGCTTTTACATTTCAAGGACCAGTTTTGGAAGTACAAGCGTGGTGCTGGATGCAGCAATGCATTATATTTGAATGTAAAAGCAACCATTCATACTGCACGTATATGAACTTTATGTAAGTTATAATAAATCTGCAAGTGATAAATGCCAAAACAGATTCATATTATGTACTCAAGATAGATGCACAGCGAGTATGTATTAAGACCAATTGCTGCGGCTCACTAATTGCTGCTGATCACCATTGGCTTCATCGGTTTGTCCCAATAGGGGTGATCTTAATTTAATATATTTTATATTATTAAAGATTTCTTATTTGAATAAATTTTACTAAAATATATATATATCCCATCACAGCAATCGGAACTTAATTTATACCCTAGGTAACCATTTTCCCATCCTGGGGAGTATGTTTTTTGGGGGAGGGTTTAATGCATAAAAGACATCATAGAATGTCCTTAGTGACCAAAGATGTTCAATAATGTCCGACATTTTTTTTTTTTTTTTGCATTGGCAGCAGTTTAATTTCCTTACCAAGGCCGTCTCAACCAAGGCCTAGAGGGGCGAGTTGAAAGGGCAGGTAGCCTAGACTACATACTAGGGATCAGTCCCTCAGCTCTCAATAGGCCAGGTTGAAACTGACCCAGTTATAACGTTGAAGTCTGTGCAGATTAATGGGTTATTTTTTTAAGTCAAATCTAATGCGCAATAATGGGATATGACATCACATCTTTGCAAAACGATGACTGGCAAAGGTCACTTCTAGGGGGCTGATGCTGCCCTGGGTAAAACTTGAACTTGGAGTCAGCAGGAACCATCAGTGGACCTAAACTGACAGACACAGTGTAACAGAGTTTGAGTTCCTCGTTTCCTCTTCAATAACTGTTGTGGAAGATTGTTATTTGGATTTCATATCTTGCCTTGTTAGCAACGTACAGGACAGGTGGCACAAAGTAAGCAGCTGTTTAGGGCATCCCCTATTCAATGGTGCTCTCTCCAAGGGTATTATATTAGTGCAGCTCTGATTGCTATTTAAATGATATCACTAAATGATATCAAGTATTTTCCTGCCTCAGTAATGTATAATTATTAAATTATTAAAGTACAGTCGGAGGTTCCGCAAACATCACATTCCAAAAGTCACAGCACACACTAAATAAGTAAAATATTATAGAAAAAAAAGCAGCGCAGGCAACAGTAGCAGGCGAAAGATACTGTGCAACAACTAAAAAAAGTCAGCAGCTGTGGATCCTGTTTGCCAAAGGCTTTACAGCACTAAAGATACATAATAATAATAATAATAATAATAATAATAATAATAAATAATATCCAGAGCTGTACAGAGGGAAACACTGTAGAGTGGATGCTGCCAGTCAGGACTTTAATGTGCAGACCATTAAAATCTTTGTTCAGATTTTCACTGCCGTTCTGTAAAACCAAATCAGCACTTATTTCTTCTCAATATACATGCCATTTTAGCCCAAAATGCAAGAGAGGGTTCTCGTGTACCTGCGAATACAGTAAGTACGCATGCGCCGCTCACTAGTGTACCTCCACGCTTCTGTCTTCTACTGTAGCTATGCCTCTCTCTTTATACACGCACTGTTATATTTCCTGGTACCGTATGTCTGCTAATAGAAGAGAAAACCATAAGTCTCCTACATATTGAGACGAATTTACTTCAATGTAATCACTAAGCTTCCCCTGAATGCGGGTGATACAACCGATATTATGAGATACAACAGCAGGGGAAAACTATGTAAAAAAACTGTCGAAATACTAGAAATCTTATAATTGTATAGCTATTAAGTTTTTTGTTTTGTTAATATATAAGCTATTTGCTATAATATATCAACTAACTAATACATCTAAAATCTATGCATAAAAACATTTTCAATAACATAATATCATAGCTGCCAACAGTCCCAGTTTGTACAAGGCAAGGAGTTTCCTGTAAAATAAATAAATAAAAAAGACAATGAGTGCTCTAAGTCACAATAATGTGTATATCATTTATAGAAGTGTTGTTGATATGAGGGGGTGGGAAAGATGTGGATATGATATGATGAAATTCCCAAAACGTATGCCTTAGATTGGTGGTGTGTATTTGCTGGGTATGCACTAATTTCTTGCTCTGTTTTGTGCAGAGCCGGCCCTTTCATGGGACCAGGTCCAGGTGGGTTCATGGCAAGGTCTTTCTGGCACTGGTTAAGAGGGGTCACTTTACGTGATCTTGTTAGTGTGATGACTGTGTGTGTCTGTGGTTTGGGTATTAGTGCGTGTGTCTGAATGTGTGAGTTTGTCAGGGTATGTTAGTGTGTTTCAGGGTATTTTAGTTTGCGTGTTTGTTAGTGTGTGTCTGTTTGTGTGTGAGTCTGTTTATGTGAGTATCTTTGGATGTGTTATTCTATATGTATCTGGGTATGTTATTGTGTGTCTGGGTATGTTAATTTTAGTGTCTGCTTATGTGTGTGTGTCCTGATATGTTAGTGTGTGGGTATGTTACTGTGTGTGTGTGGGGGGTATGTTAGTGTGTGTTTCTTAGTGAAAGTGTTGGTGTCTTAGTGTCTGTTTGTACCCAGTTGCATTAGTGTATATTGACGTGTCTGGTTCTGATTGTGTGAGTGTCTGGGTGAGTATGTGTTAGCATGAGTGTGTGTCTGAGTATGTTAGTGTGCATCTGCTTATGTGTGTGTGTGAATATGTTAGTGTGTGACTGTGTGTGCTGGGTATGTTAGTGTATGAATGCATGTTAGTGTGAGTGTCTGGCTGTGTGTATTAGCAATATGGCTTGCATCAACCCAGGAATCTGAATGTGTATGCCTTTTATGCTTTTATGCTGTGCTCCCTTTCTGTATATTTTTTGTTGTGTGTATTTGCAGGTTCTGACAAACCTATAGGGTTGAGCACCTCACCTACCACCATTACCAAGTGGTTTGTTAATGTTGTCCAGAGAAGGATTTCAATTTCTTGGTTTCATTTGGTTTAAACCACATGACATTCCTACGATTTAGCTCCTTGGTAAGCAACATAGCCATGTAAAATTAGATAGGACTCACCACAGTTGGGGTATTTTGACAGGAGTGGTGGGGTAAGCAATGTATGGCCACATAGTGTGACAGAATCCCCAATATTTACACTTTAGATAGATGTTTTTTTAATGATATTCGCTGGCAATACACTGATTTCTTGCTCCGTTTTGTGTACAGAAATGTGTTTATAAACTGTGCATGTGTCAAATTGTGTGTTGTCAGAGTGAGTGCGTGGGTGAGTGTGTGTGTGGGTTTTAGCGTATGATGTGTTGGGGATGTCAAAAAAGCCACCCACCAATAACCCTAGGTTCACCCTAGGTCAATGTTGTACAGCGGGAGACCAAAGGACTAAGCAGCATCTTAGGCTAATTCATATGCAAGCTTGGAGAGCTATTATAGCATTGACCATATCTCTTTAAATACACCGATCAGCCATATGACCACCTGCCTAATATTGTGTAGGTCCCCCTTTTGCCACCAAAACAGCCCTCACCCAGTCGAGGCAAGCTGTGCTGTGGTATCTGGCACCAAGATGTTAGCAGCAAGTCCTGTAAGTTGGGAGGTGGAGCCTCCATGCATGGATCCTGGTGCCATGTGTTCTCCAGATAAGGGACACACACCCGGCCATCCACGTGATGTAAAAGAAAATGTAATTCCTACTACAAGGCCACCTTCTTCCATTTCTCCGTGGTCCAGTTCTTATGCTCACGTGCCTATTTTAGGTATTTTCGGCATTGGACAGGGGTCAGTGTGGGCACCCTGAATGGTCTATGGTTTCACATTGTGACACCTTTCTATGAGAACTAGAATTAACTTTTTCAGCAATTTGAGCTACAGTAGCTCATCTATTGGATTTGATCACCCATGACCCTGTCCTCGGGTTCACCATTTTTCCCGACTTTTCATAGGTACTGACCACTGCCTCTTCCCCATTTTGGCTTTATTTTTGTTGAATAAATTATGACATGGTGTAATATGTCATGTGTTGGTCATCTGAGGTTGTATTTGCCTAATTTTTAGACCTGCTAAAGAACAGATGATTGTTATTATGTCCTGATATGTAAAACTGTAGAATTCGAAGACAAATCTATATCTTTTTCTGGGTGAAAGCATGTTATGTAAAGTCAGACACAACAGGGACAAAGTCTGATCGCTATCAGATCTCCAGTTGTGCCTGTCCTGTTTCTCATTCGCTGTTCCATGCATACCGGGTTCCTTACCTGATACCTACGTTACAGCAATGTAGACATTCAGACTGTCTATTATATATGTTCATAGTTACCAAATGTTACCAGTCCCACTCCAGGTTGCAGGAACCCAAATTAAACAATGTGCTGTTCTCCCTACAATACTGGTAGATGGGACATTTGCTGAGACAGGCAACATATTTGCGATTATGGACGACTATATATGTTCTTTGGGCACTGTTGAGATCATATGTAGTGTATGCCTATGTCAAAATGGTAAATGTAATAGTGCCATTTAAAATATTAAAAAAATGAATACTCATGGTTAACCAAAAATCCAATCTATGATAATTTAATATGAGTTAATTCACTAAAGGCAGAGTATAGTCTGGTTGGCAGATAAAGTTAAGTTACACTAGGAAGTTTGTCATTCATTTTAATTAAAAACTACTACTAGCTATAAACACAATAAAACTTAACCTTTATTACATTTTTAGTTAAGATATACACATTTAATATTACTGTATTGTACAAATGAGTTCCGTCAGAACTAATTTAACATTGTATTATGCAGGACCGAGTCCATCTTGTTCTTTAGAGAATCTCTCTGAGATTGAGTAGTAAAATCAGTGGCAAGTAAGTGCACTTTAGATGCACGCTGGGATGCAACCCTGCAACACATATTTTCCAAATATTGCGTATTTATATAGCCAGTTGTTGAACCTTTATGGAAGATTTCAATACAATAAAAGCCAAGGTAAAGTAAAACTGTTCACAGTGAACTAAACAAGGCCTCGAGAAATTATAATCAGGCCTGACATCCAAGATAGAATCCCCAATTGCTGAATTCTTGCTTTGTTCTGACATTTAAAAAAACAATGCAGAGGGTCAAAACCCACATCAGCATTTATGAATGTAGAGGGTCTTTACCAAGAGTTGTTTCTGGACCAGACTATGTGTAAAGATGGAGGTTGTTATAATTCAATATTACCTGTAAATATAGCCAAAAAGCTATCCTAACCGTGTTTATGGATAAAGAATAAGGTTTATCTGTAGAATCTTGCGAACAAATTCCCACATATCTCTAATGGACATATTGAGGATTCATTAACATTTGATCACAGTATTCTGTTTAGCCTGCTACTGATACCTTTGGTTGAGCTCCATGGCAAGTAACACAGTGGTATTAGGGTTAGACAGAATTTACAGTAACTGGTTTACTTTCACGTAGAGTAGAAAAACCAATGTACGTAATGTGATTCATTGGTTTGTTGTATACATACAAAGTATATTATTTTAAAACATAAACACCATATGCTTACGTCATGGGCAAGGAATCATTGTATGTGTTTTACAGGCACTCTAGTAGTGATGCCCAGCTTGCCCAGTGCCCCAGTATCTTGAAAGACAGCTCTGATATTATCAGTTATGAAAAAGAAAAAGGTGCAAGCTATTGTTTTTTACATTATACAGAAAGCCCTATTGAATAGCCTTACCAGATACTTTATATTAAATCAACCAGATTGAAAATTGCTGGATCCAGAAGACAACATTGTGAATAGTGAGAGAATTGCAGTTGCTACTTGCTTGCGTTGCTCTCAGCATAATCCACACTTTTTGTGGATGTGCTTGTTGAATTTGTTGTGCAAAAAGATAAAATCTAAATAAATACTGTTTGTGAAACCTAGTATATGTTGGGTTTAATGCAGTTTTCTCTTTCGTATTTAGCTGAAGCCATTTGCATAGTTTAACTTCTACTCTTCCCTAACTGGTAAAGACGTTCAGCTTATAGTGACATCAAGTGGTTATTGCTTGAAGTACCCAAATCAAGATCTGAACTCAATACCATTCTCAATACATTTGAGGAAGTTATTAAATAGAGGTTGGCAAAATAAATTCCTGTGCGGATAACATTATACTTTAGGAGCTGCTTCGTAGCCAAATGTTTGTCTGCATAGCTGTTTAAATGGCACTTTGCTTCAATGTTACTTTGGTTTATTCTTAAATAGACGTGCATCTGGTTGCCAGAGCCGGATTAAGAGCATCATGGGCCTGGTGCTGAGGATTTTGGTGGGCCTTTTTATGAAAATAAATAAAAAAAGACAGAATCTTAACTCCTTGGCATCAGTGTGTACTGCATTTAGATGACATCAGTGCTAAGCAGATAATATAGGATAAAATCTTATGTGATGGGATTGGGAGTACATCAGTAGACAAAAAAAGCCATCATACACGGGATGCCTGAAATCACAATTTAGTGCCTTGAAATAGAGTAAGTAACATGATACCTTTACTTTTCCTCTCACTGATTTCTGGGCCTAGAAAGTTTTGTCCTCTGAAATGACTACAAATTCAGGAGGGCGTTTTGTCTCTGGATAAGAGGACAGGCTCTGCCACACCGATACCCAAACACTCACACAGCAGGACAGGCTCTGAGACACCGACGCCTAGACACACACACATCCGGACAGATTATGCCACACTGACACCCACATCCGGACCGGATATAACAATAAAAAAAAGTATGTGTATGTATTTATGTCCCCAGCCTGCCCCTCCTTTTAGTATTGATTTATGTAATGGACCCTCTTGTGTATTGATGCCGCCAGCCCGGATAAAATGCTTTCTGCAGTATAGGGAATGTATATCTGACTAATTGGTTCCCTTCCATGAGTCTCACAGATACTCATTCCCTCATTCACAGATACTCATTCATTCACAGATACCTATTCATTCACAGATACTATTTTTTTCTCTCAATTCACTAATACACATGTACTCATTCATTCACAGATACTCATTCAGTTATTCACATGTACTCATTCATTCACAGATACTCATTCATTCACTTAACCACTAATACTCGTTCATAGAATTCAGATTTACCATTGAACCAGAGGCATTGACTCCTTTTACTGGGCTATCACATACTGGCTATGACCCTTCCTTTCTGCACGTCCAACCGCCTGAGGCTACCTACTTTGAAGCTAGCACAGTCTATACTAAGGCTTTCAGAAGGTTTTGTGAAAGAGCATTAAAGATAATTAACATAAAACAAGTGATATTACTTTCACTAATATAATTGAATTTTACACGAATTACTCGATCAAATGTCCTATGCATTGGCTAGTGACAGAAGATGCCTTGTTAATCTTTAGACTGTGCTATAGACAAAAATATAACATATTCATTAATAACAATTTATTTTTCTGGTATTAAATGCAAAGTTCCAAGTAAATTATTTCACTCTAACATGTCAAGCAAATTTGTTACATTTCAACTTCAGTGAAATATGGCAAGATGAATCAGTAGCATATTCTCGCCTAAACCACCTAAGCCTAGGGCAGCAGATACTAATAAATGATTGGTCTCACTAGTGATCCACAGTTGTCAATGGACCGTTTTCAGAGATCAAAAATCTCCCTTGAAACTCAGAGTGCCAGGATATGACCTCATATTGTAAGGATATGGAGGAAGAATACCCACAGTGAATGAGTCAATCTGAGGGGACAGATGGAGGCTCTGCCCTAGGTCAGGCCAAGTGCTAACGATATGTCACTGAAGTGAACTATATATTAGACTGTATTCGTACAAACTGCAGCTTTGAATAATTCTGGTAAATTTGGCAATTCATACAAAGCCACAAGAATTAGGCCATACCCACGAATCGGATGCAAACAATGCAAAAAGTTGTCCAAAATACATGGGCCCACATTTACTCACAAACTCTCACTCTCGGTTCCTCTCTCTCACGCTCTCTAAATGTTTCCAACCTTTTCTGCCGACCACTTCCGCATCTTCATCTCCTTTTTCATCTTCTATCTTTTATCTTCTCTTTTCTCTTCCTTATGCTCTTCCATCTTCAATTTGCTATCTTCTATCTTTGTGCACATCTACGCAGACTTAACCCAGTGGGAACTTCTGCCACTTCCGGTGACGTCCTCTCCCTGTCCTCCAATCAGGTGAGAGGACGAAAGGGCCTTTAACTTATCTACCACCCTCTCAATAAACCTTCTTTTTGTAGACCTAAATGTATATGTATACTGACTGCCTAATCAAATATATCCAGATCATTATTTTTAAAATGTTTAATAAGCTAGTTTTGACAGTCAATTTTTTATTCCAGGAAAATCATTACAATTTTTCAGTAACAACCATTGTTTATAGCCTCTCTGGTTATGATGCTTTGCCTGCTAGGGGCTCTTTTCATGATCATTTATAAATCTATGTCTTTTAGAGATAAACAAATTGATTGAGTTTTGGACAGTAGCTTCATCTAATGATGTCATAAAGCTATTATACAAACCTATACTTTGGTCAGCTAAAATAGCTAGCCCTGACACTTTGTGGACAGAGCTGGCCAATTGTGTGTGAGTTAAAAGTCAAATCTAACAATAGTGTAAGAAAATGTAAAGGATAGAAACAGAGACATGATCCTGTAAACAGTGTTGTTGCACTGTGTAAATCAATATATCCTTGTGTGTAGTTTAGTGTTTTGCCATATTTATGCTTTCCAATTTAATTTACAGCTTTCAAATTCCATTTTGGAACCACAATGTTGTGTAGGAAACCTAGTCCAAAAATGTTCATTTTACCAAGTAATTAAGCCCCATGGTCTGAGAAAAGACTATCTCCACTACAACAGTTTGCTCTCAAAATCCATTTGTAAAGACTGTCCTATGTAGATAAATAGAACAACCTTCCCTCAGAAGTTGCAGAGGCTAATACCGTGAGGAAATTTAAACATGGATGAGACAGGCATACAGCTATCCTGAATCGAGAACAAGACCAAGGACTGATTAACCCCTTCGTGACAAAGGCTGATTCTATTTTTTGTACCCTTCGTGACAATGGATGTTTTATCGTTTCTGCGGTGTTTGTGTTTAGCTGTAATTTTCTCTTAACCCATTTACTAAACCCACACAAGTTATATATTGTTTTTTTCAGGACAAGAAGGGCTTTCTTCAGACACCATAATTTTTTTTCATATGATGTAATTTCCTATAATAAAAATAATAAAATATGACGAAAAATTGAAAAAAAAACAAATTGAAAAATCTTTTATTCATTAAAAAAACTACTGAAAAAACCTGCTAAATAGATTCTACTATTTGTCCCGAGTTTAGAAATACCCAATGTTTTTATGTTTTTTTGCTTTCTTCTACACGTTATGGGGCAATAAGTACAAGTAGCGTTTTGCTAATTCAAAACCATTTTTCTGTGAATCTGGTAATTCTGTCTCTATGTGGTATTTGGGGCATCTTTGAAGCCAGCAAATTAAATTTACCCCACCAAACCATATATTTTTGAAAACTAGACACCCCAGGGTATTTTAGATGCTGATAGTTTAACCCTTTCCATGCACTAATCCTACCACCAACCCTTGTCAAAGTTTGTGATAGTAATTGTTTTTGGTGTTTTTTTCACATACTTTGTACTTCAGGTGTGCAATTACAGCTCCTGGTATATGTTGCTGTCACACAACACCCCGATATGTGTTCAGCAACATCTCCTGAGTACATTGATACCCCACATGCATGGGTTTGTCAGATTGTTTGGGGGCAAAAGGGCCACATTTGGAACATGAGCAATTCAAATTCAGTAGGAATTTTACATCTGGGTAAAGAAAAATGCTTGTACCCAACTATCAGTAGGGACAGGTTACAAGAAAGCCTGGCCTATCTCCAAGAAGGGATTTGATCTAGCACCTTAAGTGGTCCCTCATGCCACGGAATGGACACAGGGTTCACTTGACAGCGCAAATAAAAACGCTTAAAAATGGTGGAGCAAATAAAAGCTAAAAAACAGTAAATGTAACAAAAAATTACAAAAAAAAAAATACAAAAATGGAGCAGGAACAAAAAAAAATTAAAAATGGTAAACTGTGTGATACAGCTTGAAGCAGTCACCGACACAGAGTGCAGGTTTTCCAGGGCAATCTGGACAGTAAAATGTGGTGTCCTTTCTTTGCCCCCTACTGTAGCATACCCTGCACCTCTTTTGGGGATTCTGCTTCTTTGCTGTAGGGGGGATTTTAAAAATAAAATGGGTAGCCCCAATTCTGTTGGTTCCCATCACTACTTGGGGACCAGGTGCATCACGGTACAAAATACCTGAAATTACTTCGAGCTGAAACTGCAAAAAAGACAGCTTCAGCCCAGTGTCTGCTTTTTTGTGCAGCAAAAAAGCGTTATAGGTTGCAATTTGCATTAGATAAATTGCAACCTTCTTGTACCAGGCCTTTGTCTTCCTCATAATGAGGTAGGGCTGTAGGAGTTGATCTGACAGATTAACTCCACCCATGTTCTTATTATAGGCCCTGATGCACACTGGCTTTCTTACAACCTCAGCTCTGCCACGGACAGAAACCTCCACGGTTCTCTCATCGTGGATGGTGCTCAGCATGCACACATCTTTTCTGTCCCTGAACTTCAATGCCAAAAGCTCATCTTGGCGTAGAGCTGAGGTCTCCCCCTTTCCTAGGCGGGTTCGTACCAGGTGTTGTGGTAAACCCAAGCGGTTCTTTTTTATAGTACCGCAAGCTACCGTATCGAAACAATACAGCAGCTTGAACAAAGGGACGCTTGTATAGAAGTTATCTACATACAAGTGGTAGCCTTTGTTCATAAGGGGGAATATTAGGTCCCAAACAATCTTGGCACTGGTGCCCAGATGGTCTGGGCAACCTGGAGGGTCAAGGTAGCTATCCTTACCCTCGTATACCCGGAAGGCATGAGTATACCCTGTCTCGCTCTCGCAGAGCTTATACACCTTCACTCCATACCTAGAGCGCTTGGAAGGAATATACTGCTTGAATCCCAACCTTCCTTTATATTTCATCAGGGATTCATCTACGCAGATATCCCTTCCAGGTGTATAAACCTCTGGAAACCTGGCAGCGAGATGGGTAATCAGGGGGCGGATTTTGTAGAGCCTATCAAACTGGGGGTCCTCCTTAGGGGGGCACAGGCTGTTGTCGCTAAAATGCATGAAACGAAGAATCATTTCATACCTTTGCCTAGTTATAGTTTGGGCATAAATGGGGGTACTAAAGATGGGGATGGTGCTCCAGTAGGAGCGGATGGAGGGCTTTTTTATAATGCCCATTAACATTGTGAGTGCCCAGAATTTAAGAAATTCTGGCACGTCAATGGGAGTCCATGGCTGTTTTGCCCAAAAAGAATTAGCACGGTGCTGCTGGGCATAAATGTTTGTTTGTGTGACGATGTCTCCCAAGGCGCTACCCATGCCTCTGGTGCACTGCCACGACTACGTGTGGCAGGCGTCCTAACAGCCACAGATACATCACTAGATGTATCTGTGAACTGACCAACGTCAAAATCTGACGCTGTATCAGTGGCCTCAGAATCTGTGGCCAAAAAGGCATACGCCTCCTCAGCCGTATACCGCTGCATGGTAACAATTGCAGCAAAAATAGTGGGGAAGGAAAGGGTTAATGGCTATAATAAAAAATAAAAAAAAAACCTAAAAAAAGTAAAAAAAAATGTAAAAAAAAAAAAAACCCAAAAACAATTGCCACTATGCAAGATCACTGTTTATGCAGTGATCAATGGCAATGAAGGGGTTAATATTATATGGGTGGCTCTTATAAGAGCCTTTGGATCAATATATAAATATTTTTTTTATTAGAGAATACCTGAAATACCAGAAAACACACCGATCTGTCTCCCTCCCTCACTAGAAGCAAGTGAAGGAGGGGGGCAGATCCAATACTGATCAAAGGCAATGTTTAGAAAACATTGCCTTTGATTTAGCAAATAATGATCACTCTTATGAGTGATCTGACCACTAGGGGTGTTATTCACTGGATGTCCATGACATCCAGCAACACCCCCCCCCGATGATGACAGCAGGCTCTGCCCCCCGGCTTGATGGGCGCCGCCATCTTGAAACACTGCGTGTGTTTCGAAGACGCCGGCACCGGGAAGGTAAGTTGAGCATTTAGGAAGCGATCGCGAGTCGCTTCCTTTGATAAACAGGTGTTGCAAAGATGCCTCAATACTGAGGCATCTTAGCAACACCAGCTAAGCAAAGGAAGCGACTCGCGATCGCTTCCTAAACCCGTTTTTCGGCGGCGGGCGCCGCCATGTTTGAAAGAAGTGCAGTCTTTCAAACATGTTTTTTGATTTGCTCCTAGGAGCGATCGGGGGGGGCCGGGAATTTTTTTTTGGTGTTGCTTAGAGCAACACCGTTTGAGTGAAAAAATCGATCACGGATCGATTTTTTCACCCGTTTAAAGACGTGCCGGTCCTGGCACGTCAATTGTCATAATCGTCACGATTTTCGGTGATGTGCCCGGACCGGCAATTGTCATCAAGGGGTTAAGGTCTGAGTCTCGACATTAGCGAAAAAAAACAGGCAGACTAGATAGGCTGAAGGAATTGATGGGAGATAAACACCAATGTTTGTCATTCTGTTGCAAACTATATTATATGATTTACTGCGTTATAGTTCATTTGTAAATAATGTGGATTATCTGTCTTTTTGCCTGGAGGATCTTCATTTCCTTTTCTCTTTTTGTAATGCTTCTCCAGTGTTAACCCCAATACATTGTACAGTGCTCTTGGAAGGCAATGGTTGAACCAATCATAAACAGAGCAACCCATCAACATCGCTGAGGCCATCCCTTGCTGGATGTGGCCAGGACTACCAACTAACATCAGAGGGTAGTCCCACTGATGTAGCAGGTGGTCCAACTGATATCGTTGGGCTATCCCGCTGACATTGCGGGGCACACTCCTATTTAAGGGGGAAATGGGAGGGGTGTGGGGCATGTCAAGTCCCCACTCCTACAATCTGGAGGATTCAAATGTCGACCCGAAGAACCAGAAAAGCGGCGTTACTCCTGGAGTCTCCAGGCAAAACCCAGAGAGTTCCCAGGTATGCCCTTCAATTATATGAGACTACTTAATTTGAAACTTAACCAAATGCATCGTGAAGGTATTATAAGCAAAGTTTCACTAGATCATGCAAATGCAAAATTGGACATGGGTAGATTTTCACAGAGCTGCAACAAGACCAGTAAGGGACCCATTGTTATTATAACTATATTTGTAACTTTTCATTTAATACCAGAGAAATAAATTATTATTTATGAATAAATTCTAATTTTGTATGTCGGGCAGAGTGAAGATTAACAAGGCATTACAAATAATTTGCATATTACTAGTTATTTGTATTTGAAATATTTCATACAATATTGCATTGCCAACTGTGCTTCCACTCCTTTTTTTCGGACACAACATTCTTTACCACAAAGTAATGAGAACTACAATTTTTTCAGGATCTGTTTTGGGGGAAAGAAAATGTATGCCTAATGGTCTTTGACACAGATTAGCCTGCAAATTAAAAGGAACAGTGTAACACTTCATTAACTTAACATGCATTTGACAGCATAAGGTTTTAATTCTCCTTGTAAAACTTTTCCATGACAGTTCATTGGTTGGGTAATAATTCCTTTCGAAATGAAAAATATGTTCAATGAAAGAATTGTCATATTATTATTATTAGTATAAGAAGTAGAAGTATTATCTTTTATTTATTAAGCACCAACAAATTATGCAGGACTGTACAATTTGAATGGGGCGGTTAACACACAAAACAAATATACATTAATACATACACACACATCAGGAGCTAAGAACTGGATCCGTGAGCTTGCCATCCAACCTTATGGTACTTTTATGCAAAGTTCCAGGCAGGAATGGTGGGATTATGAGGGCCCAGCTCGAGAGTTTACAATCTAAAGAAGTCTATTTGAATCAATGTGAATCAATACCCCTCGCCTTATATTTGAGGTTGCCTTATAATCAGACCTCAAATAGAGGTCTGAATACAAGACTAAGATCCAGTTCCCCCTCAGCACTGCAGACATCTTTCATTGCTGCCCGGGGCTTCTATGACGGAGCGCTGGCGTGACATGACCTTCCACTGCTCCACCATAGAAGCCCCAGCAGAAGTTCCAGTTAGCTGCGGAGATTGTGTGCGCGCATAGCCAGAGAGGAGGTGAGAGCAGCGCTGCAGGAGACCTAGATCCTCCTGTCTAGCAGCTGGTGAACGTCTGTGAGACAACTTCCGCTGTTACCCAGAACTTCCGCTGGGGCTTCTACGACAGAGCCCCGACATCACATGACCTCCCAGTGCTCAGTCACCGACGGAAGTGCCAGGCAAAAGCGGAGGTTGTTTATATAGTTTTTATTAAATATGAAAAAAAATTGTTTACATGTGAATTGATATTTACTAGTAAAACTTTTTTCCTATAGGGTAGTCTTATATTCAGGTTTTTTCTTCTTTTCCTTAATTAATTAATTAACTAAATAATAATAATAATCAAATTTTGAGGGGTCATCTTATAATCAGGGTCGTCTTATAATCGAGCAAATACGGAAATAGATAGAGTGCATAATTCACCTAGCGTGTAGACAAGTAGACTAGCACTCATATATTGATGACTAATGGGGACAAAAGCTATTGTAGTGTATATTCTAATAAAAATCCATACAGACCTATCTCTAGCATCCTAAGAAACTCTTGTGCCTGTATCCCGAATGCACTTGCTTGTTAATATAGCATAACTGAGAACCTCCCAGTGTAGGCTACCCAGAACCATGTCTCTTTTGAGGGAGTGCTTTGGGGAATGGGCAGGGCTAACCTGCATTTAATGGGTGGGGAACAGGTGAGAAGTGGACATTAACAGGAGAAAGAGGAAACAGACCCAGAAACCATGATGGAACCCCCTACAGATAATGACACAAATACACTTCTCAGTTTGAACCAATAGTTTGGTCACCATACCTAATAATTCTTATTGTCCACCCATGCAACAACTCTTCCTGTGTCCCTCTTTGGAACTGATAAAAGCCTGAGTGTGTTTAGAGTAGTATCAATGACTAAGCTGCATGGTAAGAAGTACAGTTATGTTAGTACCTTCATAGGTGCAGTGGTCTTGTTCTAGATTCAGGATAGATTTATGCCTCATCCATGTTTAAGCAGTATATGACCACATAATATGACTAAATCCCCAATGCTTTCATCTAAATTCTGTTTGTAAAGGATTTTCAGTATGTATTTAATCAGACTGCAATTAATGTTTATTATTATACACTGGTCACTTGAACAACACCCAAAAGTGTTTTCATATCTTTTGTTTAATACATGTTGCACTTTTTGGCAATTCGAATTGGTGTTTTTAATTGGGAAAAAAAATCTGAACTAAATGTACAAAACTGACAAATAAGACTACTTGTGTCCCAGACCCTGGTCGAATCCATGTTTTATATATTACAAATACACATGTTTTTTTATGGTTTATTTCACTTTAATATATCTATAAATGAAAAGCTGTCTGTAGTGAAAGCAATCTGTATTTTTCATGCTCAGCTATTAATCACATCTTTTTAAACACAGCAAGCTGAAGGAATTCTTAAGAGACAGGACATACTGTATTTTGTCATTGCAATGTCATTGCACTTAAATCTGTAGTACTGTAAACAGTAGTAAACTTGTAAAGCCAATGAATTGAACTATGAGATGTCACAATTCAAAAGTATTTCAGCCAAAGCTCCCAAACATATTTAAATGGTATGGTTTGCACTGTAAATCTATCCTGTGGAAGAATGCATTTCAGAAGTCTGCTGCATAACAGGAGCTAAATCTTTTTCTTGTAATGTTAATGCAAGATTGAAGTGACATTGGTACAATAACAGACACAGATAAACAGAAGAATGTGTGTAACTTTACCGTAGAACACTAAAAATTGTATGTTTATGAGAACTATTGATTTTATGCTTGAATATGTGCTGAAAGGGTGAACACCAGCAGACTCCATGTGGTTCAAACCAGCATACAATAAGGGGCAGTTAGTCTAGTATATGAAATACGTAGGGCAGTCTGTTTTTTTCTTTTGTTCTGAGGGAGTTCTTATCATTACAGATTGGGACTACATGATCTGTATTGCTACCTAACACTGTATGGTATTTTAGGGTGCCATCTTCACAAGTTATATTACGGTTAGCAGGGAGTTTGTACAACAGCGTAATAAGATAGAAGAGGGAGTGTTAAAGGGGTAGTCTACTGTCCCATGCAGTCTAGCCAACAAAGAATGCATATTAAAGTACTTTTATATGTGATCATCAAACCGGTTACAATTAAAGGATTGAAATTTAGGAACAAAGAACTCAACGAGACAGTACTGGAGCTGGCTTGATGAGGAGTATAGCACATGGGTGCAGAAAGAGGAATGTGCTTGGTCGAAGATGTTGGGGGCAGGAAAAAGGTAAATGTATTAGGGGAGTAATTTTGCAGAAAAGTGCATATTTGGTCTACCATGTCCCTTTAAAGAGGGGGCAAAACACAGTCATAATCTTTACTGCGGTTAGTGCTATTGCCTTTGTGTGTTTAAGTGGTCACAAATACATCAACCAAGGGACATGAAGTCTTCTCATCCTCAAAAGCTATCCTTCCGTAGAATCAACAATACGTTTCTTCTTTTTTCAAATTACTCTAACATAAACACTGAGTAATATCTGGCTATTTATCCTTTTTAATTTTGATGCATTCTTCCAAAAATGAGAAATGACCAACAAAGTGGCTATTACCTATTGGTAGCAATTTACATAAACATTTACTTTTTTGAAACTCGCTTAAACATTCCTTAAACACTTCCAGTGGTATGTGCTCATTGGTGCACTAAAAAGGTTGGAATCACTTAACAGCATCTGCATTAACCCCTTAATGACAAAGCACGTACATGTACGGGCTCAAAATGCATTGTTTTCAATGGGTTTAGGGACCGCCTGTTGTCGTTAAGGGGTTAATATACATGTTTTGTTATTAAACTTAAAGCGTTTGTAAAAGGGCCAGGATAGACCCAAAGCTGTGCTCTGTAGTTATATTACAAAACAGTTTTGTTGTGTAAGCAAGACAGGGATTAAAAAATTGCTTGCCCTTGCAGTAACTACGAGCTTATTAGTTACAACAGCTGTTACAGATAAAGTACACTCCCCTAAATATTCAAACAATTTATACATCTAGCTTAAGGCTTCATTTCCAACCACTGAGGGTAATGGCATATGTTTTTTTGTGAAGAATATCTATGGAACTTCATCTAGAATTCCCTACTCAAACACCACACTAAACTGATTTTTTATGGCAATGCTAATGAAGTTTCAGCCAGCAGGTGAAATGTAATAAATGCTAATTCCACACTATCAATCGGGTAATTTTAGGCAATTTTCAAGGTTTTTTTTTTGCATTTTAATAGAATAATGGTACTGGTAGGTAGAATGGATGCATGCAAACCAATACCCTTTCAACGGACACAAATTCCGCCTATTTTTTAAGCAGTCCTTGCTTAAATAGAAAAGTTAAGGTATAGGAAATATATTTTTGTATTTTCCAGCACTACTTTTTAATTTGAACTAATTAAGACAAATTATCTCTCATTTAAGATGTCATTTATCATTATTAATTCACTCTATTTTACAGATGATAAAATGAAAGATACAACTTTACCTAAGTTGGAAATGCTCTTCAAACCATTTATGCATAAGGAAGGTCATGACATCTTAAAAGCCATTTTGTTACACCTGTTAAAAATTGTGTGAAAACAATAAATCAGTGAGTCAAACTGTAATTAGGTGCGTTCTAGCAAACACCTAAGGATAATTACTAATAGATGATGCTGATTTAATTTATTACCTTTATTAATAACATGACAGCAGATTCTAGCAATTGTGTATCAGATATTATTTAAAGTACCTTTACTTCATCAACAACTAGAAAATGAAATGTGTCTTAATATATATCCTAAAAAATAATCTGTACAAATGTTTTCACATATATAGACTTAGGTATTGGATTCCAATCGTTGTAAAACCTGTAATATATTACAAGTAACCTCTTACAAATAATAGGTGAGACACTAGTGGACCTAATGTATATTCACATGACTTCCCAAGTGGACTCCTCATGAGTGGGTAGTTAAGAGTTGCACTGGAGTTAAACTGGAGGGAAACGACATACCAAGAACCACTGCAGAAAGCAGGTAACCCACATAAGCACTTGTTTGCTTCACCTCCATCCTTACGATGAACCTGTACATGTTACCATGTCCTCTTCCCACAAATCTTACAATTACTGCAGCCTCTGCACCCCTTGACAACCCCACTACAATCCCCATATCTCCATCCAGTCTGCTATCACCCCACCTTAGCTCATATACTATTCGTTTTCTTCATACCCCAACACCATTAACCATTTTCAAGTGAAGGCATCCAATGCCCACTTATCACAATCCCATTTGTTATTTGTCTGTATCCTACGCCTTCTGTGCTCACGTGACATTGAACGTAACCCTGGCCCCACCATCCCCACCTTCCTCCTCCAGCCTGGCTGTCAAATAAAGATAGCACAGGTAGGAACTCCATTGTTTAACTAATCCCATCAATAGGATTGCTGCCAGGGGAATTGAAGGTTGGGTTGAATACATGTATCGGTTACTTTATGTTAATGCAGTTCTGTGGCTATATGAGTCTATGTTTTACAACAATAAACTGTTCATTCCTGCTGTACTCAATTCAAGGTAGTTGTGTCTACTTATTGGGCGCACATAGCAGGGTTCCAAGGTGTGCATGATGACTGGTGCTGGAAGTGATTTTGAGGACAACAGGTGGATACATGTGGGTGATCTCTGGGAGTTACTACAGCTCTCTTGGTGGACCCATTACAGGGATGTGGACAAACACGTCCAATCCACCTTTTAGGACTTAAAGGATCCGCAGCTAACATCTTGGTGCCAGATATCACAAGACACCTTCAGCGGTCTAGTGGAGTCCAGGGTCAGGGCTGTTTTGGTGGCGAATGGGGGACAGGTGGCCATATTGTTATGGCTGATCAGTGTTAATTCAAAGGAGTTAAAGTCACAACTTTCCTACAACCTCTTCTGCTTACTCTTCTTGCCAATGCAAGACTGGCTATCATGGAGAATCCAAAGTCAACAATCCAATGTAACAGACCAACATGGGTGAACCTAGGGTTAGTGGCACCTTTGTGCAGTATTGACCCCCCTCGTAATTAATACACAAATACATAGTTACATGCACACTTGTTCCAACACCAAATAATTCCAATACCATACACTTATAAATGCACACTATCTTGTTCTCTCTCCTCCTCTAACCCTTGGCGAACCCCTGTCAGTCTAACACCATACACTGACAAACACACTTATGCTAACACTATAGACTTACACCCATACATACGTGTGCTGATATCAAATTCTAAGAGAAGCTTATGGTAACACTATACACCAACATATAACCACTCTAACCAAATATGTTGACACATACATGGTAAACTCACACAATAAAAAACCCTTCAGGAACACACTCACATGCTAACACCGTACAGGAACACAGGCACATTCTAACAGCACACAGTACACACACAATACCATGCGCTAACACATAACTTTACTGCCACACAATTACACACACACACAGACTCACACACTATATATTTAACCATGTACACACCCTCCCATCATCCATGCAGCTATCTCTTACCTCACATGGATCCCTTTTTTCACTAAAGCTCTCTCCTTATGTGAGCTGCCTCTCTACTACTGCAGGGTCACGTAAGGCGCATTACTTGATTCTACCGGGTGCCTCGGTTACCAGGCGCATGGGTGCCCCTGGAGTTCAACACTAAACATTTCATGGCTGACAAGTCTGCAGTGATTAATTTAATGTAAAAATGGCATGGGTTTATTTAGTACATGCAACTGTAAAATACAAAATTCACATAATGTGATAGACCCACTTAAAGTGTGTGTTACTTAATACCTGTAATCATATTAGGCAAACAGCTAAAAGGTCTTTGGGTGGGGTAGAATCTGTTTGGGCAGCATCATAGGTGGTACAGGAAAAAGAAAACTGTTTCTAAAATGGCTAGGGCACTGGCAGGTCCTTTGTATAAAGTCTAAGGACTTCTGAATTCCTTGATGATCTGCACTAGATTATCTTCATGATATGGTAGACCTAAAGTGTTCCATAAAATTTGTTTTAATTTTGTCAGTGATAAAGATTATTATTACTATTTACAGTTACAGAAAAGAAAATGTTCCTTTTGCTTCTGAGACGCATAAATCTCTTGTAAAGTTTATGTTTTTTTTTTTAAAGCATTAACCACCTATAGAGGGCATAAATCACACTATATGTTATAGTCTCAGTAAGATACAAGGCATTAACTGGGATAGACCTCAAAAGCGGAAAACAAGTGTGCTTAAGGCAAATTACACTGCATTTAGCATACTTAACACAGGAAATTGCAGAAACACTGCAATTACCAACTTTGGTATTAGCAGAAATACAAAAGACGATTAGTCCAATGTATAATCATAAACATAATTATAGAACAAATAACAGTTTTTCAACTGAAAAAAACATGTCCAGAATTAACATGGTTTTGATGTGTTCTAAATTATAATTTTGTCTCAGATTATTTTCCATGTATATCAAAACAGCAATACATCACAATCTGTACTCTCTTTAGACTATGGGGATTAAACAGAATTGGCTGGATTGTCTGAATTCACCTTATGGAAAAAATTAAAAGGGTATTTTTTAAAATTACATAGTCCAGTGCAGGAAATAAAGCTTCCTTTGCATAAACACAGTAAATTGTGAAAATAACACATAGCTTTGTTTTACCTCTGTTGAGGTCAAGCTTAGTTGACATCTTATACTTTCGTTTTTAGTATCAGGTATGTTGCATAACAAACTTTCAATGCTTTATTTCATAATATTTGTTGAAAGCATATACCGTATTTGCTCGATTATAAGACGACCCCCAAAATCTGAATATTGACTTAGGAAAAAAAGAAAAAGCCTGAATATAAGACGACCCTAAAGGAAAAAAGTTTTACCAGTAAATGTTAATTCATGTAAACTATTTTTTTTAATAAAAGCTATGATTGAGAAAAATATTTTTTTTGTTTTTATTTCCTTGTATTTTCCAACCTGTCCCCCAGTTACGCACATCTGCCCCCAGGCTTGCCACTCCAATATGGCACTGTGGCCCATGATATGCCTTTTAACCCTCTATATGCCACTGTGCCCCATGGCATGCCTTTTGACCAGAAATGCCTTATACCCCTATATCCCATTCTGGAATTTAGGGGGTTAAAATGCATACTATGGGGCAAAGTGGCATATAGGGAGGTATAAGGCATTCCAGGAGGCAGAGTGGCATTAAGGGAGTTAAAAGGCATTGTATAGAGCACTCTGCCTCCAGAAATACCTTATACCCCTATATGCCACTCTGGCATTTAGGGGGTTAAAAGGCATATTATGGGGCAGAGTGGCATATATGGCGGTATAAGGCATTTCAGGAGGAAGAGTGCTCTATTAAATGCCCCCTTAATGCCACTCCGCCTCCTGAAATGCCTTATACCTCCCTAAGTGCCAGAGTGGCATATAGGGGTATAAGGCATTCCAGAAATGCCCTATGCCCCCATTTAACACACACACACACTTACTTACCGGTGCTTCCAATTTCCTGCTGTATTGCCGGGGCAGCGGGTTGACGTCTCCTTCCGCTGCAGCCGGAAGGAGGTGGAGTTGGCAGCGGGGGTTTGTCTGCGTCCCACGCGCATACCTTCCCCGGCTGTCAGAGATCAGAGTTCCCCGCACCGGTGCCGCACCTTAGACAGTTGCTTCAAGCACCATACCAGCCAATCACATTTTAATAGTAACCATGAATTTAAAACACTAACCACCACATATCTAATTGGAGAGTAAGATACCAGTCCAAAAGAGAGAAGGGAGGGTGGGAATTTCACCTTCAAAAAACCCCACAAGTATGTCAGTGTTAATTCCCTTAATATATAGCCTAACTAAATCCTGTGTCCTCCCCTTCTTCCTGTAACTGCATATTCAAATGTGAGATGATAGTAGCAACTATTTTAGCATGGGTACTCCTTGTTTCTCACCCCGGTTAAGTTGACCCTTCACCAATTCACTTGCTCCAGGATTGGTCTCATTCCTTGGTGTGCATGATTAAAGACCCTAACCAGACTTAATAGTCATATTAATAGTTACATGAATGATATTTCTATTTTATGCAATGTATGCAAGTAAATAGATAACAATGATAAATATATATATATATATACACTCACTGGCCACTTTATTGGGTACCCCTTGCTAGTACCGGGTTAAACCCCCTTTTGTCTTCAGAACTGCCTTCATTCTTCTTGGCATACTTTCTACAAGGTGCTGGAGACTTTCCCCAATGATTTTGGTCCATATGGACATGAAGGCATCACAAAGTTACTGCAGGTTTCTTGGCTGCACATTCATGCTGCAAATCTCCCGTTCCACCACATCCCAAAGGTGCTCTATTGGATTGAGATCTGGTGACCGTGGAGGCCATTGGAGTACAGTGAACTAATTGTCATGTTTAAGAAACCAGTTTGAGATGATGTGAGCTTTGTGACATGGTGCATTATTCTGCTGGAAGTAGCCATCAGAAGGTGGGTACACAGTGGTAATAAAGGGATGAACATGGTCAGCAACAATACTCAGGTAGGCTGTTTAAATTGTGCTCTATTGATACTAAGGGGCCCAAAGTGTGCCAAGAAAATGTCCCCACACCATTACACCACCAGCCTGATCCCGTTGGTACAAGGCAGGATGGACCCCTGCTTTCATGTTATGTACATCAAATTCTGATGTTCCTCCAGTCTTCCGCTGCTGTAGCCCATCTGCTTCAAGGTTTGATGTGTTGTGCGTTCAGAGTTGGTATTGTGCATACCTTGGTTGTAATGAGTGGTTATTTGAGTTACTGTTGCCTTTCTGTCATCTTTAACGAGTCTGCTCATTCTCCTCTGACCTCTGACATCAACAAGGCATTTTCGTCCACACAACTGCCGGTCACTGGATATTTTCTCTTTTTCGTACCGTTCTCTGTTCGAAATGGTGTAGATGGTGGTGCGTGAAAATTCCAGTAGATCAGCAGTTTCTGAAATACTCAGACCAGCCTGTATGACCCTAACAACCATGCCACATTCAAAGTCACTTAAATCCTCTTTCATTCCCATTGTGATACTCGGTTTGAACTTCAGCAAGTTGTCTTGACCACATCTACATGCCTAAATGCATTAAGTTGCTGCCATGTGATTGACCATTAGCTATTTGTGTTAACAAGCAATCGAACAGGTGCACCTAATAAAGTGACCAGTGAGTGTATATGTAAATACTCATATATATATATTGTATATTAAATAATATAAACAGATTATTTGCTTCTGGATTTATTTATTTTGTTGATACAGTCAAATCTGAGATAAAGGAGAGTTGTTTTGTCAACACTAAAGGATAGAAAATATCACTGATAATCGAAAATAATATTGTCTTTTTCCATTAAATCTGGTGGCTGCTCTATCCATTTTTACATTATCCACATCATTAGATATGTGATCTGGAATACATTTAAATCCTTAGCACAAATGAACAAAATAGCATGCCTTATTTGAAGCTCATATTAGATGACCATGAAAGAAAATTAATTTATCGCTAAGGGCAGAATGGCTATGCAGTCCCAGTGTGTTAACTGCATGTACTATTAACACTATGCATGCTAAATCAGCATGAAAGCAAGGCACTGGCAATAAATGTAACATTAATACTTCCATATGTACTTCATGTGTAGATCTTCAGGATCTACACATGAGTTGTTTTAGTTAATATAAAGCATGGGGTACTACTATGCCAAGATTAGGCTTGCAACTTTTATCGTGGAAGGCAAGCCCACTCAAATTGGCTGGTAACCAGGAAGCCTAAAATATAAATATAAAAAAATATATATATATATATATATATATATATATATATATATATATATGGATTTTGCCAACATTACTAATGTAAAGTAAATTGACTTAGCCTTACCCATTGACCATGTGGACATGTTACTAAATCTATAATAGAAGAACAGAAATGGTCCAATCAGAGTATAAATGTTGACTAAAGTTCGTTTTATACTAAAAGCCCTAAAGGTTATATATGGAACTGCAAGTCCTGCCTTTTATCAAATTGTGTAGTGTATTTAACCTGAGTATTTACACTTTAAACTCTTCTCTGAGACCTACTATTGAAAATGTAAGAAATTGGCCATGGAAATGTTACAAATGTAAATAACCAATGGCAGCATGGTCAAACGATGTAAGTCAAATGTAACTTTTAAAAGGCCCTGCACAACAGGTTTGTTTTAGGAAAATGTAAAGTAGACTGCTTGTCTATCTCACATTTGACTTTTGTTCTAGTGCAACAAACATGTTCTCAGAACATGTGTATGAAAATTTCACTATACACTATACATGTTTTTCTGGCCTTCTAAAAATTAAATTAATGCAATCAACCGTACCCCACTGACAAGGTCAATAAAGGCTGAAACGTACATCTGTGGCACTATGTGGTAGCATATTTTTAGAACATCCTGTTATTTTTTTCTCCCAAACAGAAAATAGAAGTCAGTAAAATTTAACTTTTTTTCTTTTTGCCCTTTTTTCGGTCTACTTCTTTATTTGATTCAATAACATCTCCCACTCATCTTTCTATTTTAGCTCTTGTCTTACTCTCTTTTTTACTTCTCTCTTTGGGAGTGGGGCTTGGCTTCTCTACTTCAATGCTGTAAGAGGTGGGAAAAGGGGTAATGAAATAACCTTTTGCACATAAGTAAACAGACCATAATAAAACATAGATTGGGTTTTCCTAAAAGCATCAAGATACTTAAAGATCAGGACACTTTAATCACCATATGCATAATTTCAAATCTGCAGACACACAGTCTTCACATTTGGCTAAAAGTCGAAAATTCCATTTCTACAGGAAGATCCTACACGTCTTAACCATCTTCTATCAAGACTACTGCTTATTATTGTCCACTTCTAAAAATGGCTCCAATACTTCATATCTATCATTCAACTCTAACTGTGGTGGTTGGACAATTGTGATATAAACATGGAATTTTTTTCTGTCCTCCACTACATTTATACGACATTTTCACTAAAGAATCTTATAAATAAATATTAGAACTACTATCTACAGTAATAGTAAGTGACACTTAAGTTAACACAAGAGGATTTTTTTTGCTTTTATTAAACACTAAGATGTATGACCTAAACAGAGTTTATTAAACTTTCATTTCTCATTACTCTTGTTCTACATTATTAAAATGAGACACACATAGCAAAGAATGCTGAATATGATAATGCACTCTGTTATTTTTTCTTCTTTTCTAGAATACCACATTGAATACACTCATTCTAAGAGTATATAACAACTAATTTACACTAACAGTGATCTAGGAACACAAAATGTCTTATCCAATTTTTTATTAAACACTAATATTTATGCTGTAACCGCTCATTACTGTGGTTCTACACAATTGAAATGAGACTTGTATATAGCAATGAATGTTAAATAAGATAATGCACTCTGAGAGGTAATTGTATTTACCACTGTTAATTTGTCATCTTTCCTAGAATACCACATTATTGTAATGCTAATTAATACAAAAAGAGGTCTATAAAAGATCTATGGTCTATGAAATATGTTTGGTTTTTACCTGTATATTAACAGATAGCTATCAAATAGCACTGTTTTATTTAGAAATAATTCTTATGACAATATATAACTTTGTTACATTGTTTTGAAATTTAATTTCACTGTCCACAAAAAAATCTAAAGGATTGGACTCTCCTTACAAAAGATATACCCTATTTAATTTTCTTCATAAAGACCAAATACATATAGCAATAATTTGTGATACTGGTGAACAATTATTTATGTAAGTCAATATATATCTATCTACCAAATTTTGGCCCGGTTCAGTATCTTACAAACATTTTGAATATGGTAGAGTGTTGTTAATACAGATTTAGATAAACAAACTTAAAACTTCATTAAAATAGTTAAAACGTGAAAAACAACCCAAAGCCTTGGATAATACTATTAAAAGATGTAACTTATTTGCTATTTGGCAAATACTTCACCCAATTGAGAGGGATTTTACACATTTCTCATGAGGCCATGTCTCCTTCTCATGAATTGATGTGGTTCTAGTAAAATTGACCATCCTCAAATGTATTAAAAAACATATACTTGAGGCACGTGGTCTGACCATAGTCTGCTGTTTTTTGAGTTATAGGATACCATTCGCTACATAATGACTAGATGTTTCACTGTTACATAATTTAGAAAACATATAGAAAAGTTAACTGAATACTATTTCCAAGAGAATAAATCAGATATTATTTTCTACTGAACAATCTGGTGCGCTTTTAAATCTGAGGGCAGCACTCTCTGACCTGTATATTTCATTTTATAACCTTTTGACGGAGATTTAAAAAATTCTACACTAGATAAAATTCAAATAAAAATTGAAGTAAAATGTTGTCATAAGGGCAATAGATCAGACAAAATTCTGAGAAACTAAAAGTATAACGAATAATCGAATAACTTGTTTAACTGTCTCCGATAAAACCTATATGGCCCCAAAAGACATAGCTTAAGTCTTTAATAGCTTTTACCAAAAAATTAAATAGTCTTCCAGAAGACTCTGCTGAAGCTAAGATACAACAATATTTAACACAAACAAATATCATAAAAATATTAGCAGATCAAAGAAATAGATAAAATAGACCAATAAGCAAGGAGGAAATTGCTAACACTATTGAGAAATTAGCAAAACAAAAAACACCAGGCCCAGATGGCTTTAGCAATTTATTTTAGATCTTATATAAAAATAATATCATAGACCATTTGGTTTCAATTTGAATGAGATTGTGCAAGTAGGGACATTTTCAGATGAAATGTTAAAGGCCAATATTACATTACTAAACATCAAAAAGACTATACAGAAGTTTCCAACAATCGCCCAATCTCCCTTATCAATGTTAATCCAAAACTTTTTCTTTCTTTATTAGCTGAGAGAATAAGGGAGATTTTGCCAGCAGTAATCCGTCCTGATAAAATAACACAAACAATATTAATTAATATAATAGATGCTGCAAGAAAAAGAAAGAAGCAAGCCTTTGATTGGGTCGGTTGGTGCTATATGTTTCACACACACTTTAAGCTTTTGGAATTGATAGATGGATGCTTTGTGCTATTCAATCTCAGTCTATGCTCTGACAGGTTTCGATTGAAAAATGGTACTAGACAGGGATGTCTTCTATTACTTTTTTTTTATCATATCAATTGAACTTTTAGCTCTTAATATAAGAAACAATATAAATTATTATTTATTATTTATTGTATTATATAACGCCATCAAATTCTGTAGTGCTGTACAATATTTATGTTTTGATTAACTGTGTTAGTTTACTATGATACACTACTATTTCATTGCAGCCAAAAAAAGCACACACGAATGGGATATAAGGTGTCCAAAGTTTTTGAAAGGATACATCCAACATGGCTATTATAATTCTGCATGTTTCCAAGCTGAAAGGAGTAAAGGTCCCATGGATTCCAGACTGCGTTAAGCATCTCTGTAATTCTTCAGCATCTATTTCCCCATCCTGCACAGCCACTGCTGAGAAGTAACCCCACATGGGATCACCGCCTGGATAAGATGGGTGTCCATAGTATCCGGCATTTGCAGCTGCCACTGTCTGTCCTAAAGTTTGCATGTGCTGGGTGAAGTTAACCAAGCCTCCGAACCCGGGAAAGGCCATTGTGGCGGCTCTAAGGCGGCGCTCGCAGAGACATGCGCAGAGACCGTCTGTGTGACAGCGAAGGCTCTTCGGCTTCTCAGCAATCCCAGGAAATATATTAGAGGTTTCCCAGTAAATAAGGATGATTTTAAAATATGTCTATATATAGGCAATATTCTGACTACCAAAACAGATCACTTTAATTTGTTAAAATATCTTATGATGGAGACTGAACTATATAGCAAAAATCCAAACTACAAACTAAATTAAAACAAAACTGCTACCCAATTCCGCAACATGAAAAAAGACCTCAATGAGAAGATACAAAGAGAATATCACTTAAGTTGCGATAAAAATTTTTACAATTATTTTACAATAATACAGTGGCAGCATATCTCGGGGGGGGGAGAGGACAGAGTGGCAGCATGTTTTTTTTGGTGCTTTTTTAAAGAAAAAAACTTTTTCTTTAAAAAAGCACCAAACTTTTAGGGTGCGGCCTATATACGGGGGCGGCCTATATCCGAGCCAATACGGTATTTACATCATGAAAAAAATGGACAGACTACTTCCTAACGTGTTAGCAGGTTCAACATCCTGTAAATCCATGTGTACGGTATATCTCATTTGAGGGACCAAAACATTGTTTGTGAATAATATATATATATTTTTTATTTATACAAAACCTGTGAGTACTTCAAATTATTGGTAGATATTTTGATGCTGTTTGAATGCATTGGGGAACTGAACATTTAGAGCAGCAGTGCTCTGAATATGGATATAAAAATGAAAAAACTCAACTCAGGGCAGATTGAACAAAAAAAAGAACCACAGACATTAGAGATGACACCAATGCAAAGCAAATTGATATAATTAGTAAAAATGAGTGTAGGTATCAGCAAGTTACTAGTAAAATGGTATTGGAAGATCCAGTTAAACACGCCTGATTAATTGTAATATAGATATCAAGTTACTGTATAAATATACATCATTAAGCCAGATATATCAGTCTTATACTCACATTTTGGATTGTGCTAATGAGTTTCCTGCCACTATTGAGAAACAGTTCTATTAAATCAGAAGCTGCTGGATCTACACAACTTAATGAGGTATTGCAGGGAAACAGATAAAATCCATCAGTTGTGCATTTACAGAAAATACAAGGGTAATTTATGCAATCACAGCAATTGCCATAATTATAACCAATCTTCTAATTGCTTCTCAAAGCCCGTTGGCAAATGTTGTAAATGTGGATTTCACTGTATTGTGTGTAATACTCATGATATACACAAGAGAAAGAAAATCCGTTTTGTTAATTCATCATTAAATTTGACATATAGAGGGTAAGGTGGGTGATTAGGTATTCTAAATAGATGACAGTAAGTATACAGGATTTTTAAGCTATTGTTGAAGCAATGTGTTGCTAAAAATGTAGTTTTAGATCAATCAATAGACGCGGATGCCGGCTAACTGTGCATGTTTGTCTTAGTGGGGAAAAAAATCTTCATATTCCACGAATATTCGCCCGGTCCTGTGTTCAGGCGAATATTTGTGTACATTCTTCGTGCTTTTTTCTTGGTTTTTCTTCGTGTTTTTTTTTAAAAAGGGGTTAATATGGAGTTTACGTGGTATGCACTACACAGCTGCAGCTTTGGTGCCAGGATTTTAAAGGTCCGTGCGAGCAACTCTATTGGTCACCGACAGGGGCCTCCTCTGCCATCAACCAATGAAGTGCACACTTGGAAAGCTTATCGATGATGGAGGTACTTGAGGGGGAACCCTTCAGGCAGCTGCTAGAGGCACTTGCTACAAACTATCACCTCCCTTGCTGCACCACCTTCTATAAGGTGCACTTATGGGACGATCCTAAGGTGGAGGGGTGGGTAGAGCAATATGTGGGACATTGGCATAGTTACCAACATAAAAAAAAAATCAGCAATAACACTATAACAGCAATAACACTCCTATCATGACCAGGTTCTAGCATGTACTGGTTGCCTGGGCATGATAGGAGTGTGATTGCTGTTATTAATATCAATATTAATATTGTTATTGAATTTTTCTGTCCAGTTTTGGTGTGTTATTTACTTTTAATAAAAGTGTGGTTAACACACCAAAAGTGGACAAAAAAATCAACAACAATATTATATATACCGTATTTATCGGCGTATAACACGCACTGGTGTATAACACGCACCCCCATTTTTGAACAAAAAAACTGAACAAAAAAAACTTCATCAGAATCACTGCTATCTGGGAAACCACACACACAGTAAGACACACTCACACTCAGACACACACACTCAGACACACACACCCTAACCCCCCTTCTCAGGATCTCCCCTCTCTCTCCCTAACCCCACCCCGGTCACTTACCTTCAACTCCTGTGTTGGAAGCGTGAGGCGTTTGTCTCGGGTGCCGGCGCTTCACTGCTGAGCGCCGGCACCCGAGACAAACGCCTCACGCTTCCAACACAGGAGTTGAAGCGCTGAGGCTGAGGCAGGCGGCGGCTGCTGCTGCTGCTGAGGCTGAGGCAGGCAGCGGCGGCTGAGGCAGGCGGCAGGCGGCAGGCGGCGGCTGAGGCAGGCGGCAGGCGGCGGCCGCCAGCAGAGGAGTCCTGGATTTCTGTCAGTCAGGGGGGCCCGAGAGTTGCCGAGCGGTCGTCTTCAGCAACCGCTCGGCACCCCTTGGGCCCCCCTGACTGGCAGAACTCCAAGGCCCGGTCGCAGTTGCGACCCCGGTAGTTCCGCCACTGGCTCTAGGATTTATCGGGGTATAACACGCAGGTAGGTTTTTAGCTACATATTTTAGTTAAAAAAGTGCGTGTTATACGCCGATAAATACGGTATATAAATATATATATATATATATATATATATATATATATGCAAACAGCAATCACACTCTTGTTGTGCCCAGGCAGCCAGTACATGCTGGAACCTGGGAATGATAGGAATGTGATAACAGCCTCCCTATGCCATGCTACCCCCCACACTTACACATCCATGCTATCACACACACACTCATTCATTCACAAACATTCAGCATAAACTACAGCATAACACCCATCACACACTTACTAATCCACTCTCACTGAATGTTTTCCTACCTCTCCTATGTCACTGTCACTTTTCCTTCTCCTCCTCGTTCTTCCTCTCGGCTCTTCTTCTTCTGTGTCCTGTCCTTCCAGTGCAGTGAGCGCAGATGGTGGTGGGCGTGGCTTCAGTGTTGTGCGCCGGGATATGACATCAATTCCCGACGCACAGCATCAGTTGCTGCACGTATCGCAAGGGAGCTGGATCGGAAGGTCTGCATTAACAGACTTCCCGCTCCCTTGATAGTGTTTAAGCCGGTTAGAGGGAGATCCTTTATCTCTCCAACCGAGCCTGCTGCTCGATATTACTGTCCGTCTCTGGAGTGGTGGCAGCGTGGTGGCTACTGCTGTCCAAACCACATAATTTAGCTCTGCCTAGTTATTATGGTGCAGATTATATCATCAATTCCCACAAACACTACCATACAGCATCTATATGCTACAGGTGAAAGGTACATAAGGGACAGTGTGGAGTAAAGTAGCCTTTAGCACTCTAGAGGTTGTGTACTATAATCCACATTATGCATGTGCAGGTGTTATAGCATATCATCGGTATACAGTTAGCCAGTCATAGATACAGTCCAGCTTATAGTGATTAATAGACTTGTGCATTCGTATTCGGGCAAACATGAAAACGAACACGAAACAGCCTGGGTACTCTATTGGTCGCCTGCAGGGGCCTCCTCTGGCATCCATCAGTTGGTTGAACCTACGGATTTCCGTTCCCGTTATCTATGCAGAACAGAAGTGGAAATCTGTAGGTTTGCCAGTAGTTAAATGTCCATAGGAGCGCCTCTATTAGATGGCAGACAAGCCCCCTACTGGGGACCAATAGTCGCTCGTACAGACTTTTAAAATCCTGGTGCCGAAACTCGGCTCCAAGAGTTAAAGGTCTGTACGAACGACCAATAGAGCGGGGAGACCATGGTCTCCCCAGGCCAAATTCCGTCATCAGATGTTAAAGGTTCTTAACTCCTGAGGTATCTTATTTGTAAATGGATTGGTTGGGTGATTTCACCTACATAAATTAGGCCACAAGGGTATTTAAGTAGATACACTACAAAGTCCATAGTACAAAACTAAGGCATGGAAGGTACCAAATTTGGGGATGGGTATAAATATTTGATTCCTGGGAACCCATATCAGCTCACACAACTTTATCCCTCAAATTGGGACACCTCTTATTAGAAAATAGAATGGGTTTTTGGAAATGTTGGATAAGGTTAGAGTCGGTACTGAGGAGGCACCCATATTTTTCAAGAATCTTTTGATCTCACGGAAAGTGGGGTATACTAAGAAACAAATGGTATTCTATCCATGTTCTTACTGTTACTCTGTTATAGAATGTATTTTCTGTCCAGACTATTCACTCTAGAGGCTGATGATTCTGTTTGTGTTTGAACTTGGTTTGTCTTTCTTTGGAAATAGGAGACTGGACACATCTGTAGGCAAAAAAAGACTTTTCCACAATCATGGGTTACTAAGTGTGATTTGTGCATCTATGTATTTGAATCGCTGAAGGGAAGCTAAAAGCATTATTTTTTGGGCACAAATCATATTGAATACTCTAATCATGTATCATGATTCATAACAATATATATTTAAGAGCACTTTTTGTCAACTGTGGAGATTTTTATGTTGAGCGAAGTTTGCTACAGTATTAAGATAAAGGAACAGTTTCTCTTTTGGTCATAAAATGTGCTCCTCTTTTATACAAAAAAGCAGAAACACTCAAGAGACTTAGAGGTAAGATCAAAAAACATTATTACAGCAGCCGCCAAGAACCTCAGCTAGAAGGTCCAGACTTCACACTTGACTAATTTTTTCGCACATCCATGCTTAATCAAAAGCAGTCTGGCTTACATAGAAGGTCTGTGCTGGTGTCTCTTGAGGACTGTAAATGCCCGAAAATCTGTTAACGATTGCTGAACTCCATTATGAAACCCTAGCTATTTAAAAAATAAACGTATCCCTAGTGGTTTAAGAGTGAGATTACAGCCTACATTCTGTAGAGGCAAAGAGAAATGGGGTTCTCCCTGGTATGATTCTCAACAATGGCATTAACAATAAAAACACTTTAGAAGGAAATCAGCTCATTGGAACATACAGGGACCTCCAGAATGTTCTTCTTCTCTGGCTCATTGTCTTTTTTAGACCATTTACACAAAAAGACATAAACCCGCACAGGGGTGGGGTTATAGAAGCAAAGAACCTTGCATAAGACAGGGACCAAAGATCAGAACATTACAGATCAGAAATGAATCCATCACATTTCTATTAGGTTATTAAATAACTTAGAGACTAAGACCTTGGTCAAGGTTTTATCATTTGTACCAACACAGACAGAATGGCATAAACTTCTTCTGAATTCTAAGACTTAAAGCCTCTTTTTTCTACAGACAGAGAAACAGATATTGAATCCATAGATGCTGTGTTCATGGTACTCGGGAATCACTGGAACATCAACGGCATTCTGATGGAGAGCTTCTAATCTCTGATGGAGCGCTCCTAATCAAAGCTCATTACAATGCAAATAGATTTATCACTTATTTGAAATGCATTATTCTGGATTTTTTTGTTGTTATTCTGTCTCTCGCTGTTCAAATAAACCTACCATTAAAATTATTGACTGATCATGTCTTTGTCAGTGGGCCAATGTGCAAAATCAGCAGGGGATCAAATATTTTTTTCCTTCACTGTAGACCCATTAGGAACAGTATTCCCATCAGGAACAGTATTTCAAGAACTACAACACACTGTGTGTATGCTCAGTCAAATCCCCAATTCTACACAACTTCTCCAATCCACCCTACATCAGTGCATTTTCTGCTCTACACTATTGACGCTTGTAGTACAGTAGATGAGCCTCAATCTCTGCCTAAACACTGTTACTGTAACTGTCCTTGATGTTTTTGGCTGCTTCCTATCAATAATTTACCTGTACTCTCCTACACACAGTCACTTCCCAAAATGTTTTGTGATGGCAGCAAAACGGGTCGTAATCTTAATGAAATTTCAGAGGTTTTGCTTTTTGTTTTCGTTTGTTTCCTTAGAGACCCTTAGGGAGGTTATTTCACAGCATGTGTCCTTAGGTTAGGGGACATTTTTTTGTCACCCTACCTCATGTAGCTTGCCCCCCCCTCCCTATTATTTGTGATACTGGTTAGCTTACCCGGCATCTAAGGGGTAAATGCTTTGGGCAAGAGCATTTGGTGGCATTTCGGTGGAGGTTCCTTGCTGGTGGTGCAAAGAACCATCCGGGTATGTTCTCCCCTGGAGGTGGTGGTACCTGGATAGCCTGGTAAGCTTACAGGTGTTTTCATTTTTTATTATTTATTCATGTTAATTATTTATGTTATTTGTGCTTTTTATTGTGTTCAGTTTGGTAGTCATTCCTCTGTTGACCCCTTCAGTCCCCTATGGAAGTACCGGTACATCCAAAAAACGCATCCCAAGAATCCCCTATGGACGTACCGGTAAGTCCAGCCCTTCTGGCATAAGCATAAAAATTCTACAAAAATGTATACCTTATAGTATGTTCCCTGGTGCTGGGAAAGTATGGAAAATCTATATAAATTAGGTATTTCTAAAATCAGGACACCTGAATTGATAAACTTGGAGGGGATTTTCCATCACTTTACCTAATTTTGTGAGGATTCAAAGGGAAAATAAAAAAAAAAAAATCGGTGTTTTTTTTTCTAATTTTCGCTAGTTTTTACTAAATTTCTCATTCTAAATTTTCAGCTAATCATCCAACTATGGTACCAAAAGAAATCTCTATTTCTCCTTGAAAAATAAATATAGTTTACATGGGTACACTATTCACAGGAAAGGAAAATCGCTGAACCAACATAGTGCAAAAATTGCTCCGGGACTTGAGGTACCAAAAACCCCTGGGATTGAAGGGGTCAACGCACCTAGGTTGCGTAGCCTTTTCATTCCCACTCTTGGTGTAGTGCTAATTATTGGGTAGTTAAATTGGTTGGGTGGGCCTGGCCAGACATCAAGGGTACATCAGACATGCGAATCCGCAGGTCTTATAAACAGTATTATTCGTCAATATATATGTTGATATAAATAAACAAGGGTATATATATATATATATATATATATATATATATATTACATCACTTCATTAAACTTTAAATATGTTGATATATTTTATGGTAGTCTGCGCTCTTGCTAGTTTGCATTCAAGAACGGAGGTCCCAAATGTGCTTTAGAAGAAAAAAAAGCAATCCACAAGATATAAATTTTGAGCAAACTCACAGTCAAGGTAAGAAGTTCTGTCAAGTTATGACAGATACAGTTTGGAAGCAAAAGGCCCATAAACAGGTTTATTTAAATCTCAAGACCAGCTGTTCTTTTGCAGGTAATTTGAAAAAGTGACAGGCACCAGTAAGCAATAATAAATTAAATCACAAGTAATGACTTCAGGACAAGTTTACAGCCACCTGAAGGCTATCATACAATGCCTCAAGAGCAGCCACATAAAAAAGATCAGTCAACAGTTTTATGCTGTTGAAAACTGCCTCTTTTCATATGATTGTCCTGGAAGTCAACAATGACTTATTTTAAGACACAATAGTTTATGAGAAGTCAGCAGTCATGGCCTTTTATGTCTTATTCTCTGTTTAATTTCTATTACTGTTAGTATCCTATGTTTTACACATAGATCATAAACTCTTTGATATTTTTGTAAGATGCACTTAACAGCATCCTGGGTATTTCTTAACCCTGCATTTTAGGGGGAAATAGCTTTCTAGGATTATTTAGAAAAAGCTCATGTGCAGTTGTGCTCAAAAGTTTGCATACCCTGGCAGACATTGTGAAATGTTGGCATTGATTTTGAAAATATGACTGATCATGCAAAAAACCCAGTTTTTTATTTAAGGCTAGCGATCACACAAAGCCATTTTTATCACATAGTTGCTTGGCTCCTTTTTAGATCATAATGAAAACAGATATCACCCAAATGGCCCTGATCAAAAGATTACGAACTCTTCAATGTTTGGCCTTGTTACAGACACACACGGTGACACACACAGGTTAAAATGGCAATTACATGTATTAAATTAATTTCCTACACCTGTGGCTTTTTAAATTACAATTAGTGTGTGTGTATAGTTAGCTCTAACGTTGATGCGCAGAGCAGAGTAGATACTGAGTCGTGGGGAGCAGAAAAGAACCGTCAAAAGTCCTGTGTAACAAGGTAATCTTTATTCAGATGGAAAAGGATATAACAAGATATTCAAAGCTTTGAAAAGGTCAGTGAGTACTGTTCAATCACTTATTAAAAAGTGGTAAAATTTGGGGATCTCTTAATACCAAGCCAAGGTCAGGTAGACCAAGATAGATTTCAGCCACATCTGCCAGAAGAATTGCTCTGGAAAAAGACGATGTGTTTTTTTCAAGGAGCACAATACTACAATACTTGAACAAAAATGCACCATTGCCACAAAAAAGTCCAGGTTACAATATGCCCGACAACACCTTGACACACCTCACAGCTTCTGGTTTGAGCTCTAAAGAAGAAAAAAATTATGGCAAGATGAATGCAGCATGTTATCAGAAAATACTAGCATTCTTCCACACAAAAGCTGTGCATGGGATGCTCTTGGACTTTCCAGGAGGACAAAGAACTTAAGCACAAGGCCAAGATGCCCTTCCAGTGGATACAGCAGAAGGTTCTGGAGTGGTCATCCTGACCTTAATATCATGGCGCTACTCTGGGAAGATCTCAAATGTGCAGTTCATGCAGGATGACCAATGACTTTGCATGGCCTGGAGGCATTTTGCCATGACAGAGTGGACGTGATTAGTACTTGTATTTCCATAATAAATTCCTAAAGTAAGATATGAGGATCCTTGAACACCGCCGGTAAAGTATACATGTAAAGTATACATTTTTGGAGAGACAAAGACATTCTTGAGAGGTTTCAGGGAAGGGCTACTGCAATAGAGAATTATTTAATAAAAAATATCAGAAATGATCACAACAGGCCTTGACTGGGTCCCTTATCTTCCCTGCCCCTCTTGCCACATATCTTGTACTTTAATGTGCAACCACTGATCTGCTATCTCCAGCTGCGCACTGCACAAGCATTAGAGTGTAGTGCGCAACTGTGGGTATGCAATCAGCGGCACACATATGTAATTTAACGGCTGATGGCCTTACAGTGCTAAAGCCACTTTCCTTTCTGTTCTTGAATCCCAATATGTATAGCTAAGTACTTGTGAACTTGGTTTATTCATGATTAATTAAAAATGATGAGTTAGTTGGACCGAGCTAGTTGGACCAAAAAGACAATACAAAAGCAGCTTGGAACAACTTTGTATTATTAACTAAAAGATGTGATGCTAACAAACTAAATATGGAATCTGATCTTTAGACCGGTGCTGTAAAATTCAACAGGTTAAAACATCACTGATGGTTTTAAGCGCACCAAATTAATACTATAGACAGCATGCTGTGAAATTAATTGCTAACATCAGCTCTATGATCTTTAAACCAATCGGATCATTAATTTCTGTTAAAATGCACATAACATTAAATGCATAAATTGATTTTCATGCTAGGTGCTTGTTATCCATACTAATTTGAGAATATGTTATATTACTCACTAATAGAGTGTTCTAGCATAATAACCAATTTATTATATTTATATATATATTTAGAAGTTTAATATTCTGAACTGCTCTTTCTCAACGTAACATTAGCATGGGCTAAGGATTATGGAATATTAAAATTAATCTGAAAATACAAGCAGAATTATTTTAGCAGGTGTAATTTTATAATTAATCTAAAATCTACTGTTAACACGTTAAAAATATAAACATATTTTTATATCCTAGCTTGGAAATCGTTTAGAAACATCAAATAAGCCTTTTAAGATACTTCCCAATGCCTACCTTTATTAGAACAGGTCCACTGCACCATCTGTTGCAAAAGTCACAGCCACCACCAGCTGTTCCTGTAATCTCAGAGGAAATTAGTGACTCTGACAATCCAGTATTTCGGCAACTACTAAGTAAAGCAGAATGGTCTGAAAATACTCATGAAGATCCAGGCACCATAACAGACATATCTTGGGCAGCAAAGGAAAGCACAGAATCCTTATAAAAAAATATGAGTATAAAGAGAGAGAATGTGAGCAATCATATCGTTTTTATAGCCCCTGGTAGGCCAATCATGCAACTACAGTACTGTAAAAATAAGTATGATGATCACGTACACTCAAGAGAAGGAACAAAAGAAAGTACAGAAACAAAATTATTGTTGCAAAAAATTTACCATCTTCCTTACAATTCTCGTCGCACAACTTAACAGTAATTTAAGTTACTATTAATGATAAAACTGCATAGTCTTATTCACATATCCAGGATTATTTTAAGAAATGTCTGGGGCATCAAAATACCTTTTTGGCTGACACTAAATAGTCCATATTTCTGAAAAACAGACTGGATAGTTTAGTTTTTCCACAAATGTAGTCCTTATGGAAGTACTCATAATACTCCTCTTGATGAAATTTAAGAACATCTAACAGGGTATGTTTGATTCGGCTTTACAGCTATGGTTTCCACTTCTTTCTGAGCCAGTTCCTGGAGATTATTTTAGAGATTACATCTGGGGGTATGGTCAGGAGTGTGGCCATGGTCATGGTTTTACTCCTGTCAGCTAAAATGTTTGGTGTAATTGAGAGAGGGGACTAGAGAGTGGAGAGACAAGAAAGAAATGAGGCGACATGAGAGAAGAAAGAAAGAAAAGGAGAGAGAAAAGGCAGACATTAGAGGAGAAAAATAATGAAGAGAAGGACAGAAAGGAAAGAAAATGCTTCCTAGTCCCCATTTTGTAGAGCACAGGCCAACACTTTACATGTGCTGGTCAGCAATATGTAAACAGTATATGAGGTCTGGAAAAGATGGCAGACTATTGTCATTCTACCATGAAAACATACTGTCAGGCACTTACTTCCATGGCAGGGGCTTGTTGAGCTGCCACAACTCTGGTAGTCAGCAAGGACATACACTATACAATGTTGTGAAAAAAAGTATTTGCCGCCTTCCTACATTCTTCTATTTTTACAGTTATATGTTTCACATGATCAAACTAATTTTAATATAGGACATGGATAACCCAGGTAAACACAAAATGTAGTTTTTAAATGATAATTTCATGTATAGAAGAGAAAAACTACCCAACCCTACCTGGCCCTATTTGAAAAAGTAATTGCCCCCTTAGTTACCAAAAAAGTCAATTAACCAAATGTAATTCATAATTGGGTTCAATTTACTAGACATACCGAGGCATGATTACTGCCAGCCCTGATGAATCTACACATCAATTAAAAATAAAAGCTGT
The DNA here is from genome assembly GCF_027358695.1 of Spea bombifrons. Classification (NCBI taxonomy): domain Eukaryota; kingdom Metazoa; phylum Chordata; class Amphibia; order Anura; family Pelobatidae; genus Spea; species Spea bombifrons. The sequence goes on from NC_071091.1 coordinate 33,985,416, forward strand.
CTTGTAAAAGTGAAGTAGGCTAAAAGAATAGATGAGAAAAAAGTCCTTGATATTTATCAGTCTGTAAAGGGTTACAAAGCCATTTATAAGTCTCTGGGACTCCAGTGAACCACGGTAAGAGCCATTATATACAAATGTAGAAAAACAGTGGTAAACCTTCCCAGGAGTGGCCAGACTACCAAAATTCCTCCCAGATCTTCTCAAGGATTCTTCCAGAAGTCACAAAAGAACCCAGACTAAAACGTAAAGAGCTGCAGGCCTCACTTGCCTCAGTTAAGATCAGTGTTCATGATTACACAATAAGAAAGATACTGTTCATAAACAGCGTCCATGGGAGAGTTGTTAGGCGAGAAGCACTGTTGACCAAAAAGAACACAAAGGCTTGTCTCATATGCAGCAGGGCTCAAAAGAAACAAAATAAAGGTTTGGAGTGACTTAGTCATTCTTGAATCTGAATCCAATTGAGATGCTGTAGCATGACCTTAAAAATGCAGTTCATGCTTGAAAACCCTCCAATGTGGATGAAATAAACCAATTCTGCCAATTCGGGCCAAAATTACTCCCAAGCAATAAAAAAAATCTAATTGCTAGTTATCGCCGATATAGGTTAACCTCAGGCAGTAATCACAGCCCGAAGACTTTTTTAAAAAAAGAAAAAGTCTTCGGGCTGTGATTACTGCCTGAGGTTCAAAGACTTATTTAAAAAAAAAAAATGTCATGTCATTAGTGAAGACAGGTTTTAAATGTTATTGTGAGAAATTTTACTGTACCTTTCCCCACTTAAACATGTCAAAAATCAGTAAAGTGTTCCTTGTTCGTTAGCTTTTTTCTGTTGACAGCTAACATGTTGAGTGATGTTGTGATTTTCTAAAAAAAAAAACATTTACGTAGGCTTTTAGGATAATATTTGTAACTTAAAAATGACCAAAACTCAGATTAATAATTAAACATAGCAACAGAGTTTCAACTGTTAAAAAGCAGTAAAGCTTTGAGGTATTTCCAACAAATAAAATTAACTGAAAACATGAGAACTGATGCAGAAGAAAAAGCCTTTGCTACTTAGCCATTAAAGCTGGGTAATGGGGAACTTTTTGGTGATAAAAGTCATTCCGAAGGGACTATTGAAATCCTAGAGAATTTCATGTGTAATGGATGTTTGGTAAAGGAAATATTTGGTATTTTCTTTTGGCCTGAAGACGTGCTGCTGTTCTCAGACCATGCAATTCTTTGCACAAAAATTGATGATTCACTAAAGATAAATGACGATGTACATAATAGGCGACATTGTTGCTTACAGTAGTACATTGTTTTTTCCCAGAGCAATTTTTAAATACATTTACACCTTCAGACATTATTCCGCATAAATTGTGTGAAAGTTGGTAAAATAATAATGTTGCTCAGAAATTAAAATTCTGAACAAGGCTTCGTGAATGTTTGTAACGTGACTGGTGAAAAACAAAACAAAGGAAATGCTGTTTTATTTCCTGTATCGATTTGGTGCCCTCAGATTTTACTTTCATTTTAAAACAAAGGCAATTTCCAGTACGTTTAAGTTTTTCAAAGAGCATAAACAAATATGAGGGTGAGACTTTAAGTAATGTTGAATATATTTGTTCAAACCCCTGTCTAGTCATGGGTTTGAGTCAAGTGAAAAGTCTTCATACTTTCACTCAAGGTTGCTTGGTACACTCAAGTTTATTCCCTCAGATGATGTTTACAAAAAGTTTTTATATATGTAAGGATTATGATCCCATCCACTGTGTCTACAGTACCGCAGTCTTTATTATCTAGGATATTAAGAAAGTGGGGAAAATTGTTAAATACAGAAGATGTAGTAAACAGATTAACTATATAACATTTTATTTTACAGAAATAGCTACATAGGGTCATTACCTGGGTTTATTAATGAAGTAGCAGGATTTGTGATTGATCAGTACAATATCCTTATTTCCTAATGCATGCCATAGCAAAATATATAAAACAAAATAGAAAACATTGTTTGCCAGTTGACCTATGAGAAGATATTTTTTTTTATCTTAAATTTTGCCAAAACATACAAATGAATGTTTATGCCTTCAGCCAGAAGTTAAAATATTTTTCCTTCAGAACAAATCAGATAATTGTCACAACAATTTCTAAATGCGGCCTTTAGCTTTTTGTTTTTTGTTTTTCCTACACTATTAATTTAAGGCTATATGTGGTATTTATGGAAAGCTATATAATCAAATTTGTATCAAGGTTTAAAAAACCCCACATGTCCGTTAAATTCCAATTCTGCAAGTACGCATATATGTTGGTTTAGAAAAAAAGCTCTGCTAAATTTTGAAACTTTTATAACTAAAAGCATAATTTAAAACATAATTCCTAGTTCTGCTGAATACCAAAACCTTCACAGAAATAATGCTGTAATCAATTTTTTTTTTCTGGAACACCTAATTGTTATGTGACACAAAACAGATATTGATAGGCTGTTTCCATAGAAACTGAAACTGAAAATCAGCTTTTTAAAAGTTTCTGTTTTTATGTGATTAACTGCTAAGAAGAAAAAATAACTGATATGCAAACGTTTAGTTGCTTAACATTCTACAAGAGTGCAATTAAAGTTTTGTCTTTATGGGGCAGCATCTTCTTTAACATAATGATCAAACACACACACAAACACACACATATATATATATATATAATATATATATATATATATATATATATACATATATATATATACATATATATATATATATATAAATATATATATATATATATATATATATATATATATATATATATATATATATATATATATATATATATATACATATATATATAAGCAGGCAGAGGTAATTTCCTAGAGCTTTGGTATTTAGTTTAGTGGTTCAGTAATACAGTCAGGGCTAACTTTCTGTTTAATAAGTGAACATCCAAAGCGAAGTCAGGTTCTATTTTACAAATGGTTGTGTTATTTTCCCTGTAACAATAAATCTGTTGGATTGAACCTAATGTTTCCTGCCTTGTTATGGGGGAAAAGTTCCTGTACCGGAAACAGGACCGGATTAAGAGCATCATGGGCCTGGTGCTGAGGATTTTGGTGGATCTTTTTATGGAAACAAATAAAATCGACAGAATCTTAACTCTTAGGCATCAATGTGTACTGGATAAAGATGACATCGGACCAAATTCAGGAGGGCATTTTATTTCTGATTAAGTAAAAATTAAATAGTTCAATTTATTCCTACAGTAAGTAAAGTGCCAGGAAACAGATGACCAAAAACACACACCTGGACAGGCTCTGCCACACTGACAGCCAGACACACACCAGGACAGGTTCTGCCACACCTACACCCAAACACACACACACCAAGACAGGCTCTGCCGCACCGACAGCCAGACACACACACCAGGACAGGCTCTGCCACACCGACAGCCACACGCACACACCAGAGCAGGCTCTCCCACACCAACAGCCAGACACACACACACCAGGACAGGCTCTGCCACAACAAAGCCAAAACACACACACACACCAGGACAGGCTCTGCCATACTGACACCCAAATGTGTTCGCCCTAATGCCCCCACACCCTTGTGTATTGCCCCTATGCCACGAAAAGAATGCATCTTTTACAAATTTGTGTGGCCTTTTAAGTTATATAACCAGAGTACAGGTAAAACAGAAGTGAATAATTATACATTCTAACTCATGTCACACGTGATGCTAAATAGTTTTTGAATGAGCCTTTAGAATTAATGGTGGTGCCAAAGGATCTATGTGTTTGGTATCACTACAGAACTATAAAGTTAAGATGTGATTTTATCATGTGTGGCACAAGCACTTTTTACATTCATTAACTTTAAATTTACTGACAGCACAAAGTTAAGATGGCATAATTTAGTTTTTATTACACTAATAATTTTATGCCATAAAGTGATATGTATCTGCAATAAACGAGTGCAACAAATACATAGAATAAGTACAACATTTTAAAGTAACAACTTAATACCATTTTTTATTGACTCTTGAGAAATTAATTTTCCATTTTGTCTTTCAACAGTTTTATTTTCATATTTAGGGACACATTAGACAACGTCAGCAATTAAAGTAATTTCCAATTTTATAAGAACAGTCTAATACCTCAGCCTTGGTGTATGAAATTTCATAATTATGTATATAATTTAATGACCCATTGCAAAGTTATATCCGTATAGCATATTGTTCCTTGAATGACAAGAAATATGAGCAAAATGTGGAGGTTTTATTTTTTCTCATTCAGTATGCCGGAGAAAGGAGGCTTGCGCTGGGACATAAGACAAACATAAAGCCACAAAGCCTTAATATAAAGAAATTCATTTATTACATAGTTATATAGGCTGCAAAAAGACATGCATCAATCAAGTTCAGCCTTTCCTATATCTGTTAATTTGTTGCTGTTGATCCAAAAGAAGGCAAAAAAACATTTTGGCTCTTTCCAATTTTGCACTAACCAGGGAAAAAATTCCTTCTTGACCCCAAAATGGCAGTCAGATTTCTCCTTGGATCAATAAGCTGTAATTAAAGATTATATCCCCGAATATTATGTTTTTCCAGGTATCCATCCAGTTGCAGTTTAAACGTCTGTACAGACTCCGATAAAACTACCTCTGCAGGCAGAGAATTCCACATCCTTATTGTCCTTACTGTAAAAAAACCCTTTCCTCTGCTTTAGACTAAATCTCCTTTCTTCCAGTCTACACGCATGGCCATGTGTCCTATGCATAGTCCTGTTTATGAATAGGTTTCCAGACAATGGTTTTTATTGGCCCCCAATATATTTATATAACGTTATCATATCCCCTCTGAGGCGACGTTTTTTTTTAACCAAACAGATTTAAATTTGTTAACCTTTCTTCATAACTATAGTGCTCCATTCCTTTTATTAATTTTGTAGCCCGCCTCTGCACCCTTTCTAGTGCTATGATATCCTTCTTTAGAATAGATGCCCCAAATTGCACAGCATATTCAAGGTGCGGCCTTACCATTGATTTATACAGAGGCAAAATTATATTTTTATCCCGCAAATTGATGCTCCTTTTTATACACGACAATACCTTACTGGCCTTAGCAACCGCAGACTGACACTGCACATTGTTGCCTAGTTTGTTGTCTATAACAATTCCCAAATCCTTCTCATTTGTCGCTACCCCTAATTCACTACCGTTTAGGGTGTAGGTTGCTTGTGCATTCTCTACCCCGAAGTGCATAACTTTACATTTATCTACATTGAATTTCATCTGCCATTTGTGTGCCCAGTCCCCCAGTCTATCTAGATCCCTCTGCAGCACTGTAATAACCTGCTCGTCCTGTATAACTTTACTGAGTTTTGTGTCATCTGCAAACACAGAAACATGACTTTCAATGCCTCCTGCCAGGTCATTTATAAATATGTTGAATAAAATTGGTCCCAGAACAGAACCCTGAGGGACAATATTTATCATTTATAACAACTCTCTGTACTCTATCACTAAGCCAATGTTCTACCCAAGAAGAAGAATTTGCATCTAAACCAATTTCCTTCAGTTTGAATAATAACCTATTATGTGGAACCGTGTCAAACACCCTGGCAAAATCCAAGTAGATTACATCCACTGCCACTCCCTGATATTAGAAGTACTTATACCTTGTACCCAAACCCTGAAAACAGCCTAGATTACTAAAGTAAACTTTACTGTAGGCACTATGATTTCGGATAGGCTGTGTTCTTCTGGTATCCCAGGTCCATCCTTCAGACTTCCAGACAATGAAGCGTTTTTCACTCCATAGGATATGTTTCCACTGCTCCAGAGTACAGATGTGGCATGCTTTACATCATTCCAGCCTATGTCTGGCATTGTGCATAATGATCTTCAGCTTGCGTACAGCTGCTTGGCCATGAAAACTCATTTCATGAAGCTTCAGGTGCACAGTGCTTACGTTGATGTTGCTTCAAAGGGCAGTTTTGGAACTCTGTAGTGAGTGATGCCACAGGACATGTGATTTTTACGCTCCATGCTCTTCATTCTTTAATTATGTACATTCTACCACTTTGTGGCTGAGCTGTTGTTACTTCTAGATGCTTCACTGACAGTGGACAGGGCAAAATCTAGCAGGGCACACATTTCAAAAATTGATTTGTGACTTGGATAGCATCCTATGACAGGAGATTTTGGCCTGGCGGTAAGTATATCATGTGGCAGGAGATGTGTTCAGCAGAAAAGCAAGAGGATGTACTATTACATCATTTTTCTTCTGGTAGACATGTCATGGGCAAGAAATCAAAAGCAACACTACAAATTTTTTTGTAGATTGTAGTAGATTTTCATTAGTAATTGTGAAAGAGGTTGGTGGGGAAATGGATACATGAAATATGTATAAATGGGTTGGATGGGTTGCCTATTTAGGCAACAATTGTATGATCTGTGAGCACTATTGACATTAGTGCCTTATAGTACCAAATGTGAAAATATTAAAATATGGAAAACATGAGCATCTTTTAATATATGCCCTATAACAGCCAAAATAAATGAAAATCCTAGGCATCCGAGGTGTATGCAAAGTTAGGGCAGGTTCTGTGTACAAAGAGGTAACACAAGGGAAAAAAAAGTTTTTTGCAAAATTTTTATATGGATTATATAGATGAACACCTATATGTCCTTAAAAAACTAATATATAATTTGTATGGATAAGCTAAAAAAGAAATTAGAGTCGAACAAGAACATAGCACAAACGTCATACACAAGCATAAAAATGCCTTCGTTCTGAAGGGGTTAAGACAAACTAGACTATAGTTATCTAATGCTGTAGAAAGTAAAGATTTATAGATACATATCATATGAGTAAAACCAGTGCTATTGATCTAGAAAAAAAATATCTTACTTCCTATTAATACCGTCATGTGGGAGTTCATTTTTCAACATAATGAGATGTAATTAGGTAATATTTCACTGGGTAGTTGGTTTGTTTTCCCATAGATCAATACATCTATAATAAAACATTATGGCTACATAATAACGACTATTATGTGTTAGAAAATTGACTAGATGATGATTTCAGGACAGTGTATTTTTTTTTTCTTTCAATAACATTTATTGGAAAGGCGACATCTATTCTATCATTAAAAACAGCTTGTAATGATTTTACAAATTCAGACATTGCAAATGACAGCAGGGAGGAGATAAGTGAAAAATCCTTGTTTCGTTGTACTTGTATTTTAGTGGGGTTTAAAAATGTCATCTCTAGTCGCAATAGCCTTAGAAGGTGTAAATGATTGTGCTTGGAACACAGGTCTCTTTTTGTTATATAGCTTCCCCAATCCACCACATATGGGATAAAGAGGGATGGTGAAGGACGTGCTGGCATCCACCCTATTTTTTTTAAATTAAAATAAAGCATACCTTCCCCCAACCCCGGCCATAAGTAGCCTAAATACAATTCATAAAAATATAAAAAGTATATACTATAAATCAAAAGTAATCCAGAAAAGTAAGGAAGTCTTTGAATCAAGATCAGAAGTTCCAAGGGAGGTGCAGGGATACTGCTGTAAGGCAACTCAAGTATACCTTACGGTGCCTGCTGCCCCTTTTGCCCCAATGGAAGTCATGGCCTGACCTATTATATTTTATTTTATTGAAAAAAGCTCATGCCAGAATCTAGGATCCAGCATTGCTTACATTATTTGTATCCTATCCTATCCTTTATCCTATCGTCATGTTCCATGTGATGCTGGCTAACATATCTTCTCTATGCATTGCAAAACATGTATGTAATCTAATTTGGTTTATTATACAATGATTTACTGCAATAAGAAAAAATATATACTTATACAAACACGACTTCTGTCAAGGGGCGCTTGTAACTCGCGATCTCAATCACCCGGATAAAACAAATAACAGATACGAAAAAATAGTGTAATAAGGTAAAACACTCTGGAACTTCAGGACAAAACTTCAATAATTGCACTCACAATACGTATGAGTCTTTTAAGCCTCCAAAAGCATACTCCTTGGTGTGTGTGTCAATTCCTCAACCCCACGGACATAGAAGAAAAGAAATATAAAGAAAGGAAGTACAGGCATGTTACTGCAATTAATTTAATGTATAAAAAAAACTCCTGATTCACTTTCCTGGACCCCAGGGTTTTCATTGATGAATATTCTTTCAATTATTTAGTTCACGCCAGCTGTATTTTGCCCTGGAACACCTGCTCTGGGCATAAAACATTTTTTTCTGTATACCTGATTAACAGATATTCAACATTTTTATGCCTTATATGGCAAAGATATCCTAGGAATATAAATCAAATGTGACTTTATCTTCATTCTCTTACTCAGCCATTTATACATGTGCACAATTTAACATACGTTTCACTTATTTCAGCTAGTATTAATGAATACATACATAAAAAGGGAAAATAAAATGTAACCATAAATTAACTGATAAAATACTAGACACATTGCAGGCAGGAATCTCTTTCCAAAAAATTGTACTATTTACAATGTATAGTACTGGGCAAAAGTTTTAGCAAATAATTTTTTTTTCAAAAATAGAAATGTTAATAGGTTGTTTTTATCATTTCACAAAATGCAGAGTGAGTGAACAGAAGAAAAATCTAAATCAAACCAGTATTTAGTGTGATGACCCTTTGCCTCAATTCAGCATTGATTCTTCTAGATACTTGAATACAGTTTTTTTAAGGATCTTGGCAGGCAGACATCTTGGAGAATGTTATTGCAGACATCTTGAAGAACTAACCACATTTTATGTAGATTTAGGCAGCCTCAGTTTCCTGTCTCCCCCCATGTAGTTCCAGGCAAACTCGATGTTGAGATCAGTGCTCAGTGGGGTCTGAAGATAGCCAATAATGACTTTGGGTACATATTTGGGGTTGTTGTCATGCTGAAGAATAGATCTGGGGCCAATTAGATACCTGATAGTACTGCATGGTGTATAAGTATCTGCCTGTACTTGTCAGCGTTGGTCATTCATTCTGACCAAAACCCAACTCTATTTGCAGAAATGTAGCCCCAAACTTGCAAGGAACCTCCACCATATGTCACTCTTGCCTGCAAAAAAGATTTCACATTTTGACTAATCAGTCAAGAACACCTGCTGCCATTTTTCTGCACCCCAGTTCCTGTGTATTTATAAATAGTTGAGTCACTTGGCCTGGTTTCCACATGGGAGGTATGGGTTTTTGGCTGCAAATCTTACACAGAGACCACTTCTGACCAAACTTCATTCAACTGTAGATCGGTGTACCAGGGTCCCACTGTTTCAAAGAGAAGTAAGCTTTGTCTTTCATCTGCTACACTAAGATTCATTGACCGCGTCTGTGGTCCTCATGTAGATTTATTCTATGTATTATCTAGCAACTCATAAAGTTGATCTGCCATTTAAATATGGGGTCTGAACTCCCCTGAGAAAAATGCCAAAGGGGGAATATCACATGGTTGTCTCAGCTAAAAAGACTTGTACCCATTTTTTTTTTTTTTTTTTTTTTTAACTGCGAGAGCAATGTGCCATGCAGGACGTATGAATTATGGGAACCATGAGTTAAGAAGCTTGTTAAAATGCATATTTAAATCCAAAAAAACTAAAAATAGACAAATTATCGTTTAGGAAATCATTACAGATGATTATGCTGCATTTAAAAGCATTTTAACAGTCTTGAATGAATGTAATCACTGCATTTACTAAATAATTGTAGAGATTGGCAAGTACATGTCATAAAAAATATATCTCATTGTGCTATTTCCTTTAACCTTTCTCCATCCTCTTTGTCCCTTGGCCCCTGTCTTTTTTGTACAGAGCATATAATATGTTTTTAGGTTTTGTGGCTCCCCATACAGCCACCAAGGGTTTTAGAGGAACAATGAATTTAATTTGCAATTACTCCAGAACTTTCTGAGAATAAAGAGAAATGAGAGAGGAAACGAGGAGAGATAAAGGGAAAGGAGGGAGACAGTGAGAAAGAGAAAAGATAATAGGAAAGAATATAGATGAGAAAAAAGGGGGGATAATGGGAAGAAGACAAATGGGGATAAATAAAGAATACGCAAGATAAGAAAATGGTATTGTATTTTTTGTAATTGTGCGTTAGGGCAAGTGTGTCTAAGGTCCATTAAGCATGTAGCAGCAATGGTGAGTGTGAGTTAGTATGTTTGCATGTAAGGGCAAGCGTGAATGAGCAAAATGTCTCAATTATAGCTTTTATTAAATATGAAAAAATAGTTTACATGAATTAATAAAGAAATAAAAGTTTCTTACAAGAATATCATGAAGAATAATGTGATCAGTGTTTTGTTCCACTGAATAAAATGGAACTTTTTCATCTAAATTTTTTGATTCCATTCATCCAATGGATTTAATTTATTAGGGCCATTTAACACTTTTGCTTTCTGTCATTTTAATACAAATAATGTGATAAAAGAATGTTTTATAGTGTGACTCGGGTATGTATAAGGGGTGCGTGTGGGTATAAGAGCTGGGAAACTATATTGGGCTGATCTCCAAATGTTTCCAGGGCTGCTTTTCCTCCCTAGTCCGGCCCTGCCATCAACAGAGTGTGAGAGGCAATATGTATATAGGAGGATGGAGGTCAGGGGTCCCCCGGATCAAAAAATGCAAGTCTTGAAAATCGGTCTAGGATACATTAAAAAATAATTGTCCCACTGTAGCCAATCACATCACAAGATTTGGTTTCCAGTTCCAGTAGCCTATTAATCAAGTTTTGCACAGATTTCCTGTAAAAATATTAAATACTTTAAAATATGCTACCAGCTGTTTTAGTAGCACACCCCACTTCATTATACAGCACATGCATGACACTTTAACTACAAACACTTGCCTAGTTTCCCAAATTTCCATTTGCAGGCAACATGTATTTATGTATTCAAAAAACAAAGAAGGGGGAATGAAATAGTAACACAAATTATTCCACTATGCGGTTAAAAAAAACCTTTAATATCTACTTTGTAGCAGGCAACAGTACAAAATTCATGCTACCAGGAGTAGGTAGCAATTAAGCTCTACAGTTGTATGATTGCCAGCCTACATTTACGCTGTATAGTGTATTCCAGCAGGTAAATTACATGAGCAAAATCAACCACATACAGTGTAGGTACAAGTCTCATGCTTGATTGCCCAGTCACATCAAATAAGACACTGGTAAAGCAGCAGACCAAAAAAGCTATATTTGTCAATCCGGATCCAGTTTTCCTAATTGTGATAGCATAGATCAGTGACTCTCAAGATGTGATATGTTAGACACCATGCTAGTATTACCTTCTGAAACTAAACATGGATTCGTAAGTATCAATTAATCTTGCTCCATCTAGTCTTTTTGCATTAAATGGAATGCTCCAATTATTTATTCCAGCTGGTTCAGGCCATTTTTCTGGCCTCTAAAATTTTGCTTCGGAATATATGTTTATGTGGATATACGCAGTAAAGCGCATATGATGGCCAGTATGTGGCTGGGAGCAGTCTGTTTATAAAAACAACTTATATTGTTTGTTAGATAACAGTTTGACAAACATTGCCATAGATTATTCCAAATTATGATTATAGGATAATACACCAATCATCTGTAGTTCAGTGGCAAATTACAACATGCCGTAATCACTTACAAAATATTGTGCACAAAGGAGGTTGAAGTAGAAAGGACAACTGCACTTCTACTGAGCTTGCATGCGCCCTGCCTGTGCTGTGTCTCACCTTCTTCTGGACCAAAAATGAATCTGCTGATATCACCAGGCAGTACACCTGCTCTTTGCTCTGGGCAATCCTTGCGACAATGGTGGCACAAGTAGTGGTTGTGGTGGCACTGGTGATGGTTTTATTCTGTACTTAACCACAGAATAGCTTATAAGCATTCTTCATCTTCCATCCCACCAATGGATTAGTACATGACCATTCCATGAGTAACTAAATTACAATCGATTTTAATGCTACTAGGGTCAGGATGTTCGGTAAAGTTGTTGCATGCGGCTCCGTGGTAGTTCTAGCTCCACACAAGGAGGCTTCAGCCTACCTTGGACTTGTATACCAGGGGTAATGTGACTACTTTTTTGTACATGCATGCCACCAGCTCTGCCCAACCCCAAAAAAATGGAATCGCTCCTTCTAAATGTAAAAAAAATGTATAACCCTACTCAAGAACAGTATTGTGCCACACATGTATTTAACATGTTTTCTTTTGGGTAAACCTGTGTTATGTTTCCAATTGTTTGATATCCATGAGAGCGGAGTATATTTGTGTATTTTTTTAAAAAGCTGACATACCACATACATGTGGTATGTACAGTATGTGCTCAGTAGAAAATTATTTTTTTGGGTTTTCTTTCTTGTTTCAGGTAAAAAGCATGCCTTACACATAAAAAGGTACAGAAGAATACTTAAAATCCTATGTTCCTGTTGGCTAAGGTAAGTGTCTTTGGATTATTCAAGAAGTGTGCTTTTAGGGAATATATACTTTGTGGTGGTTATTGTGATGTTTAGGGGTACAAATTCTTGGTTTGAAACCAAGTGGTATTGAACCTTAGTTGTATTTTTCATTCAGGGTGCTATGTAATACTTCTTTTTGTTTTATTAAGATAGCATTTCCAAGGAAGGAAAAGCAGTCAACCAACAATAGGGTCATGGATAGCCAAGGCTCATTTATGCACACGGGGGCGAAGGCTGGCCTGTGTGGTCAAATCCAACAGACAAGCTACTGTAGCTCAAATTGCTTAAAAAGTTAATGCTGGTTCTGATAGAAAGGTGTCAGAACACACAGTGCAACATGGTTTGTTGTGTATTGGGCTGACCAGCCAGGGTGCCCATACTGACCCCTGTCCACTGCCGAAACTGCCTACAATAGGCACGTGAGCATAAGAACTGGACCACTAAGGAAGTAAGTGGCATGGCCTGATGAATCATGTTTTCTTTTACATCACATGGATGGCCGTGGATGGTGTGTCGCTTACCTGGAGAACACATGGCACCAGCATGCATCCATGGAGGCCCCACCTCACAACTTATAGGACTTAAAGGACCTGCAGCTAACGTCTTGGTGCTCGATAACACAGCATCCCTTTCAGAGGTCTAGTGGAGTCCATGCCTTGATGGATCAGGGCTGTTTTGGCAGCAAAAGGGGGACCTACACAATATTTGTCAGGTGGTCATAAAGTTATGGCTGATCTGTGTATGTCATTTTTTTTTTATTTTATGTACTTAATGCTTCATACCTGGTCCTATGATGCAACATTTGCCTTAAGTCAGCTACCAAAATGCTGAACTTCTGCCAAAAAAATAAAATACAGTTTTCCATGAATAATGTTAACCAAATGGATGTGGAAATTGTTGAAAATGTCCTGGCCTATCAGAGGGACGCAAAGAATGAAAGGCGTGGCTTAGCTATTGTATGTATTAAAGTGCATATGATGGAAGGGGTGTCGCTTTACATAGTTCTCCAGCTATGGATGATGCAGTCATGCTTACATTTAATGTAAGGAAGTTGTATTTTCCTGAGAGGGTGATAAATAAATGAACCATCCTCCCAGCAAAAGTGGTAGAGGCTAATACAGTGAAGGAATTTAAACACTCCTGGGACAGGTATAAAGGTATCATGAATCTAAGACAAGACCAAGGACTGATTAAGCTTTGAGTCTCTACTTCGGGAAAAATGGACAGGCTAGTGTGGTTCTTATCAGCCATCATGGTTTCATCCAAACCATATATACCACAGACCATAGGAAAAAAGGGATCAACTGTCCAAATTTTTTTTCTTACCACTTTTGGAGGTAGCTGTTAACATTCCAACCTTCTACATTCTTGTACTTTTGCAAATTAGCTGAAGAAGTTTACTACAACCTAACAAAATATATGTACTTTGTTTCACTTTCAAATGATCATTAACAATGAAATGAACAATGAAAAAAAACTGGATGAAGTTTGTATTGTCTATAATACAATAATCATTTATCCTTAGATGTGTAGTAATAATGAAGAATAAATTAGAAAAAAACTGTGAAAATACAGTTTCATCACAAAGGATTATCAAGCTATTAGAGAAAAAGATTGTAAAAACAATGAAATTAGGTTGGTTAATTGAAATGATGACAATAAAAGCGGCATTGCATCTGTGGTTTTGTCAGGCATACTCCCAACTTTGACAGCTTAAATGCTGGGGTGGGGGCCACAAGAAGGAGGGACAAGGCTGGTCCCTGAACTGGGAAGGATAGGTCCCTGAAGTGGGTGCTGTTGGACCCAGAAGTGGGCAGGAGACATGATCACCCGCCAGTTATACTCGATTAGCCACATCGCAACACTAGTGTTGCAAGGAGGCCACAAGGCAGCTGCATAGACCTCCTGTGATTTTTCACCTCCCTGGGCCGATACGCCCCACTGTCTGCAAAAGTGAGACTGTGGGGCAACTACCTAAAAATCATGACGGTGATGGGAATACCAGGAATATTGAGAGGCATAATTGGGAGTTTAGCAGCTGATCAGTGAACAATGCATATTTAAGTACTCAGTGATCACCTTATTTAGATGTGATTTAGATATAATTTCTTAAATTTTAAATTTTCCTTCCCTCTTCTCAACTCACAGCTATATTCTGTTGCTAGTTTAACATTTTGTAAATTACGATTGTTGGAATGCTTTATTTTCTTTCAGGTGATCATTTTAAATTGGTCCCGTTGGCTTTGAAGTTGCATATGATTTGCTTATAAACTACTTTGTGAAACACATTATTTATGAAAATGTCAGAACATAAGGTTAGATTGTGCCTATTTCTCACAAATTTATAGCCACAATAAACATGTAATTTACACAATCTTTATTTTCATTAACAAGACACTCCAGGAATTAGTAGACAGATTTAAACCTATTATGTGTTTGCAAAACGTGCTGTTATTTTAAACTAGATAATAAAGCCTACAGTACCACGGAAAGTGGACAGGATGATAATTCTTACTATCAGAAATTGTTTTGTAAACAACATTTGGGGTATAAAGTTAAACTGTTTAACTTGAGTGCACCAAGTAACCCTGAGTGAGAGTATGAATAATTTTTACCTTGATTTCCTTTTCAGCTGCAGCTCTAGAAAAAACAACAGTGTCTAAAAACATACAGTGAAGGACCAATGAAGTGCCTGGCACGTCATGGGGTTAAACAATCACTTTCTTCACTCAACGATGTAATCTTTAATAATATAAAAATTTTTAAAAAAAGACAAAAGTGATGTCACCATGACACCGTAAGGCGGTTCGCCTTACGGTGTCATGATGACATCACTTTTGTCTTTTTTTTACATTTTTTATATTATTAAATATATTATTAAATTGCCATTTCAAAACATTTCCCCTCCAAAAAATCTGGGAATTTCTGTGCTTTTTTCCTGCAGCTGGATGGTTCAAATGTTTTGAAATGGCAATCTACTTGTACTTATTGCCATATCACTTGCGGAAAAAACATAAAAAACGTTGGGTATTTCTAAACTCAGGACAAATATTAGAATCTATTTAGTGTTTTTTTTCCATTAGCTTTTGTAGACGAGTAAAAGATTTTTGAAATAAAAGTTATAAAAGGTTTTTTTTATTATTTTTTATATATAAAGGATCCTCTTCTTGTCCTTTTAAAAAACAAACAAAACAAAATATAAGTTACAAGGGTGCAATAAATGAGGAAGAAAAATACAGCTAAACACAAACACAGCAGAAGCCTTGTTACGAAGGGTAAAACATTTTAAAAAACAGCCCAGTCCTCAAGGGGCTTAGTACATCTTTGTTTACCTTTAATAAATCATTGTTTTTGGGCAAAGTGGTGCAAGAACTGCAGAGCGTCTTCAGGCCTAAAGGAGGTGCCAAATATCCATTACATATGAAAGATTTTCATCACCAAAAAGTTCCCCATTACCCAGCTTTAATAGCCAAGCTGCAAAAGCCTTTTCTTCTGCATTGGCTCTCATGTTCAATAGTTGAATCTCTGTTGTCATGTTTTATTTTTGCAGTTACTTAGCTTTAAATGCCTGTTAAAACCATAAATGAGCTCTTCCTGATGACACACTGCGTTACTCATTTAGTTAGTTACCCAAGTCTATCTTATTATAGACATGTCAAGTAAGGGTCTGACAGCATTTTATAGACACTGCTAGCTCCTGTTCAGTTGGAGACTGACTCTGCAATGAACAACAGTTAGAAGGTGGGCAGGAGAAAGTGAGAATCTGCAAGTTAGTAAAGTGTGTGTTGCTGTGTGGGGGTTGTTCTCTTAATCAATACAAACGACAATACAAACATAATTTCTAAGTTAAATAAGGTTTGCCTTGTCTTCTTAAGTGCAAAAAAACTTTACAAGCAGTTGATAAGTAACTGAAGTGGATGTGGATATATTTGGATGTTTCAGTGTTAAAAGACAGTCTAATGGCCTTACAATCTGTGAGTACTTAATATACATTCATCCAAAATTAGGAAAAAAAAGTTAAAAAAGCACATACCCGAACTTGAAGTTACAGCCCTGTGGCAGCAGCTGCATTCCTCCTTCTTGGTCCAACATTGGTTGGCTTGAGGCAGCACTGCTATTGAAATCATTGGGAAAATTTCCCAACTGTGCAGACATGCTGAGAAGACCCCCACCCACAGGGTTTACAGATTATTCTGCACTGGCCAGACACCTTTCCTACACTTCACATAGCTGAGGGGCAGAAGAAGGGACAAATACATATGGAGGATTCTGCAGAATGCCCCATTTTGTTTTGCAAAAAGAACACCATAAAAATTGGAAGGGCCCTGCAGCTATTATATGCCTATGATTGCTGGAGTGTCCCTTTATGAGGAGTGTTTTTTGGTTAGGGTTGTTATACTTTTTCCCAGTTTTCTTAGCTTTCTCAAGCAATCCCATCATCATATGTCTTCCTTATAAGATCACCAGAATCACAAATGAGTGCCAAGGTTCTATATATATTAAATATAATTCCCAGGGAAAATGATCTCCTCCTCTACTCTCTGTCAACACTCTGGTCAAAGTGTTCCAGATACAATATGCAAGAGGCACCCTGTTCTTCCAAACTCACTATAACTGTTAAGTAACTAGAGTATGCTCACTGAGAGTTCATCAGAAAGTGAAGAGGATAGCACTGTTGGTGTATCATTTGCCAACAAGAAGCTTTATTACAGCCACAGCAACCGTTGGCAGCATACAATTTAGTGCAGGTATGCTAGTGTGACATCTCTGAGCAGCTCAGTACTGAAATAAGAAAGCTGCATATTGCTGCGTAATGGTTAGGCTGTAACCTTGTAATTACACTTTGAAAGGGGGAAAGGAAACAAATAAGTAAGCATAATATACCATTTATTATGATATAAGTATGGGGTACTTTGTTGACAAAATGAATCCAGGGTGCCAACCAACTATCCCGTATTTTAAAAGGAAAACCTCACATTAGGCCTTCTCTCCACAACTGAAGAGACTGTCTAGCAGCTTTAGAAAAGAAAAAAAGGGGGGGATTAAAATCTAATGGCAGGGATTGTTCCATGGAGAAGGCAGCTTCCTACTTATGAAAAAAGAATCTGCACATATTGATACGTTTACTAAAGGGTTTAGGCCACTAGGCATAAATTGGCAGTTACAGGGGGGGTGGTAGACTCTCTGCCACATAAATGTGGGGCAGAGTGCCCTATTGCTAGGGCCCTTCCACTTCTGCACCGAGCCACAGTGTCAGTCCCTCCCTTGTTCCTCCAATCAGGAAAGAAGGTGTGTCCAGAAATTCTACCCTTTTGTAGAAGTGTATCAGGAGGCCAGGCTCACAGAGAAACAGAAGAAAGAAGACACAGGGAGAAGCAGACACAGAAAGAAGACAGATGAACAAGAAGGGCCAAGAGAAGAAGCCAAGCTGTGCGAAAGATGTCAGGGACACAGAAGCATTCAGCAGAGAAGGTAGGAAGATATTGAGGTAGTATGAATGAGAGTGTGAGAGAACGTCAATGAGAATATGAGAGAGTGTGAGAAAGATTGATTGAGATTCAGGTTTAGATAGGGGATCACTGTATCACACACCACCATCGTCACAGGCAAACAAGCTTTTATTAGACTAACTTTCACAGAGTAAGATGGAAAGTCACATTAGCTTTGATGAGATTCTTCTTTAGATTTTGCTGTTGTCATGGTAACTCAAGTACATACCATTCTACCAATTTGACATTTATTCGCCTTCACCCCATTTCCATTTTCTCACTTAAAAAGCCTTAATTTCCATACCTGGAAATTAAAAGAGGTGACCCTTAGACTTTTGACAAATTAACCCTTTAATAGCCCATAATGACGATTTTATGTAGGGACTAGCCAAATGTGTTATCCAAATGGCTCTCGTGAAAATCTGAATATTTAAACATATACTTAATTGAGTCACCTGCATTGATTCAGAGATATCAACCATAACATACTCGTAGCAAAAAAAAAAAAGGATATATTCATGAAATTAAAAAATACTGAATGCAAAAGACATTCTAACTGGATGAGGCTTCGCTTTGTTGTCTGAAGATTCAACTATAGAGCATGGTGACCAAAACAACTGCTTTATCTTTTTACATTGTAACACAACATACGCTGGTTTGCGTCTGTTAATTCCTGCTATGGTGTTAGAATCCTAGGCTACTTATTTATATATTGTGAAGCTACTAATTAAATAGACATTTATTTACAAGCCTGTTTCCTACAAGACTTAATTACTAATTGTATATTAATGGCATGTGCTACACCATATTTAAATGCATAAATAAAAATCTTTAAAGACAATATCACTTTAATGAAGATGAAACATGCAAAAGATAAAGAACTTGAAAGGTGGCAACTACTATTGTATCTTCTTTTATACTGCTAGTGTAATGTTACCACAGACCTTAATATGTCTGTACAAATTACAGAAAATGAAGTACCCTTTCCATACAGTTATAATTAAAGAGGCTTCAGTACTGATTTAAATGGTATTCCTATTTAAAAATCACAATACCGTAATCAGATTCAAAGTTGTGGCAATGATCCTTCACCCAAATTCATTATGACTACTTTAGATAGTAATAAAAAAATAATAAAAATTGGCATGCTTGAATTTTTATATATAGATAAAAAAAGGAACATTCCTTTCATTCCAGTGCTGCATAATTAATTTAATTTACTTCAATGATTGATCGTACCAATTAGTACAACAAAAGTAATTCACCCTTAAAAGTGCAAATAATATTTTTTTTTGTTAAAAATGATGTGTCTTACACCATGTTTGAATGTATTATCTGCATTTAAATGTTGATTAGTGAATCTGATTAACACATACTGTGTATATGAACAAAATAATTATTAAAAATCTGGAAAAACAAGCAAATAAATATGGTATTTTAATCCTTAAAGGTCATTTCCCCCCCCAAAAAAAACCCAATTTGCTGTATTTTCTCTTAATCCTGTCTGTCTGCTATGGCTCCTTTTAAGGTCCTGCAATTTAACGTGACCTCACTCCCTCAAACCTATCACACAAAACAGTTCACTCCATTACACACATCACACTTTACTCCCAACACACCTTTAAAACATCACTCCCATCACCCAAATCACACCTCACTCCCCATGACTGACCACCACTGTGTATTAGTGTCAGGAAAGTACCGTCCCTATTCCTGAACCAGAACCTGTCCTTATACCTGCCCCTGCATCCATCCCCAGACCTGTTCCTGACCCTGCCTGACCCCTAGTCATATTACCACCTTTATCTAACCCTGTACTCCAGGTTCTTTGACACCAACTTTGGACTGGTGTTTGGACTTTGATTCATGGTTTACCCTCTACTAGTACTGGGTCACTACTTGTCGTACTACTTCTTACAACTGGACCAGGTAGGCTTTAACAATTATGGTCTATACAGCTTTGCTGTTTCATGCATATGAGCATTAAATGGCAGGTCAGAGTGGCTACAGGGAGTCATCCTGCTGTGATGAAATACATAGAAGAGGGCTTTGGAGGAATGACAGTATTCTGCTTCTAAGCAAATGTAGTATTTCAATGAACACACTCACAGGGATCATTAAAGAGAACAAAAACATGCCAAACAGGG
The DNA here is from genome assembly GCF_027358695.1 of Spea bombifrons. Lineage (NCBI taxonomy): Eukaryota > Metazoa > Chordata > Amphibia > Anura > Pelobatidae > Spea > Spea bombifrons. Next base: position 34,005,505 of record NC_071091.1, read on the forward strand.
TTCCTCCCTAGGTGATGCAGCACACATCTGGGGAAATTTTAAGATGCTCCCTGGGTGGAACAGCACCTTTAAGCATTTAAGTGGATCTTTTAGTTCCCCAAATCTATATATTGGTTTTGTACACTAAATAAAATGATGCAATTAAGTTTCCATTAAAACTCCTTCCATGTGATATTTTTACATCAAGTAAGCTCCAGCTCTGGCTTGGTCTAATTAAGACCCCCTTCCTGTGGGAGTCCATTGAAAGCAGCCAATAAATTGTGCAAGCCCTCCAACCATGGAGGAGGTGTTTCTACAGCTACTTCTACAAATAAGTCACTTTTCCCCATTCTCTGTTACTTTCCGGAGATCTGTAGACTGTAGTCCAGTCAGTGAGGATTCTGTGAAAAGGAGACAGTGGCAGATACATGTTTCTTTTTTAAAGATGTAATATATATTAGTATAGTATATTTTCAGTCCTTTTTTTCTTCCCCTTTTCTCTTATCTCCTTTCCTTTTGTACGTCTCTTCCCATCTCCTTTCCTTTTCTATTTTTTTTCTCCCCTTTCCTCTTTTTCCTTACCTGTCTCTTTTTCTCCTTTAGTTGCCTCTAGGAAAAATAACAAATGAAAGAGAAGACATCCAAGATTAAAAATTGCAACACTGTTGGTTATTTTAAAACATATTTAATTTTACTGTTACTCGTTGTATTAATAAATAAATACAAACTCAATCTAACTAAACCTATATCCCAAAAGAATGAAACATTTTGGCATTCATAGTTGCTTCTAGTGTATATTAAAAATAAAAAATTAAGAGTGCACATACAAAATTAATACTTTCTTTTTAAATGAAGATAAATGTACTTGTAATTTACCCTCACCTTTTATATTTTCTTATTTACTGTTGTGTTACACTTATCGGTTTGGCACATTGAGTAGTTTGCACTTAACATATTAATTTCCCTTAGATATCACTTTTACATAAATTACATACAGAAATTCATAAAATAACACAGGACACTTTCCGGTCATGGAAGTGAATTACTAAAACAGCCATGTAACAACACAAATTCTAAATTTATAACAAATCCTTATATTTTATTTAATATCAGTGTTATGTATTAGTTATTAGACGTGTGCATGTGAGCAGAATTGCTTCAGACAAAATTTTAGTTTACAAAAAACTTTATTAGGGTAAGAAGCGCAGACAGTTTTTGCTTTTTGTTTTTTGTATACATTGTACAGCCAATACACTGTTTCTTGCAGCATGCTTACACCTGTTTGGTAGGCCTCATATTATACATTTGTATTATTTGAGCCTGTGACTAGCTTAGTGCACCGACATTTTTTCTTTTCCCTGTTTGCACAAAATTTTTGTTTAGTTTTTGCCACATAAGTTTTTGGGCAACAAATGCTGTTTCCTGGCCATTTGGCACGGAAGAAATTGGGGGCCGTTTTCTATGAGATTTCCAAAGAAGGAGGCAGACACTCGCAGATGATAGGCACATGGACCAGGACTGAATTTCCCCAGTGTTTTATATTATACATTTTATACTGTCACCAAAATCTATTGTCACCTATATTTATTTATCAATAAAGTATAGAAAGATAATTACAGGTTAGTCTAGTAGCATAAATGGCCAGCTGTGTTAATCAACTAAATTCCACTCAGATACAGTGGGAAAATGTCTGCTGCGGTCCCAGTAATGCACTACAGTAGTCACTACAGTTTCTCCAAGTTACCCTATAACAATACATTTAATGCACCAAAATAAACTACTCATTAACTTGCAGCATGGTAGGTGAGCAATGAGCGTTAATATCAGCCTCTGCTGAGCTAACTGTCACTGTCTCACACCCCAACTCTCATCAGCCGGCAGCTGCTGCTACTGACAAGTTAAAACGGTGTCACCACACTTATGTATCCAAAGCTTGTCCCTTCCCCTTATAAATGCTGATTGGCCAGAGTGAAAAAGTAAGGAAAAACGCTCATATGTTGTTAGACATCAATCACAGCCATAGCAATCAATAAGACGGCCCCCAAAACAACTTGTAATGGCGGAGGCTACACGTGGTGACAAATGGAAGAATTATGATGTTTTTTTAAAAGTTTTGCAGTTCGTTATCATCAGTTTCGTCAGAGACTGCCCTTGTTATCGTTGATTTGAAAGTATGCATAAAACAGGTCATTTTCACTAAAAATACAGTTTGTACGAAAATGAATGCATAAGTCTACTAAATACCTTGTAACAGCATTCTCTAATTTTACACGCAAAACATTTATATAAATTGAGCATGTCCCATGGTTTTAAATCATGCTGTTATTATGCAGCACTTTACAATTTACTAGTCTCTAGCACATCTAGGACTTTGGTTAATATTCAGGATTTCTGTAAAAATAAGAAAATAGAAAAAAAATCTTAATTTTAAATTCAGCATGCTCTAAAACTGGTGAACCTAGTTGATAATTTGGTGTATTTTTTACGTTCTTTGGTCAATTTAGCAAAATGTAGTAGTTTCAATTAAGTCAAATCTGTTTTTTACATACCACATTAAACTGAATTTATTTCTGAAAGGTACCATGTTTCATTAATACTAAAAAATGATTGATCGATAAACCATAATATGCTGAAAATACCTGCAAATCTACCTTCCTTTGTATATATTTTGTTTTGAATCCAAATATGTGAGTCTTGGAATTAAAAAATAAGCCTGCAATAATATAAAAAAGACCTTGCATATGCCTGGTAATAAACAGAGGTGGGTGAACTGGTCGGTAGAGCAGAAGATGCCAAGCAATGGCTGAGCCAGATACTGGGCTTGGCTTATTGTACTTCTGACAATCCATGGGGACATGTATGACCACTAAAAAAATGAGGAGTTTGAGCCAGCTTGGCTCCAGTTTGCACCTCTTTATGTTTTACAATCTGGGCAAAGACACAAGTTGGACTGAAAGCCCATGCTGCCGTGCCCAACAATGGTAATAAACAATAATTACAGAAGGTAATTAGCATCAGCTGTCATGAGAGCCAGCTTAAAAAGGGCTTATTTGTGTACCAATATGCCACCTACCCAAGACCTATACAATTGGTTTTGGGTGGGGGTCCAGCTCTTGGGTGAGGCATGTTGGTACCATCATGTTGGCAACCTGAATAAGGGATATGTGTGAAAAAAATTATTTTGTCCACTAACATTAAAGTATGGCTTCTACAGGTCAGCTCATGACCCGTATAGCAAAATGTTCATGGTCATTGCAGAACACATTTTAAAGTTTAAACTCATGATTCATGTAATAGAACTAAAGGAAGACACTAAAATGGCAATGGCTGTATGTTTGAGAGTCTCTTAAATAGGCACAGGAGTTTTGGCACTAATTAGAGATTTTCCGCCAAATATTCAAAGTGCCGTTATGTCACTTCCTCTGCGGTTTCCTCTGCGGCTTCCTCTGGGGCCATCTTGCGTGTGGTGTATACGTAATCTTCCAGTATAAGCCGATGTAGTTCCTGCCGGCGCCACTAGGTGGTGTGAAGAGGCGCGAGTCCGGACACCGGAGCAGGACCTGTCTCCCGGCTGCGGCTGCCGGGAACACAGCGTGGAGGAGGGAGGTCTTCCTTGCCGTTGTGGCGGCTGCTGCTGTGCAGAGGCGGGGGGTCTCCCCCTTCTTCGCGGCAGCTACGGCTGCTGTGCAGAGGTGGGGGGTCTCCCCCTTCTTTGCGGCGGCTGCGGCTGCTGGGTGGAGGCGGGAGGTCTTCCTCTCCCTCGTGGCGGCAGTGGTTGCCGTGCAGAGACGGGGGGTCTCCCCCTTTTGCGCGGTGGCTGCGGCAGCTGGTCCGAAGCGGGGGGTCTCCCCCTTCTTTGAAGATCTCCCTGCCAGGTATGTCATATTAGTATAGTATATTTTCAGTTCTTTTTTTCTTCCCTTTTTCTCTTATCTCCTTTCCTTTTCTATTTTTCTTCTCCCCTTTCCTCTTTTTCCTTACCTGTCTCTTTTTCCTCCTTTATTTGCCTCTAGGAAAAATAACAAATGAAAGAGAAGACATCCAAGATTAAAAGTTGCAACAAACATACAGTATATACAAAAAAACAACTCTTACAAACTTTAAGCTTTTTTCTATACCAATATATTTTAAAAATCACTATAAGTATCTATTTTGGACACCTGCTGAAGACATACGTATGTACACAAATCACTAGACTAAATTGTTGTTTTCAAAATTCAAATGGTTTAGTGTTTTTCCTATAAATATCAGCCTCTTAACAAGATAACACAATAAAAAACATTTCCAAGGTATGTAATAGGTCACAAAATAAATGAAATATTTTTCACTACGCAAGACGTATCCAATTTATTGGGTGTTATTTGTTGTACAAAACAAGGGCTCCTAGCTATTCTCTACCCACTTTTTCTTACAGCTTTCAATCCAATCTACTGTTAGGAAAGTTAATATTGTATATATTTTCTTCTAAAGGGAAAATTAGCCAGAGCAGCAGTGATACCATTTCACATTCATCTTCACTAAGACTTTCTTTATTCAACATGTCAGATACTGCAGAAGAAAAAAGACAGCATAGCAGCATGACAAATATACTTGCTGATTGCTTGCAACACAAAACAAAAAAGTAGGACAAAATATCTTAATGTTTTCCTTTTTCCATTTCCCATTCATTAGTTGAGAATTTGCTGTCATTTATAAAGGTCACAGAATATAAAGTATCGGAACCAGCTAAACTTTTTTCATTTCCAACAAATCCTTGTGTTGCTTATATATGTATGTGCCTTTGATTAAAGAAGCCTTGCTGCCATTTATGAAAATGAGTTCAGGCTTATGGTACTGGTATAATGATCAGCTTGGCATTTCTCTTTTTTATATATCAATGACAGCTGTACAGGCGGACAAAAATACAAACAAAACCACAACGAGTAGCATTGTATAAGGTCAGCAGGTAACCTGCTCATAGGAGTGTTCATCTTTATTGTTATTTATCGTAAGGCACTTATTCAAGTAGACTGCGTTCTGCTTCCTCTTGTTGACTGCTGAGCCACACAGATATGTGGAAATGGTCAGGAACGATTTATTCACTTCATATTGATTCTAGATGTCTGCTGAATTTGTGTATAGAGGGGAAAAAAGTCAGTTTTCCCCTTTACTGGCTGGACCCTGTAGGTGATCCATAGGAAGACAGAGATGGCTCCCAATTCTCCCAGCCGGATAGAGTGGTCATCAAAATGACATTCATGTGGGTGGCTGAAAGATACATGTGACCATAAGTGGTTGCAAGTGTCATATAGGTGGGGCTGTTTCAGGGATTTCAGGGACATCCTACTAGAGCCCTAAGCAGGACTGCTTTTTTAATCCAGCCCACTCCCGCTGTTTTTTATCCCACTCCCGCCCGCTCCCGCAATGTGGGTGTTCTGCTCCCGCCCGTTCCCGCCACATTTGTGGCCAATCCCGCCCGCTCCCGCCACATTTGTGGCCAATCACCTGATTTCCCGCGCAGTCCCGCAAGGCTGCCCTCGAGTTGTTCCCTCACAGCGTCTCTTCTCTTGCTCCGCCCAGGAACAAGGCGGAGTCACGGGAAGTGACGTCACATCACGTGACTCTGTTTTGTTCCTGGGCGGAGCAAGATAGGCGACACTGTAAGGGAGCAGCGAGAAGGCAGCCTTGCGGGACTGCGCGGGATTACCGGGACCCGCAGGTACTGTGCCTGACCACCCGCTCCCGCCCGCAGCCCCAGCAAGAACGCCCGCCTCCCAATGCAGTCCTCTACATCCTACCTTTGCCTTGTAAGATGTGTTTTGTCATAATGCCTTACTACAGGAACCCTCATCGTGAATATTTCACAGTGACATGACAAAACAAACATTTGCTCCACTTATTTCTGAGGAAAAATTTATTATGATATATCCCTCTTTAATGGTACGTTTCTAATTGAATACAGACCAAAACAGATAGAAGGTGGCCTATAAGGGGATAATAATGTTTTTGTTTTTTTTTAGCAAGCATTAAGCATGTATTTTCTGTTCCTTCCACATCTTTGTTAGTTAATGTAACAATTCACAAATAGCTGATTTATTGTTTGAAAAAAATAATCAATTCATATCTACATTATTATTATAGATTATATCTATTTCCAACAAACTAGATTTGCATAAGGTAAACACACATAAATCATGAATGCACATTGTGCTATGTATACCCAGTTGTCTTGTCACCCAAATGTGCAATGGATAACCTTGTTAACAGAAGGAATAACTGATGTAGCTTTGATTACCCATGGTAGGCCCACCTGCTAAATTAAAACCACAATAAAGTGCCATAACAGGGACAATGACAACACCAATAAATAACATAAATAATTAATAGAAGTAAATAATATACACCCAAAACCCCTGAAGCTTGACAAGTTATCCAAGTACCACACCAACTCAAGGAAGGACATACCAGGATGCCCAAACCCAGACCCGAGGTTCTAAGCTTCACCACCAAGTGTGCCGCCAAATGCTTTTACTACAGCATTAACCCCCTAGATATCTGTCAAGCTTCTGTCCCACAACTGTAGCAGAACACACTGCCAGAACCCGGTACCACAAACAGGGAGGGAAAAAATGAACCCTTCCCTAGCAGCACACATTCTTAAATACTAGACATGTGAACGGCAAGCAAAATCGCTTTGGGCAAAATTTTAATTTCAGTAAAATATTTTTTTTTCAACCCCAGATATTCAGCTTGGACAAAATTTGGTGCAGAAAGGAGGAATAATATTGAAAAAGGGGATTGAGAATGAATAAGGAGAGGGACTGACAAAGGGGAAAGATATGCAGAAATGGGGAGAAAGGAAAGCGATAATGAGAAACAGTAGATATATAGTGAAATAAGAGGAGAGCTTAGATAATGAGAAAGGAAGTGGAGATAAAATAAAGAGGAGATGTAAGGAGAAAAGAGATAAAAAGAAAGGAAATGGGAGGTAAAGAGGAGAGAGGAGAGGGTGCTTTTGTGCCGGCAAAGAAAGGTTTTGCCTAAGGTGTCAAAAATCCTTGCACCAGCCTGTAGAATAGATGTTTATTGATGTTCTATATCTTCTGGGACTGGACTTGTGGAGCCAAATAATTAAAGATATTCAAGGACAACTAAAAACAGGAGAACCAATAATTGTGGCCTGTTAATAGCCCTTGAGAACTGGAGTTGTTCCAACTTGTGTTGGAAATTATTTAATTGAGATTGTATCCTGGAAACCGAATAGTTCTTCCCATATCATTTTAAAATTAAGAAAATACAGACCATACTCAGTCCTTATATTTCTTGTTCTAATTTAAAAATGTATTTTATTAATATTACTTTAAATGCTTTGTTTCTTAAATACTTCATATAATCTAGGTCTGCTCATCTGAAAACATATTTTTACTGTATGATATTATTATTATTATTATTATTATTATTATTATTATTATTATTATTATTATTATATTATTTGTACTTTAAATGGTTTGTTTCTTAAATACTTCATATAATCTAGGTCTGCTCATCTGAAAACATATTTTTACTGTATGATATTATTACTGTATTATTACTGTATGTTTCACCTGGAATCTAATAAAGTTCAGTGATGCTTCACGTAACACAGTTCTTTTGTCAGTTACCTATGTACAGAATCAAAATAGACTGGTAAAAATAAACGTTGCCCATTATAGTTATTTTAACACAATTTTTGGCATTTCATATTTCTTGAACTATGAAATATGCCATTAAAGACATTAAATCATGTTTTGAATTCATGTTTTCTTTGAACTATACACTGCATTACAATTATAAATTTAATCTAATAAAACCCCCTTTAAAAGCATCAAGTTGGATCTACAAATCAAATTATGTCTGCACATCCAGTGCTAAAACAAACAAGTAATCAACTTGGTTACAAAAAAAGTTCCTTCTTTTATCTAGTACCGTTTTTTGAATTTAGTTTTATTATTTGTATTAATTGTGATTATTGAATCTCCTACACTTCGGGGGTTTATTACAGCTTGAGTTACATATATTGAATTTTTTTCTAGTTTTCAAGCACTCTTTCTTCTCTGCTTTATCTGATGATAGGGTCAACTTACTAGGTTAGTGGAGTTGAGGGTTAATGTGCATGACCTGACTACATTGAAATTCCATGCCCTGGTAGGCTAACACTTGTAAAACAAATAAAAGAAAATGTGCATGTCCTCACATGAAATTTGCAAAATTAAGTGAAAGTTTCCCACAATCAATAAAAAAATTTAAAGGAAAAAAAATAAAATAAATTTTATTAAAATTAAGGTCCTGCTTAATCCAACCTTGTCTAAGGGGGTGTATAGTCTCCCAAACTGTCCACCCTCCTGGCACCCAGGGGCTGAGCTCACTCATTTATTTAATCTTTATTAGATCAGGATATATTACAGCATGCAGCTGACCTTAATCCTGGGAATTGCACCAAAAACCAGTAGGTTTAGAAAAGCTAAATCACAAAGAGTTGTTGGCGTTACCTGTCTTTTATAAAACACTCAGAAGATGTTAGTGGGGTTTTATCTCACATGAAAAAATAAAGGAGAAAAAAAGAATGGCCACTATTGTTTCCAAAAAAAGATATTTGTGAAATGAACTGGCTTGTTTTGACATAAAAGGCACAATTTTTTCCCCTGTCAAATAGGTAAGTTTGATGGGAATCTCCTGCTGGGTATGAATGCCAGTGAACCTTCAACACCTTTACTTTCAAGGAAAATTCAGTAACATATTTCATATTGTCTTTGTCAGTTAGATATGTTTTGTAAAACCCTTGTGATTTAATAGAAAAAAAATATTTCCTACTGTCAACAATTGTTATTTTATCTGCTATATTTTCTAAAACCAGTATTTAATTCACTGTAAATTGTTGAAATTGTCATATTAAAATGCCTGTGCAGAAAGGGATATACAACTATTCTTACTAATATAATTACCGTATTTGCTTGATTATAAGACAACCCTGATTATAAGACGACCCCCCAAAATCTGAATATTAATTTATGAAAAAAAGAAAAAGCCTGAATATAAGACGACCCTATAGGCAAAAAGTTTTACCAGTAAATGTTAATTCATGTAAACTATGTGAAAAATTGTTTGTTAATAAAAGCTATGATTGAGAAAAATATTTTGTTTTTATTTCCTTTTTTTTCAACCTGCCCCCCCAGTTATGCACATCTGCCCCCAGGCTTGCCACACTGCCCCGGAAATGCCTTATACCCCATACATGCCTTTAAGCCCTCTAAATGCCACTGTGCCCCATGATACGCCTTTTAACCCTCTATATGCCACTGTGCCCCATGATATGCCTTTTGACCCCCTATGTGCCATTCTTCCTCCAGAATTGCCTTATACCCCTATATGCCACTGTGGCATTTAGGGGGTTAAAAGGCATATTATGGGGCAGAGTGGCATATAGGGAGGTATAAGGCATTTCAGGAGGCATTTTCAAGCGGAAGTTGTCTACGCGAATCGAGTAGAGCTCTACACGCTGCCCCGGACTAAGCACCTGGGACTCAGGAGCACCGGTAAGTTGGGGGGGGGGATAACACAGGAGGATCCAGGTCCCCTGCATCGCTGCGGGGGATCTGGATCTTAGTCTCATAGTCAGAATTATTTGAGGTCTGATTATAAGACGACCCCGATTATAAGACGAGGGGTATTTTTCAGAGCATTTGCTCTGGAAAAAAACCTTGTCTTATAATCGAGCAAATACGGTACATGTTTATTTTAATATTATGGAAACTATACAAATTTAATAAACACATGTGATAAAAATGATGGAATAGTCTGTTGGTCATTGTAGTGATTTAATGTGCATACCGGTGCCATCCCAAGCTCTTGTCTCACAGGAGAGTTACATTTACTTTCTATAGTTCCTGACCCCTATGGGGGTCAGTTTAGGCCGGAGTGGATGGATCCAAGGATCCTTTTGTTCTTAGGGGTTTCCCAGTCCCTGCTGAGTTACGAGTTAATCACCTAGAGGAGTGATAACTACTTGGCTCGGTGATGTATTACTGTATTGACATTTGACACTATAGCATTGATTGCTGTGATATTGATTGGTTGATGCTTAACTAGTTTTACACACACATATGTACAGACATATATGTTTACACACATAACTATTTTCTATCTGCTGTAGTAAGAGTTCTATATTAAAGTTTTGCTGTTGTGCTGTCACTAAAAATGGTGAAACCTCTGTGCACACAATTGAGGATTCGCAGAGAAAAAGATTTCTCTGTGAATGTGTCTGCATTATTCTGACATCTCGGAGTACTCCATCCTTTTGAGAAAGCACCTTGGGAGACCTGGTTTACAGAGCTGGTATGAAGGAGTTGCGGACCAATAAAAAAGACAGAAGAATGAAGACAGAGAAGAACAAGAAGAGAAGAAGCGGAGCTGTAGAAAACAGGGACATGGAATCACTCAGTTGAGAAAGTAGCGAGACATTGAGAGAGTGAGTGAGAGTGTGTACAAATCTCCCAGAAGCCCATTTTCCAAACGTGGGATCTCTGTAGATGGCACTTTTAAGTCACAGTGCGCTAGGATTAAATGTCATATCCGGATGCTCTGCAGTGATGACAGCCGCCATGGAGAAGTCAGCTGGGGAGCTTCCCATAGTCACTTTAGACTAAAATACTCAGACTTAAGGCCTTAAACTCTTTTGTATGATCATGGATTTCCATTCCCGTATAACTTTCTTCACTATATAATGAAAAGTGGGATTTGGCAAAAATGTTTGCAGGAAAGAAATGCATTCATTGTGCATTATGGAACAGCTGTGTCTCCGAGATGGGAGCAATTATAACGGATGACTTACCAGGTACGTCACAAGTCCTGTATGACCAGTTTTTGTGATGCATCTGGCATGTCATAGGTTAAAGAACCTCACAATAGTTGTATGCAATCTGGAATAATATGACTAATGCAGTTTATCATGAATCATATTAAAAATGAACATATACTTTTTTTACTTAAGCATAAGCATTTCTTCAAACCAACTGTTTCTGGGAACATTCAGTACTTAGGCAGTTACGTTAGCTGTGGTCTACATATGGTTCAGGTAATCAGATAAGGAACCAACACACATGGATGACTAAACATAACAGTTATTAGTTTGCTAAAAGCACTCTAGACAGATGCGCACTATTAAACAAAATTAGAGACAGAGACTCCGAAGCAGGTTAGTAACAGATTGTGGTACTGAAGGCAAAAATGAAAGATATTAATTGATCTGCTTACAGTGTCAGCATCTCTCTGCACGTAAAACAGATATGTGTTTTTCTCTAAACTCCCTAAGCAAGATGCTTGAATATAATTTGTTTTTTTGACAGACATGAAAGCTGGGTTTGTTTACTTATTAATGCAGTAACTTTGAAGTCTGTTGTTCAAGTATGCAAGATAAATAACAGTGCTATACATGGAACATAAATTATTTTCATTTTTAATTTGTCCCTTACCTTAAGTGCTGTATTGTGTGGTAAGATAAAATAATACCTGTACCTAAAAAGAAAATATGATATTTTTTAAATTTCAGTATTTTAATTAAAGATGGCAGATCTTTTTAAAAGCATTGAATGTCAGAGTGGCGCTCAGCATCCCTCATTTAGTATAATTTCCTAACAGGTAAGTCACTGTAATAATTTTTGTGTCCAACATATCCAACTATATGACCAACTAAAAAATGAAAACAGAAGAAGGACATGAAGAACTCCTGGGGTCATCCATGCGAATGGCAGGTTTCCATTACATGTATAGCACATAATTTATGTTACGTTTATTAAGGATACTGAGTTTAAAATGTAGGACTTTAGGTACTCTATAAGCCTGTACTTTCCAGGGTCAATGATGAGGCTAAGCTGCCTAGCAGGTCAGAACATTTTGGGTGTAATGCATCGAAGCATCAATGTTAATAAGGGCATTAACATTAAGGGCAATGTATAATCTTCTACCATATATTGCAAAAATAATGAAAAATCTTTTTGAATATACAAGTGCCTCTGGTTCTAGTATTTCTCCTTCACATAACAGAGGGAATAAAAAATACCAATGACAAATGTATTGTTGGCAATATGTAGTTAAAAAGGTAGCCTTTCCTTCTCTTCTTGAGATACACTTCTGGAATAACGAGTAAAACGTACTTCAAATGCCTAGTACAATTTCCACAAGAGGTAAATATATGGGGAAATGTATAGTTTGAGATTGGATCTGACAGGATATATAAGAGATAATATTGTGGAAGTGATTAAGTTTGAAATGTGACTGGAAAGCTATTTCACTGTAATTCTTGTGAGGTTCGTTGGAAGTAGGCAGAAACAGATCCAAATTATAAGAGTTACATAAAAAAAACATAGGCTGTTACAAACTGTACTTGTCCTACAATGTCGCTAGGACCCTGTAAAGAGGAAAACATTTCATCTGTACATTGGGTTGGCCGGGCAGCTAGTAAATAGACAGAATAAACAGATGAAAGTGTACTTTAATTTCCTTTGCTGTAAGTGATAGTAAGCTAACTAGAGAGAAAGAAAATGTTAGATATAATTAAATTCAATGTAATTACTCCTTAGGTAATGCTGTGTGAATGGCATCATTATAAAAAGGGAAAAAAGTAGACTATTGTATTTGGATTCGTACAAATTAATATTTTAACAAAATGTTCCAATTTTGTTAATTTATACAAATTGGGGGACAAATTGGGGGACAGGAGGCATGGTTAATGTAGTGGACAACGGTGAGAAGCTGACATTGAAAGAAGGCTGTGGAAAAGGAGATAAGGACATGGAAGCGGTCGGTGGAGAGGTTGGGGAGACATTTAAAGAGATAGCATTAGAGTGAATACGAGTATGTGAGACATTGAGTGAGGGTGAATGAAACCAAATTTATGTTCTGAATGCAAAAAGCCCTAGAATTTTATTCCAAACAGAAAGCGCAAGAAAATGAAATGTATTATCTGAAAATGAATGGACATACACAAACACACAGAAAGAACATATATAGGAATCAGGCGATGATTTGTCTATTTTTAACATATTAAATTGTTGAGTCTAAAGACATAATGCCAACTTTTCTGTAAGCCTTCTCCTTTTCAGGCACATCAATCTGTTGGTTCTATCCCTATCTATTCTATCAACTTCCAAAGGTTTAGGTGAAAAAAAAACATTTAAATTTCAATTAAGCAACTATAATGTTAAGCTTAGACTGTTAATATTCATAGTTTTATACACACAAATTCTGAAGCTACTTTCTCAACTAGTAGAAATCAAGGTAAAGTGTAGTATACTTTTTTTATACAGAAAAAATAATTTAGTGTTACTATACCACCATGGGAAGAAATTGATGAGTTTTTAATTTAATTCAAATCTCTGTGATATTAAGAAGATTTTATATTATTTAATGATTTCAATAATCCTAAAAAATTGGAAAATGATTACTTTCTATGGGCTCTTATGAAAAAAAACAATGGTGTAAATAGTTTACTTCTGGTTTATGATATGGAGTGGTAACAGAGATAACGGAAGTTGATAACACATTTACACTATTTAGCATATATGTGTATATACCTATCCTTCTAAATACATTTTAGTGTAGGAATGTAGCACCATACAACTGTAAGATCATTCTTGATGTTGAGTAATCATTCTGAGTAATGTAGCTTTCTTTATAATCAAATATCAACTACCAATTTTAAAACTATGGTTCCAAAGAAAAAAAAACATTCATGAATTGCATGCTTTTCTCTGGTGTATTTGTTATAACAATAGTTGTGGGTTCTACAGGTGACAGTGAATACATCACAACCAAGTTGACCCGATTTATATGGATTTTGGATCAACTGTAGTTTTTGTAATTATATTATCTTCTGGATACATAACTCAAAGCTACAAATTATCTAATTTGTTTTACAACTGAGGGAAAGAATAAAAAAAATATGTAGTGGATGCAATATTTTTTACATTCCACTATACAGCAAACAGGTAATATTTTTGTTGGCAAACATTTTACAATATTCAGTGTGCAAACCTGTAAGCAGTAGGTTTAATGGTCAAAGCAAATACGTTTCTGTCAGTCCATTTACTGTAGTTTAATACATGTTTCTTGTGTGCTTATACAATGCTTGTTCTCAGATCATATGTCTTCTATATAACATTCTCTAGTTATTATTCACAATTTTGGAGCAAATATTTATGTTATTTTCATCTATTCATTTATCCAGCATTTTCTTACACTTACTTACAATAACACTCTGCTATTTTTCCCATCTATGTGATTTACTGTTTCTTATGGCATGCTTGCTAATCGAACATTGCTCTGGAGTATGATGGTGCTATATAAATCAATAAATGACTCTGGATTTTTCAAGTCATATAAACAATGACATCAATTTAAAGCTTTTCCAGTTACCGTATTTATCGGCGTATAACACGCACTTTTTTAACTAAAATATGAAGCTGAAAACCTACCTGCGTGTTATACGCCGATAAATCCTAGAGCCAGTGGCGGAACTACCGGGGTCGCAGGGGTCGCAACTGCGACCGGGCCCTGGAGTTCTGCCAGTCAGGGGGGCCCAAGGGGTGCCGAGCGGTTGCTGAAGACGACCGCTCGGCAACTCTCGGGCCCCCCTGACTGACAGAAATCCAGGACTCCTCAGCCGCCGCCGCCGCCTGCCGCCTGCCTCAGCGCTTCAACTCCTGTGTTGGAAGTGTGAGGCGTTTGTCTTGGGTGCCGGCGCTTCACGCTGGGCGCCGGCATATGACGTCAGACGCCGGCGCTCAGCAGTGAAGCGCCGGCACCCGAGACAAACGCCTCACGCTTCCAACACAGGAGTTGAAGGTAAGTGACCGGGGGGGGGGGATCGGGGAGATCCTGACAAGGGGGGTTAGGGAGGGAGAGGGGAGATCCTGAGAAGGGGGGTTAGGGAATGAGAGAGGAGATCCTGAGAAGGGGGGTTAGGGAGTGTGTGTCTGAGTGTGTCTCTGAGTCTGTGTCTGAGTCTGTGTCTGAGTGTGTGTCTGAGTGTGTGTCTGAGTGTGTGTCTGAGTGTGTGTCTGAGTGTGTGTCTGAGTGTGTGTCTGAGTGTGTGTGTGTCTTACTGTGTGTGTCTGAGTGTGAGTGTGTCTTACTGTGTGTGTGTCTTACTGTGTGTGTGTCTGAGTGTGTGTGTCTTACTGTGTGTGTGTGTGTGTGTGTGGTTTCCCAGATAGCAGTGATTCTGATGAAGTTTTTTTTGTTCAGTTTTTTTGTTCAAAGAGGTGCTTTTTCTTTCATATTTGCCTTATAAGTGGTATAAATGTTATAATAAATGTTATAATGTAATAAATATTATTCCAACATTAAGTTCATAGCTTCCAAGTTAAAATTATTTTTTCTTACTCAAATTTCCTTGTTAAAATGGGGGTGCGTGTTATACACCAGTGCGTGTTATACGCCGATAAATACGGTAATTCTTGTTCTACTAGCCAATGGTTTAGCAATAGGAGTAATAGTGTACAGATCTGATTGGTCTCCAAATCCCATCTGCAACCCCTTATCCAGGTGATCCAATGTATAACAGAGAGATATGTGTGTTCACTTACACACATCTCTCTTCTCCAGCTCCAGCAGACATAGCACCTTACTTATAGATATTCCCCTCTGCCCACAGATATGCCACTCTGCCCCCCAGATATGCTTTATGCCCCTAGAAATGCCAATCTGTCCCCAGATATGCCACTCTGCCCCCAAATATGCCTTATGCCCCCTAGAAATGCTTTATGCCCCCTAGAAATGCCAGTCTGCCCCAGATATACTTTATGCCCCTAGAAATGCCACTCTGCGCCCTGATATGCCACTCCCCCCCAGACTTACCAATGCACCCCAGACTCCCTGGTGTCTAGCGGGATGGCCGGTGGATGTCTGCGTGATGCACAAAAGTGAGTACACCCCTCACATTTTTGTAAATATTTTATTATATATTTTCATGTGACAACACTGAAGAAATGACACTGTGTGCAGCCTGTATAACAGCATAAATTTGCTGTCCCCTCAAAATAACACACAGCCATTAATGTCTAAGCCTTGGCAACATGTGGCTGTTAGAGACCTTAAGCTCCGCCACTTTCCGTTTGAGGATGCCCCACAGATGCTCAATAGGGTTTAGGTCTGGAGACATGCTTGGCCAGTCCATCACCTTTACCCTCAGCTTCTTTAGCAAGGCAGTGATCGTGTTGGAGGTGTGTTTGGGGTCTTTATCATGTTGGAATACTGCCCTGTGGCCCAATCTCCGAAGGGAGGGAATCATGCTCTGCTTCAGTATGTTACAGTACATGTTGGCATTCATGGTTCCCTCAATGAACTGTAGCTTGACACCATCTGAACCAAATAAGTTTATCTTGGTCTCATCAGAGCATAGAACATGGTTCCAGTAATCCATGTCCTGAGTCTGCTTGTCTTCAGCAAACTGTTTGCGAGCTTTCTTGTGCATCCTCTTTAAAAGAGGCTTCTTTCTGGGCCGTGCAGACCAATTTGATGCAGTGTGCGGCGTATGGTCTGAGCACTGACAGGCTGACCCTTCACCTCTTCAACCTCTGCAGCAATGCTGGCAGCACTCATACATCTATTTCCCAAAGACAACCTCTGGATATGACGCTGAGCATGTGCACTCAACTTCTTTGGTTGGCCATGGCGAGGTCTGTTCTGAGTGGAACCTGTCCTGTGAAACCGCTGTATGGTCTTGCCCGCCATGCTGCAGCTCAGTTTCAGGGTCTTCGCAATCGTCTTATAGCCTACGCCATCTTTATGTAGAGCAGCAATTGTTTTTTTCAGATCCTCAGAGAGTTCTTTGCCATGAGGTACCATGTTGAACTTCCAGTGACCAGTATGAGAGAGTGTGAGAGCTGTAACACCAAATTTAACATACCTGATCCCCATTAACACCTGAGACCTTGTAACACTTACAAGTCACATGACACTGGGGAGGGGAAATGGCTAATTGGGCCCACTTTTTGACATTTCCACTAAGGGGTGTACTCAATTTTGTTGCCAAGGTTTAGACATTTATATCTGTGTGTTGAGTTATTTTGAGGGGATAGCAAATTTCCACTGTTATACAGGCTGTACACTCGCTAATTTACATTGTAGCAGAGTGTCATTTCTTCAGTGTTGTCACGAAAAGATATAATAAAATATTTACAAAAATGTGAAGGGTGTACTCACTTTTGTGAGATACTGTGTGTATATATATATATATATATATATATATATATATATATGTATTTTTGTGATGCTGTAAACCCCAGGGAGATGATTTGTTTTTGTTTGTTTGCACAGGTGCTATACAAGTCATGCATATGGGTCCCTGGGGGGAGCAATTGGAGAGCAGGGTGGGCTAATGCTCCATTCCCCTTCCAGTGGAAAATCCATGCCAGCTATTACAAGAGGCTAGAGGTCTGCAGGATCTGGTCCTGGATGTCTATGGGGCCTGCATCAGGCACAGGTGCTGGGCATTAAAACACCTGGAGCCTGACGATCAGGGAGACTGTTGTGGGATGAGAAAGTTCCCGTGTGCTCCCAGGGCACAGAGAGGCCCTGAAGAAGAAAATCCCTGAGCCAGTACCTGCCTGTTCCTTTTGTGTGCTGTCTAGGGGAGATTTTCCAGATCATGGGTTAGTTGGGCTTGGCTGGGAGGTCTAGTTAGTGGGTGATTAGGCTGGTCAGTCTGACCTAGCATAGTATAGCTAGAGAGGGCTCTAATTGGGAGCTAGGTTGTTTCTTTTATGGTTTTGTTTTGGTTTGTTACGTTTGAGCAGCTAAAAATAAAGCACTGTTTGCTACAAGTTGGTGTTGCAGAGCCTGATTGCCCTAGAGGACTGTGTTTAAGACCTCTAACTGTGACATTTTATGACCCTCATGCTACAGAGTTTATCACAAGATAAATAGAAATGGCTTTTTGCAGGGATATAAGCTTTACATTATATAATGCACCCCACGACATGATATTTGGATACATTTCTACATTACCTTAGCCTCTCCAACACCAAACAAATATTATTATTAACAATAATAATCAATCATAAACAGGATAGTTAGTAGACTTTTATTGTAAGGATTTTAGAGTAAAACACGAACAAATATAACTTAATTTAGATGTTTGCTTTTGAGATCCAAAATCCACATATTAGCAAAAAGCAATTTGAAAACGAAGTCTAAAATCTTGTTATTTGGACTTATCAAATACGTGCCTTGAGTGTTGGATTATCTCATGCAGGTTTTCCAATAACTTAAATATTGAATGAATTCCCTAATTCAATATTTTGCTATCCCTTTCTACCCTAATTGCTGCTATCACGAATCACAACCTTCAAAAAATTCTAAATCAAAATGTGACTTGTCAATATATAAGTAAATGTAGTTTTTCCCCCCCTTAACGTATGAATTTAGTTTGAAATAATCTGGAAAAATAAATAAACTTGCTCAATTTAAAAATCAGTCTAATTTGTTTGTGCTAAGGTAGCCAACATTACACGCACTCTCAAATTTGATTTTAAATGATGTAAGCAGACCAGGAATTCTGCATATCGTTTCATTAACACAGAGGATTAACACTATTTACCTGTATGTGCAAAAAGTTGGACTATCCAAAACTCCTGACCTGCTTGTATGCTTAAAACCTTTAGTTTAAATGGATTGAACTCTCAGATGCGAAGTACGCTTTTACTGATCATCACAATTCCGAAAAGTATCCTGCTGCCTCTTATTGATATTTTTCACTGCAACTGTAATTTAATTGTCAATGTTCAAGTACAATATTGTATATAAGCAGTCATTTTGTGGTGGCTGCCAAAGAGAAGCAACATCATATATAAACTTTGTCACTGAGCATTTCAAATGAAATAATCTAAATATATATACATGATTTCTGTATTATCATTTCCTTGGTAGGAATAGTAACAGTTTGACTAAACTTTCCTCTTCTTTCTTCAAATGTATTCATAGTTATTCATGCAAACAGTGACTTTAGGAAAATGTTCATGAAACATCAATACTTGTAATAATTAAGCATCAAATACAAAGAACCTGTCACGGAACGGGTCCATACAGACGACTGTAACAGCGGAGATGGACAGGGCCTGGCTCAGGAAGACTGCACTCTCCAGGGTGTTGAGCACCTAGGGTTGTGGGGCCACACACCAGGTCCCTGACATAGCAGCGGATGTTGTCCAGAACAAAACAAAGTGATATCCTGCAGGCACCCTGGAGCAGGCATGAGACATAGCTCTCAGTGGCGTCGGCAGGGGGGGGCCAGAGGGGGCCATGGCCCCCCCTACATTATGCTGTGCCCCCCAGTGTGCCCCCCCAATTGACCCAGCTCACCGCCGGGAAACCGGGACATTTCCAGGTGTGCCGGCACATTGAGCTGCTGTAAAACCGAAGGGGGGGACCGATAATAGAGAAATCCCCCCCAGGGCTGTAAGTGGTGCTGCCCGATCAGCAGCTGC
Organism: Spea bombifrons; assembly: GCF_027358695.1. Lineage (NCBI taxonomy): Eukaryota > Metazoa > Chordata > Amphibia > Anura > Pelobatidae > Spea > Spea bombifrons. The sequence goes on from NC_071091.1 coordinate 34,024,983, forward strand.
AGCGTGCAGGACTGGTTGGGGAGATCCGTGTGCTCTCTGTCACTGAGCGCCGGGCGATGGGATATGACGTTTATATCCCAGCCCCGGCGCTCAGCATAAACAGAGTGAGCGGCAAACCAGAAGGAAAGGAGGAAGAGAAAGCAGAAAGGAAGAAGAGAAAGCAGAAAGGAAGAAGAGAAAGCAGAAAGGAAGAAGAGAAAGCAGAAAGGAAGAAGAGAAAGGTAAGAGATGTGAAGAACGAGGGGGGGGTGTTTGAAGTGGAAAACGAAGGGGGGTTTGAAGTGGAAAACGAGGGGGGGTCTGATGTGCAAAACGAGGGGGGGTCTGATGTGCAAAACGAGGGGGGGTCTGATGTGCAAAACGAGGGGGGGTCTGATGTCCAAAACGAGGGGGGGTCTGATGTGCAAAACGAGGGGGGGGTCTGATGTGCAAAACGAGGGGGGGGTCTAATGTGCAAAACGAGGGGGGGGTCTGATGTGCAAAACGAGGGGGGGGGGGTCTGATGTGCAAAACGAGGGGGGGGGTCTGATGTGCAAAACGAGGGGGGGTCTGATGTGCAAAACGAGGGGGGGGTCTGATGTGCAAAACGAGGGGGGGTCTGATGTGCAAAACGAGGGGGGGTCTGATGTGCAAAACGAGGGGGGGTCTGATGGTAGATATGTGTGTGTGCATATACAAATGGTGAGGCATGTATTCGGGCAATGTTTATGAATGTGTATGGGCACTTGGGCAGGCATATGTGTGTGTATAGGGCAGGTGTGTATATGTGCATGTATGGGCACGCGCATATATGGGCACTGTATGTGCATACGTGTGTATGGGCAGTGTATATGTGTGTATATAAGGAGTGTATTTGTCTTATAGTGTATACGTCTGTGTAAGTATGCGCAAGGGCAGTGTATATTTATGGGGAGGCATGTGTGTGTGAGCAGTTTATGTATGTTTGGGCAGGCATGTATAAGGGTAGTGCATATGTGTGAGTACTGGCAAGTGTGTATGTGCAGGCAATTGCAGCGTATATATGTGTTTTTGTGGGCAGGCATGCGTAAGAGCAGTGCATATGTGTGTGTATGAGCAGTCATGTCGTACTTAAAGGGAAGACAATGATTCCCTGTAACACATGTTTAACTCAGGGGCACCTAGGGTTAAATCCAGGCCTATTTCTGGTTAAAATGAGTGTGTGTGTCACTGTATGTAGCATTTGGACACAAGAGAATATTGCGGGGTGCTACTTGATCTAGGGCATCACTAATACAAAGCGCCACGTGTTAAATCTACGGGTAGGCAGAGTAAGTGAAGGATGTGTTTGAATGCGTGTCTGGGTGTGATAGCGTATGTTTGTGGGTATGTTATTGTGCACATCTGTTTTTATGGGTATGTTAGTATGTTTCCAGGTGTGTTATAGTGGGCATGTGTCTAGGTATATTAGGGTGGGATTGTTTTGGGGTGTATTATTGTGTGTGTGTGTGTGTGTGTGTTTGTTAGTGTGTGCATGTGTATGTATATTATTCAAGTGTCTAAGTGTGTGGATATGTTCCTGTGTGCATGACGTGTTAGGAGTCTTAGATGGTTCCTTCAATACATCATAGTAGTCTCTGTGGCCGTGTCCAGTGGGGACCATCTGTGGTTGTAAGATTTTTCTGTTTCTGTGGGAATTTTCTCCCATTCATCTAGTAGAACGTTTTATGAGCTGAAGGTGATAAACCAAGACATTTTGGACAACACTATGCTTCTAACTTTGTGGGAACAGTTTTGGGGACGGTCCTTTTCTATTCCATCATGACTGTGCCCCAGTGTACAAAACAAGGTCCATAAAGGCATGGTTGCAAAAATTCCCCACAGAAACTCTCCAAAATCTTGTGGAAATCGTTCCCATTAGAGTGGAAGCCGTTATTGCTGCAAAGGGGGACCAACTACATATTAATCTCTATGTATTTATAATGCAATGTCATAAATGTCATTTTAGGGGTTCCTGCGCCCATGCATGCTAGGGAGCGTTGAGCGGGGCCCAAGAAAATGCTTGGGTAGGGTCCAATATTTTCACTATAAAATATATTGGCAGCAGGGTAAATATCTATATATGTTTTGGCAGCAGGGTCTAATATTAATATATATTTGCTGCAGGGGCTAATATTAATATATATCGGAAGCCGGGACTAATAATATATACCGGCAGCAGGGTCTAATATTAATATATATCAGCAGCAGGAGCTAATATTAATATATATCGGAAGCAGGGGCTAATATTTATATATATATATATATATATATATATATATATATATATATATATATATATATATATTGGCAGCAGGGTCTAGTATTTATATTCATATTGGCTGCAGGGCCTATTATCAATAAATATTGGTTGCAGGGGCTAATATTTATATATATTGGCTGCAGGGACTAATAATATATATCAGCAGTAGGGGCTAATATTAATATATGTTGGCAGCAGGGTATAATTTTTATGTATATCGGCAGCAGGGTATAATATAAGTATGTATCCGCAGCAGGGGCTAATATTAATATATATCCACAGCAGGGGTTAATATTAATATATATCGGAAGCAGGGTCTAATATTTATATATATTGTCAGCAGGGGCTAATATTAAAGAATGAAAAATAACTGTCACTTTAGCTGTTATTTTGAAATCATATTTCAATCGCGGTCTTTACTTCAAAGTGATAAGTGCATATTATGTAGTTAAAAATGCACGTCTAACGTGTGTGTCTGTATATATGTATATATATATATATATATATATATATATATATATATATGTGTATATGTACTGTTTTATAATTGGCCCCCCTACTTTGGTCCCTGGCCCCCCATGTGCCCCCCCTAAATATGAAAGCTGGAGACGCCACTGATAGCTCTACAGACGAATGTGCAGGATGCTGCAGGCTGGGAGTAGCGAAGCTAAGCAGAGTACAGGAGAAACATAACAAGGAACAGGGAGACCGAGCAAGAAACATATGCAGATAAGACATACGTGGTACAGGACACAACAAAGGACAGGGAACAAGGCAAGGAAAACAGGGGATGGAGTGAGGAGCTGGGACCCTTTAAGCAAGGATATGATATCTTAAACTGGGACATGGGGAGAGGAACCGAGATCCTCAGATGATTCAGGGAAAAGAGGGGGATGGTACATAAAAGACAGACACACAAATGCAGGACTAGCCTAGGACTATCAGAACTAGAGATTCAGTCACATCTTATCGCCATAGTATGTTTAGCCCACCACTACACCAAAGTACTCCAATATTCGGTGGGTCCTAACACTAAACCCTGCCTACCGAATCACTAAGGCTGAAACTAAACATTAAATCTAAACACAGAACAGAGAAGGACATACCTTTAGACTGCTGACTGAGACACATACATAACAAACAGGTGGGGCACACCTTGTAAAGGAAACAGAAGCTGAAGCTAAGAGCAGGATTGAAACAAAGTATCAGAAGTAAACGGCAGAGCACAAATTAATCCAGGAATGGATTACAGCAAAAGGGAAACTGTAGCGAGACAGGGGAACTGTAGCGAGACAGGGGAAACTAGAGAGAAGCAGCTCCGCAGCCTGAATGGGGCCTGACAGAACACAGGTGTTACTTTTAATTATGAGTTGATCTAAATTATTTTTTTACAATTCCAAAACAGAAATGCCATATGTAAGCATTTAAAACACAGTAAAAATAAATAAAATAATAATATTTTATGTGTTCTATTTTGTATTCTAAAATATTCAAGTACGGGTTAAGCACAGCAGATATATTATGTATATGGGTCTCTAAGAGCAATGGAGAGTAGTGTTTTCCAGTACTCACACACACACACACACATGTGTGTTCTTCAGTTTCCACAATGGGGTGGGACACATCTTTTGACACATTTCCATAATGCAATATATGTTTGAATGTAAACAACGTTAGATATTAGATTAAGTATGCTAGCCATATTTGCTTTATAGGGTGTTCCCCCTTTTGTATTTTTGTTGAAGTTACAGCCTCAGTTTAAAAGAAGAAATAAATCATAATTATATATTATCTAGTGTTATCTTGCATAAATAATATATTTCTGAGTGTATGAGAATACTTATCTATACAATTGAAGACATTTTGGAAATTACCTATGTATTTTTTCAATATCAATCTCTTTACTACTCATACTGTTTAGGAAACCATACCGAGTCAAAATGTTTAGAATTTGACTTTTTACCTTGACACCATTTGCAGTAGTACTCAAAGTCTGACCTTTATTACATGACAAGATATATTCTACTTCTGTCTGTTACATGTCAGATGGATACCTACTAACTGCCTCGCCTCTGTCTCTACCTGGATGTCTGCATGTTTCCTAAAACTCAATCTCCTCAAAACTGAACTTCTCATCTTCCCTCCCTCCAATGCTAACATTCCCTTATCAGTTTACCTTAATCAATGGGTGAGGACTTAACTCCTTCTACAATGCCCTCCATTCTTCAGGAACAGGTCCTTGTGGGTATATAAGGACAAACACAGAAAAATCTATTTATATAAGACCCATATATGTCATCTGTGGAAACCTCAATGTCCTTGTTGAGTTTGAGGGTTTTCAGTGATGTTACAAATCCATCAAAAGTTCTAGGACACATTCTCATGCCCTGGTGAGATGTTCTACCCCTCCAGTGTCAGAGAGAGACTTCCCAGACCTAGCCCTTAGTAACAAATATCCACTACATTTCATCATACATCTGGTAAGATTGACAGATCCCATCGTGTCCTCAGGATGACCCAAACCCAGCATAGAAGGCCATCACTCTAAATTCGATATTATAGGGGAATTACCACTAATGGTCACTGAGGATGAGCTGTAGGCTGTAAAACACATCTGGCTAGGTTAATCCCTCCCAATGCAAAACCCCTGAGTTAGCTCAACACAGGCTCTGCATGACAATGATAATAACATAACTTCCCTCCTGCACTTTAGCTTGCACAGGATGTCAGCTATCTCCCCCAGCCATGATTAATGTTGTCCTTTAATTCACATACTTTTTACTGCATTCCAGGGCACTGTTACATGTGCCAATCATCCATTTTCAAAGGCTGCCCTTGCCATCCCCCATAGAATGCAGACTCACATGACAACTGGCCCAGCATTTCTCAACCATAAGAGGTTAATCATGCACCCAGGAATTTTTTACTATGCCATTGCCCGGGAGAAACCTGGTGGCAAACCTAATGAAAGGATGCAGATGCTCCTCTTGCACTCCCAGATTTGCTACATTGATTTTCAACATGTTTTATAAATGATGAAGATAACATAATATATCAGGGGATTTAGAAGAGTTCTCAGAGTATGCAACGTTATTTTAACTGACTGGTGGATAACGTCACTACAAATATACAGTTTATGAAAACTGCTACTTGGTATTTTTAGTTTCAATCTTTTTTTTTAACTTATTTTTAATGAGAGAAAAATAGACAAGCCACCAAAACAAGTTCTTAAAATGACTAAGTAAAGCCTCAGGTCCCTACAACAGATTTTTGTATGCATTCTGCTAATTTGGTGCGTTTTTGAATTATTTGCAGCCAATTATTCCAATAGATTCCACATACAATAGCAAGATTAGGCTAAACAAGGATCCTTGTTTATAAGCAAATCCAAACAGAAACAATCCAATAAAACAACCCCCACATAATGTAAAGAGAAAATAGTGTTTCCACCGCAAAACCCTTTCAACCATTTCCATAAGGTCAATTTTGTTGTCTGCCTCCCCGTCTCCCATTGGACTATGATTTCCTGGGAACCTATTAAGAGTCTATAAAATAAGGCACATCAAATTGGTGGGGTATTCTTAAAGAGTTGTACTGAATATCATGCTTTAAAATGAAAAGTATTTATTGGTGTTTCAGTGAAATCTAATGTATTAATATATTGTTTTGTTATTTGAAAAAAAAGAGCAATGTGAAAAAGGAGGTAAAGCTTTTAATAAAAATAAGACATGCTAAGTCAACGCCACATCACATATATCTGAATGCAAAACATTTTGCAAAAGATTTAATCTATTGGCGATTAAAGGGCAGCTATGGGTGCTTTTTGTTTGTGAATTAGTGTATTTATTTTGGAGATTATCTAGTTCAAAGGCTCACCTTAAATAAACCGAGATTGGTGGTAACCTGTGATGGTATTATCTAATACATTTCTTGTAAATTATTACCCTAACCCTCACTCCCACTTCACAAATGCTGCATTAACCAATCAACAATTAGGAACTTAACAATAGCGCAGACATGACAGGGAGATATAATGTTGCTGATTCAGAGATAAGTTATGATAGCTATACCAATGGTATAAGCTTAACCCCTTCATGACAATGGCTGATTTTATTTTTGTACCCTTTTTTCCCGTTTACTGCACCCACACAAGTTATATATTGGGTTTTTTTTAGGACAAGAACGGCTTTCTTTAGATGTCATTATTTGGACTGTATCATATAATTTACTATAAAAAGAATTTAAGATACCGTGAAAAATTGAGAAAGAAATGACTTTTTCTTACTTTTACTTGAAAAATCTTTTACTCATCTATAAAAGCTAACAAAAAAACCTGCTGAATAGATTCTACTGTTTGTCCTGAGTTTAGAAATACCCAATGTTTATGTTTTTTGCTGTTTTCTGCACGTTATGTGGCAATAAGTACAAGTAGTGTTTTGCTATTTCAAAACAATTTTCCAAATCTGGTAATTCTTCCCCATGTGCTATTTCAGGTATCTTTGAAGCTGGCCAATGCAATTTACCCAATCAAACAATATATTTTTAAACACCCAGGGTATTTTAAATACTAGTATTTTAACTCTTTCCATGCACTAATTCTACAACCAGTCTTTGTCAAACTTTGTGGTAGTCTTTTTTTGCGTTTTTTTTCCACGCACATTTTACTTCATGTATGAATTAATAGGTCCTGGTATATGTCACTGCCACTCAACACCCCTATATGTGTTCAGTGACATCTCCTGAGTACAGTGGGTTTGCCTGGCTGTTTTGGGGCAAAAGGGCCGCATTTGGGGCATGTGCATTTTTCAATGTTGAACTTTGACATTTGGTGATCCATTGCCCATGCCCTATTTGGTACATCTTTGAGCCTGGCCAATTCAGTGTGCCCTATAAAACCATATATTTTTGAAAACTAGACACCCCTGGGTATTTAAAATGCTGGTATTTTAACTCTTTGCATGCATACATCTGACCACCAGCCTTTGTCAAAGTTTACAGTAGTATTTTTTTGTGTGTATTTTTCCCATACACGTTGCATTTTATGTATGGATTTACAGGTCCATCCCTGGTCTTCAAGCTTTCATCCATCTCCTGCTGTTACCCCTGTTTTCCACCTGGTATGAATATCCCATATTTCATTTGAACCCCTCATCTCCTGCTGTTACCCCTGTTTTCCACCTGGTATGAATATCCCATATTTCATTTGAACCCCTCACCTCCTGCTGTTACCCCTGTTTAACATCTGGTATGAATATGCCATATTTCATTTGAACCCCTTATCGCCTGCTGTTACCCCTGTTTTCCACCTGGTATGAATATCCCATATTTCATTTGAACCCCTCATCTCCTGATGTTACCCCTGTTTAACATCTGGTATGAATATCCCATATTTCATTTGAACCCCTCATCTCCTGCTGTTACCCCTGTTTCCACCTGGTATGAATATCCCATATTTCATTTGAACCCCTTATCTCCTGCTGTTACCCCTGTTTTCCACCTGGTATGAATAGCCCATATTTCATTTGAACCCCTCATCTCCTGCTGTTACCCCTGTTTTCCACCTGATATGAATAGCCCATATTTCATTTGAACTCCTTATCTCCTGCTGTTACCCCTGTTTAACATCTGGTATATCTGTATCCTGCCTGTCTCCATACCCTGTTGCTATCAAAGGGTGATATTTGGTGCCCTCTAGTCTAGCTTAATTGCATTTTGTAGCCAAGGTGTGAACCATCTGCCTCCTGTTTGCAATTACCTTATCTGACCACTTGTGAGACAGCCCTATAAATTACCAGGCCTCACTTGGAAACAAGCTTGCTTGGAAATGTAGCTGCTGTGGCCTCTCCCCAAGTGGCCTCCTTATAAGTGGCTATTTAAGAGTTACACTGGAGTTAAACGGGAGGGAAACGACATACCAAGTACCACTGCAGAAAGCGGCTACAACACCATCGGAACCAAAGCAACACATCCCAACCCAAGCAGTCCTCTCCTATTGTCTCATTGCCTACTCAACCACCGACTAGATTGTAAGCTTGCAAGAGCAGAGCCCTCATCTCCTTTTGTACCAGTTAATGTATGTGTGAGTACAGTGATACCCCACATGCATGGGTTTGTTGGGTTGTTTGGGGGGCTAAAAAGCCACATTTGGGCCTGGGGTGGGTGTTCGGTTCAGTGTCACTGAATGCCTTGCTATCGAGGCATTTCAGCGACACCATTGAAGTTTAGGAGGTGATCGTTGATCGCCTTCTAAACTCTTTTAAAACGTGCGTCTGTGTATGGCGAATGTTGACATGGCCCCTGATGCCGATCTTGGTGTTGCTGAATGCCTCGACATAGAGGCATTACAGCAACACCGTTTGGGTGCAGAAAGCGAGCATAGATCGCTTTCTTCACCCGTTTGACGTCATGACAGTCCTGGCACGTCAATTGTCATAAACCGCCTGTTTTCATGAGCATTGCAAGCATTTAATACATATATTACTTAAATTAATATGTAAACAATATTACCTAAAACTGATATCTTGTATCTTCTGGGTTGAGATCCGGAAACGAGTTAATTTATATGCAGACAACCAAAAAGTGATTACTGTATATAGTCATTTTCTATGGAAACTATCAGATAACATTATTGACTAACTAAAGTATAATAGACTTCAAGCATTCAAGGTTATCTAGGTCTTTTCTTCAGGCATATTAAAGGCCTACATAGAAAGATTGCAATCTATTATAGTTCAGTTATTCCCTAAGGAGAAAAAAACTACCCATTTAATAAATATATAGACTTTAACATTCAAAGTAAATGTTTTTTTTGTAGTTGTTTATTCATCAGATATGTTTTTTGCCTAAGCTGCTACTTTTCCATGTAGACCCAGCAAAAGATTTTTGACCACTATGTAATGAATGCAGAAACGCAAGTATTAATGCTCTGTTTACCTGCTGCTACTAGTTACTTAAGTAATTACAAATAAAGCCATGTTATGGTTGAGGGGTTTGTTAATGTAACGGAAATATGTTTTCACACATTGAGTCAGATATTATTAGATTATAACCATTATAACTGCATAAGCACACAAAAAAGTGTCCTTTTAAGGAAAAATGTTGGGATGTTTGGGTAAACATTATTTACGTTTTGAATGTGAACATTCATCATGTTGAATAATGAATAAGTTATTTTAATTATGAACTTCTTACATGTATTTAAACATGTGAAAATATACAGAAAATTTTAATTATTTTTTTTTTTTAATATTTGTCAGAAACATATGGAAATTACAAATATCTTAGATATTTTTTTTAAATAAACATTTTAATATACTGTTAGCTATTTACTTTTTACTTAACAAACTGAATGTAAATAGGAAAAACTATGTCTCTTCACATGTTTACACTTTATATACACATCAATCAGCCATCAAAGCAGACCATGTACATAATATAATGAGCAGTAATGCCCTCATGGCATTGGCCACTTTCAGCAGGATAATGCGCCCTGCCACAAAGCACAAATGGTCCAGGAATGGTTTGAGGAACGCAGCAACGAGTTCAAGGTGTTGACTTGGCCTCCAAATTTCCCAGCTCTTCATCCGATGCATGGAGGCCCACCTTGCAACTTACAGGACTTGGCCGCCCATGACCCTGTCACCAGTTCACCGCTTTTCCTTCCCTGGACCACTTTTGATAAGTAGTGACCACTGCAGACCAGGAACACTTCATAAGAGCTGCAGTTTTGAAGATGTTCTGACCCAGATGTCTAGCCATCACAATTTGGCCCTGTCAAAGTCGCCCAGATCCTTACACTTGCCCATTTTTCCTGTTTCTAAAACATCAGTTTTGAGGATAAAATGTTCACTTGCTGCCTTATATATCCCACCCACCCAATGTTATGGCTGATCGGTATATATATATATATATATATATATATATATATATAGTAGACGCATTATTAAACACTCATCTACAGACACCAAACAAGGCAGAAGGCTTGTTTTTGCCTCAGCACAGTCTTCAACAAACAGTCCACCAATCTTTCAAATGCTGTGGTTCTGAATAATCCAGCAATGTTATAAACAGGCAGGTTTTCAAATGGTTAACTTATCAATGAAAAACACAAAACTACAAACAAAAATCTACCTCTGTCTGAGCACTGACGAAATATACAGTAGATCCCTCTCTACTATAATGAAAAGTGTAGAGCCCGGAAGAGAATTATTATGGGAAAGGGTTAATAGTGTGATGAAGGCATATATAGATTTTTAATGTGCAATAACACTAGCTTATAATAGAAGCTTACTGTCTATTTAGGTATTTTGAAGTTTCACATCATATAAAGTGTTATAGCCATAAAAATATACAGTTTTTTTCTGAACCTTTAATGAGATATACCCTAGTTTATGAGGCCTTAAAGCTTGGTATAAAGCAAACTGTACATTGCTGTGTAAGAAAAATTCTCTCTCGCATGGACCCCAGTTAAACATCTATCAATAAATTGCCAGGAACCTTGTTTGATGCATTCTTGTTCTGGTTTGCATCTTACCTTTCCATCTCTCCCCTGGTGACTTTTTGTTTTTCTAGAAAGCCTCTTTTAAATGTTCAAAGGAGTCATTTGTTTCCCAATGCCACATAAAGGGAAACATTTATTACAGAATTTGGAATGCTTTTAAAGGTTTAAAACCAGTATGACAACTTTTATATACCCAAATAAAAGGGCAAAATATTTTATTTCTGAAACTTTCCACATGTGCTGAGGTAAGGAAAGATTTTACGTTCATTTATTTGGTAAACAATATGATTATGAAAGAGTGTTGAATTCAAAGTAACATATTTCTCAATATTTTGAATAAAATAAAACAATAAGACAATATTAGGCAATATATATATAAATATATATATATATATATATATATATATATATATATATATATATTGTGACAAAGCCTGTAGCACCAGGGCCATAAATGCCACAGTTAGGGGTCTTAAGCACAGTCCTCTAAGGCAATCAGAGTCAGGAATACCAGCTTGTAGCAAAAACTTTATTTTTTAAATGCTCACACCCCAAAACCAAATCATACGAAGAAACACCTAACTCCTAATTGGAGCTCTCTCTAAGTACACTATGCTGGCCCAGACTGGCCAGCCTAAACACCCGCTAACTTGACCTCCCCGCCAGACCCAGCTAAGCCAGGCTCTGGAAAACCTCCCCCAGACAGCACACAAAAGGTCCAGGCAGGTATTGCCTCACTTGGCTCAGGGATGGTCAGGGATGGCCTTCTTCAGGGCCCCTCCTTGCCCCGGGAGCACAGGGAAACTTCCTCTTCCCCAAAAGTCTTCCTGATCATCAGACTCCAGGGAATCCCTTACCGGATCCTGCAGACTTTTAACCTCCTGGAAAAGCTGGCATGGATTTTCCACAGAATGAGGAAACGGAGCATTGGCCCACCCTGCTCTCCAATTGCTCCACCCCAGGGACCCATATATCTATGATCTGGATAGCACCTGTACCCAAATGCCAAACAAAGCATCTCCCTGGGGTTTATAGCATCACATACATATATATATATATATATATATATATATATATATATATATATATATATATATATATAGCCTATTATTGTCAATGTTTAATGCCGTCTCTAACATTGTTAATTGTATTTAATATATTTCATATTTTGTTACCCCTCAGGTATCATCAAGGTTTTAAAGCTTTAAATATTCCCAAAAAACCACCCCTATGTGTGAAAACCATGCCTCAGTATAGTATACTATCAAATAGTAATTTCTTTAGATTGTATGTTGTAATGGCCAAAGTACATTTCAGATGTTTAAGAGACACACTGGTTTATGAAGTTTATAAACCAGTGTTTGTCTATTAACTAGGAAGTCAACTAGTTGGCTGAGCTATAGGTTTACTTGACTGAGGCTGCATGCACTCACAAGACAACTTGTATATTCATTCAAATGTAAGTTTTGTGTGAGGGCATGCAACTAGTTTCAGGCAAAGAATGAGAGTTGGACGAAAACTCCCATTTCCGCGCCTGAAGCTCACAATACAAAGCAAGATTTCAGCACATATCCAGCGAATACCATTAAAAAACCCTTTCCTGATTAAGTCCCTCCCCATGGCTACACCCCCTTATATCTATTTTTCAGTATTTATCGTAATGAAAAAGGATAACTTTTAAACAGTGTAAACATGTTTTAAGTTGCTTAATGCTTTCTAACACTCTCACAATGTTTTCTTACCTTTCCTGTGTCTGCCTCCTCTCCTGTAGCCCCTTTTTCTACACCTTTTCTTCTTTTGTCTTGCCTTTTCTCTCCTTAGGGAACAAGCGGCCTTCTGGTCCGGAAGTGGGCGTCTCTCTACCCGGCCCTGCTCCTGCAGCCCCTCCCCTAGACCCTTGCAGTCCTTCCGCCCTTCAAGGTCCTCCCGACTGCTGGTCCTTCCAACCTTCGTGGTCCTTCCGACCTCATCAGGCCCAGTGGCGTCTCCAGCTTTCATATTTAGGGAGGGCACATGGGGGGACAAGGACCAAAGTAGGGGGGCAATTATAAAATGCTACACATACACTATATATATATATATATATATATATATATATGGGTTAGACATGCATTTTTAACTACATAATATGTACTTATCTCTTTGAAGTAAAGACCGTGATTGAAATAAGATTTCAAAATAACAGCTGAACTGGCAGTTAGTTTTCATTGTTTAATATTAGACTCTATTGCCAATATATATAAATATTAGACCCTGCTGCCAATATATATAAATATTAGACCCTGCTGCCAATATATATAAATATTAGACCCTGCTGCCGATATATATTAATATTAGCCCCTGCTGCCAATATATATGAATATAACCTCCTGCTGACAATATATATATAAATATTAGCCCCTGCTGCCGTTATATATAAATATTAGACCCTGCTGCCGATATATATTAATATTACCCCCTGCTGCCAATATATATTACTATTAGTCCCTGCTGACAATATATCTATATAAATTTTAGCCCCTGCTGCCGATATATGCCGCATATGCAGCAGTGCTCCAAGTGATTTCAAGGAGAGCACTCTCCTGGCACTGACTGCTTGCTTTAAGCAGTCAATTAGTGCTGAGAATCGTCAGACCACGCAGGATGAAGATAAGCTGCAACTCTGAGGCTGCAGCTTATCCTTAAGGTAAGTAGATGTAAAGAATCCATATGGAAGTACTCATAAAGTACATTAATATGAATTTCTCTTTGGCTAGGCTGTCAGGTACAGTTTTTGAGCAGGTTGCTTTTAATGCAAACTAACCAAGGACTTAAACGTCAAGAGATACAGCTTGGATGCCATAGGGGTGCACCAGAGAAAAGAATACCTAATACTCTGGAAACTTCCTCATATGGTCTCTCTGACTACATTTTTCATTTAACATGTTGACAACTAGTGAAGCTTTTAGTGGACACTGTGTTTGGAACTAGGTGTCCAATTTTGCATAAGCATAATAAAAGCACATGTTGAAAGCACTAACCTTCACATCACAGGTTTTCAGAATGCATGGGAGCCCAGCATGGAACAAATGTTTCCCTAAAATTGCCTCAGCACATAAACTATTTTATCTTTGAATGGGTTTGTAAGCTCACACAATAACAGAGGGTGTTAAAGTGGATAGTTGAATGTTTCAGTGCAGTAAAAATTTGCTTTGAGCACAGTTTTACTCAGTCTATAACCTTGGGTAATAACCTTTTTTATTGATCAAACCTACATTTGGAGCATGCTTTTAAACAAAATGATCAATATAATTGTAAAAGCAGAGAAAATGTATTATTTGCATTCTACTTTCAACCACAAACATATATTCCTATTCAGCGTAAAACTGTTTTTGTATTGATTGTGACATTTACCTTTTCTTTCTAAATATTAGATGTATTTGTGTTTTTGTTATTTTTAGTTTGAGTGCTGTGAGTAAAACATATTCCGCTTGGTTGTTTACTTAGAATTCTTTGTATGTTATACATAAGGTGTATGGAGACCCAAAAATATAAACACATAATTTGATGGCATATAATAACCATTGGACTATCTATTGCACTTCAAACCTTATTTGGTCCTTGTCACCTTACATTCAGGATAGCTTTTTTCTTATCCCGTGAATGTTTCAATGCACATTAAAACCTTACTTTTCATGAAACCTAAGCAGACACTCTCACTAACATACATGCACACAGACACTCACACTAACACAACATACTCTTACACTTACACACATGCACACAAACACTAACAGATATGTAGACACTCATGCTAACACACAAACCCAGACTTTCAAAATATATAGATATAGTCACAGAAGTGGAACTCAGATGCACCACAAGTGGCATACGCCTCAAGAGGTCTGGAGATGAAACAGAACTCTAGGGAGTATTCACAGGCACAAATTAAAATACGATGTGCAGAACTGTGGAATCATAGAGGTCAGGATAATCAATAAACAAGCCAATAGTCAGTATACCAGAGATCAGGATAGTCAATAGGCAAGCCAATAATCAGGGATCCAGGATACTAGAAACAGACTGACAGAGAGCAACTTGCTTCTCTTGCAGGCACAGTATAACTAATGGAAAGAGCAGGTTTTATAGGGGCATAGAACAGCTGGGCCTCCATTGCCATAGTGATGCAGCTGGGTCCCAAATACAGGGAGCGCATAGTGCATCAGAGGTGGACAGAAGGAAGTACCAGGAGCGATGCGGCAGTTCAGTGGGGGAGTGGGCATCCTCCTTGTCGTGAGGTATCGACCTGACACAGACACACACACACATTTATTAGATTAGTATTAGTTTGGCATAACTATACCAGGGAATTCTCTATGTTTTGCCCAGAGTCCATGTCACAGTGGTAAATCTCTGGGCAGGGGTGGGCTCAGAGCCTGACCTCGGGAAGGGCAATCACACTAAAACCTGCTCAGGGGCTCACATCAACCAACGTAGACACTAACTTAGCAAACACTTGTATTAACACACAAATAGACACTAACACATTAACACATACACACAGAAAAATACACTATGACACTATACCCAAATATTCACACTAATACAGCACACATGCACACATGCACGCAGACACTCACACTAACACATATGAAAAAACAAACCCAGCCACACACACATTAGCACCTAGACACACACTAACATACCCATTTACACTTAAATACAAAGACACGCATACACAAACTAACATACCCAGAAACAGACATATGCAACTTCTACCACAGGGTTACCAATGCAATGTTACATGACCCCTTTTAACCCCACCACCTCCTTCAAAGTAGAATCATAAAGAGGTAAGGCCAGGACACAGGACTTAACTCTTTACCTCGACTCCCGTAGCCACTTCCCCTAGATCCACCCATGTCTCTTTGGGGTAACAGTAACAGCATTTAGGCACACCTACTGCCCCCTCAATTGCACTCCCACTGCCATACAAATGTAAGGTGTTTAGGGCGAGCCCAACTAGATGCAAGTTTGGCAAGTTATTAATTACATTACATTTATTTATAAAGCGCTGACAGATTCCACAGCACTGTGACAGTCAGTAGAACAATTTCACATACAAAAACACATGCAATACCTATATTGCTTACCAAGGAGCTGAATCAATGGGACTGCTCTCAACTGTAACCCAAATGAGCAATTTAAAGCCATCTGTTGAAAATAACTATGATCTTAATCTATATTTCAACAATTATCAGTTGTAACCCTTAGGCTAGGTTTCCATTTGTTTTTTTTTTGCTAAAAACGCCCATAAAAACGCCAGTGGCGCCACCTGGCGTTTTTTTAGTGGAAAAACGCAGCAGCCAGATGTTAGCTGTTCTTCAATAGGAAATCGCAAAATGCCATTTCCACTTGGCGTTTTTCTGTCTGGCGTTTTTCTGCTTTTTTGGGCTCTGTGGCAGTTTTTCAAAATCGCAGCATGTTCACACTCTGGCGTTTTTTGCAAGGAAATCATGGCGTTTTTCTCCAATAGAAGTCTATGGGAGAGAAAAAACGCCATGAAAAAGCCATGGGGGTTTATTGTCTTGGCGTTTTTTCCGGCGTTTTTTCCACAGTTACAATGCAGAGGATGGACCCAGTATCTGTGTGTCCTACGAGAAATAGGCTGAAAACAAACAGTTTCACACAAAACAAAGTCCTGGACTGGTTCATATTGAATTTTACACCATTTGGAACAAACATGCCATTACAAACAAACATACCCGACGCATCAACTGGATCCTGCGTGCCAAAAGCAACAGCAAACAATTTGCACCATCATTTGGGGCCAATCTTCCCAGAGGAGCAGACATTCGAAATAAAGCATGCCTTACAAACCACAGAAAAGAGACAAAAGGGTCCGCCGGGGCGTTTAAGTAGAACATCAGGAGAGGGCAGATACTTGCCATTTATCCTAATCCCTTTTAGCTGGGTGAAACTTCTAACTTGTAAAGACTGGAAAAACTGCCTAAGGTCAAAAAAAGCAATTTCCACAGAAAGGCTAAAACGCCAGAAAAGACTCCAGAAAAAACGCCAAAATGCAGGTAAATGCAGTGGCAGTTTTCTTGGCGTTTTTGATGGCGTTTTTGATCAAGAAAAAAACGCCGGACAAAAACCCAAATGGAAACCTAGCCTTACACATATGGTTATATTAAGGAGGTTAGAGTGCACCTAGACTTGATCGTTTTGTGCTCCTAATGCAACTGACTTCATAATTAAGACTTCTGATGCACCTAAAAGCCAGGAGGCCTAAGTGGAATTGTTCCCTTTAGAGCTCTCATCATAACTAAATTATAAAAAATATTTACTTTGATTTTTGATTTTTCAATCAGTATAATTGCTTGGATATATTTGGTTTAAACTATTACATCAGGGAAGCTGATATCTGTGGTCTAAGAGATTTAAAACACTAATCAAGTTCCTTGTCTTCAAGCTATCTTCCTTCTCCCTTCTTGTAGCTTTCCTTAAACATTTGGAGCCCTCTGCAAACCACCATCTGAAACTAAGCAAAGCGGCCCTTGCAAGAATCAAAAAACAAATTCCTGAAACATCCCAAGCCCTCTGCAAACCAAGATCTGAAACCAAGAATGTTTCTGAAAATTGCCCCAGGGCCCCCAAACAACTTGTCTGTGCCTTCTTCGCCTCTTGCTCTCCATGCAACATACGCCATATGTAAATACACTGACACAAATTACACATCCATGCACACACACACACAAGTACACATCCATGCCCACACACACACACACAAGTACACATCCATGCCCCCCCACACAAGTACACACCCATGCCCACACACAAGTATACATCTATGCTCACAAACACAAGTACACATCCATGCCCACACTCACAAGTACACATCCATGCTCACACACACACATCTATAATCACACACACACACACACACACAAGTGTGTGTTGTCCGGTCCAGGTCGGAAGTGTTTTCCTAAACTATTTTAAGCTGGCATTGGATAGATAGGAACAAGGGATCGCTCCGGGACCCCTATTGGCATTGGCCCCTGTAGTTTCACTAGTGCTCTTATTCATCCCTCTCTTTCCCCTCTTGTATCTTTTTGGGGAAGGTACATCCTTTCTACATCTTCAGTGCAAGCGGACAACATACTACCCACCAAAATTAGTTATTCCGTATCCTAACTCACCTGTTCAGTGTTCCTTGTAACCTATAATACTGTTCCTTGTTCAGTATGCATGACATAGCAATATTTAATTAAAGAAACAAGTCATTTATACAGTTACAAAAGCAATGAATTCCTATTCTGGCCCAATCAACTAGAGGATAAAACCATCCATAGCGATCCAAATATACTATGTTAAAACAACATACATATTCATGAAATGCATACAAGTGAGTATGTAAATTAATTACAAACATCTAGGTCTGACAGTTTACCTCAAAAAATGAAAAGAAATTGTATTAACAAGCATTATGTTTATTTCATTTGCAAAGGAATAGACTGCAACCATTGTTGAAGAAATAAGTTCATGACTCTCAGATGGTCGCTTTATCAAAGAAACAGATTAACTGAATGCATAGTTTGAGTTTGTTAATATTTATTCAGTATACAGTCATTGGAAAGATTCGATTTTAACTGGTGGCATAAATCTAGTATTGGTTTTAATCTGCAAGAACAATATTCTCAAAGGCTGATGGAAAGTTGTGATGCATTCTGAATTATTCCTACATCCACTGGCATATTATTATTATTTAAATACAAAACAAACAAAAAACAAACTATTAACTTGTCCTACCAGGTAACATATTTGTGTAACAAAGTTTTACAAATATATCTATGCCATTGTTTTTTTTTTTCAACTTATTTTAACTTTGTGTGAGAGAGTTACCATGGGTTGGTAGTGTAGTTTCTACCATAAGTGGTAGATATTAATAGAATACAGGGATATAAACACAAATAAGGTAGGTATAATAAGGCTGGCCCAAGACATTGTGCTGCCTGGGACCAAGAATTAAATGCTGCCCCCTCCCCACTACATCAGAAAAAAACACCCAGCAGCTATTCCATGACAGGTCCCCTGCGTCTCCTGACGCCCATTGCCACATTAGCTCTTTAAGGTCCTTCCTAACAGTCTCAAGCCGGCATCTGCCTCATTCTTCCGTGACAAGGAAAACCAATTTACCACTGTTCTTGCAGCACCTTCAGTTTGACTCTGCCTTCTGTCACCTTTTCCTTAGCCTTGGAGTTGCTGTCATCTTTTCCAGTGCAGATGTGTTCCAGTTGCTATCGCCTGGGTCACTTTATTTTCTCTCTCTCTCTCTCATGCCTCCCCCAGTAAGTGCCGCCTGGGTCCAATGGACCCATTCCTATGGACCTTTATTCCATAAAAGCGCCAGTCTTGAGGCGTAAGGCTATCCTAAGCATAGAATAAAGGCCAGGAACAAAGTCTATGCAAAATTAGCTGCATTATTTTCAGAGTTGTAGGACACTGTGACACACTTCTATTCCCCAAACCTGAGCACCTACAGAGGGACACCAAGGGTGGAAAGAGGGACAGAGGGATTTATATCTTCTACAATAGTGCGACACAAATCAGCAATGCTTATTTGTTGTGAATGTCTATATTTCTGTGCTTAAGATTTACTTGAAACAATAATGCACAAAACAGGCAGAGCCACAAATATAAAATGGTACACCTGCATGAGCCACAGAAACAAAGACCTTTATCAGTCCATGGATACATACTGTGGTAAATGCAGTGGTGTATTACGGTTAGGCTCTGCCCTCACCCTGAGCCAGACGGCCCTCTTCTCTGTTAAGACTGGGTTTTGGCATATTTGTTCTGCAGGGGAACATCATACTATTGTGATTGTGCTGGATAAACATATACCTACATAGTGTAAATAGGCTACTTGGACAGATCAGAGATCTCTGCTGTGCTCCAGGGATAGAAGGGCTCCTGTCATCCCAGACCAGCAGCCCGAGGACTAGTCAACCCAAGCCAGTTTATGCTGTTGGGTAAACACTTTTTTTTCTGTGTTGTTTGTTAAATAAAGGTGGGGTGCTTGAAGGTGAAATCACCGAGCCTAAGACTTAACTTCACTTCAGATGTGTTGAACAAATGATGTAAGCAGTTTACCAGCAGGTTATACTGAGCTGCTTCATTAGCTTTAACCATAATTCCAATAAGGCAAAAGGGATGCTGCAAAACATGGTAGATTCTCTCCCCACTAGCACTAGTAAAAGTAGTGAATGTGAAGAAGATACAATTTGAAGAAGTAAAATGGAAAATAAATCAGGGCTAAATCTTATTTTGGTGTTCTTTCTGTTATTAATAATTCTACATCCCACCACAAAGCATATATTTTTCAACGCCTACAAAAAGGTCAACAGTATATCCTAATCTGACTTATTTATTTTTTTATGAGATTGGTTTTCTTTCGAACTATTGATTTTACACAAATCTCAGTGGTAGTTTTTCCTGATTAGTAAATAGAAAAAAACACACATAATGCTATACATGAATACGTAAACATTATATACATTATATACAGGGATGTCTATCCACTGAGGTCAGTAATACCATCTTAATTTTTATTTCTTTGAAATTACATAATTCCATTTAACCCTGGGTTGTAACAATGTGTACATTGCCATTGAAAGATTTATAAAGTCTTCTACCATACCTAGCAAGTAAGAGGTATCATCAACAGAGGAAAATAATGATGTTGTCGGTAAATGTATTCTTTAGGGAAATTATAACTGTGTGATTCCTGCCTCATCATTAATAGTTTATGTTTCAGATAATTTGTAGAGAGAAAAGGAGTAGAGCTGTTCCTAAATTACTACAATACTTCATAAAGCCAAACATAAAGAATAGATCTTAAATTAAATTAGGAAGAAAGGCTTTGAGCATACACCTTCTAAGCCGGCTGTCTTATTTTAGCACATTTACCTACGTAAACAAATAGAATTTTAACAAAAAAAAACTTGTATATAAAGAGAATCATATGTTTATAATTATCATATATTTGTCATTCCATCATCTAAAAAGCCATATGGTAGTCATACCAAAATGTAAAATTAACATTATAACTATCAGATATTTTATTATATACACAGACCACTTACAGCGCTCAGCAGTGAGGTTGGGCACACCATGATCAATCGACCAATAATGAGAGATGGGGAGAATGGAGAGCTATAATGAGAAAGAGGAGTGATGAAGTGAAATAGAGGTGAGATATAGAAAAGAGGTAAGATAATGAGAAAGAAATAAAGGAAGGTAGGAAGAAGAGTTAAAGACAAAGGAGGTAAGAAAGAGTGGAGCGATAAAGAAAAAAGAGGAGAATAGATAAACTGAAAGCAGAGGGGCGATAGACAGGGAAGTGATTGGAAAAAAGGGTAAGGTAAAGGGAAATAAAGGGAGGAATAAAGAGAAAAGGGAGAGAGAGAGAGAGAGAGAGAGAGAGAGAGAAGAGATAATGAGAGAAAGAGTGAAAGAGAAGGGGAAATAGGGAAAAAGTAAATAGAAATAGGAGGAGAGCTAAAGAGAAAGGGAAGGGAAAAAAAGGGGAGAGAGGAAGTGTAATGATAAAGGTATGGTAATGAGAAAGGGGAGAGATAGTGTTTGTGGTTTGAAAGTGCTTGCATGTTAGGGCACGTATGTCTAAAGGCAAGCAAGTGTGTGTGGCTGCATGGGCAAGTGTAAGCCAGGACGTTTATGTGTCAGGGCAAGTGTGAACACGCATGTTTTTTTATGGGCAGGCACTTGTAAGAGTAGTGAATATGTGTGTAGTCTATCCATTACTGTTACTGTTTGGGACCTAAAGGGTATAGAATGAATAAAGGGTGCACATGAGCCAGACAGAAAAGAGACCTGACTGAGATGAGAACTAAACTCAGAAAGGAGACCATTGTGTGTGCAACCTGGGTGCTGGGGTAAGTCCTTATGTGCAGGGCTGGCGCAACCTATAGGCAAGGTAGGCACTGACCTAGGGCACATATCTACTTAAGGGCCTCTTCTGCGGTGGATGGGACGGGCAGTCCAGTTGGCTGCAATGGAGGCGCCCCCAATGCAGATCCACTGGAAGAGTAGGGACGTTGAGGAGAACGTGGATCTGGGTATGTAGTGTGTGTGTTTCTGGGTATAAATTTTAGTATCTGCCTGGGTGTGTTTGTCTTCCTGGGTATGATAGTATGTCTGAGCATATTAGTGTGTGTGTGTCTGTATGCACATATTTAGCATTGTGTTATTACTTATAATCTTAAATACGATTACATTACAGTAGGAATGTGGGTACCAGACATCAGAAACAAACGGCTAATGTTCAATGATATAACCACGATTATTTTTTCTAGTTAAACTTAACTTTCATGTGACAGGAAAGCAGGCACTGATAGGTTGTTGCCATTGGAAATAAAATGGTTCTTAAAAGTTTATGTTTAAAAATCCCTGTTTCTCTTAGAGGAAAGAAAAAAATAAGAGAACATCTAATGTTTTTGCACAACATATTAGAGAGTGCAATTATGGCTCATTTAAAAGGTATGCTAACACAAATGTGTGCATGCTATTTCTGTGTGATATAGATTAAATGTTTATGTGCAATTCAGTGGGATTTAAAGCCTTTCATCATCAAATTTACAATGACAAACCTAAGAGAAAAGCTGAAAGAAATTCATTATAACCCTTATAAGCATTGTGTTTAGCTCATTAGCACATCAAGAGGGAAAAAAGCATATTTCCAGATCAAAGACATGTTATCCTAAATAGAGTTCTATTTAAATATCATATGTTACAGACAATTAAAATCAGCAATTAAACAATAACTAATTCCAGGTAAGGTCATGGAATAAATATACCATAGTTTAGGTGGATCTCCACTTTACAGTTCCGTACACTAAATTAGCATTACTAAAAATGGATAGTAATGAAGACATAAAATGGATGCATGATAGAGCAAATCTCAATTATAAAATCCCTACAGATAGATGCCGGTGAAGGCTAGTTATGAAGTTTTACTAGTCGAGCAGGAATTCCATTTTTTATGAGAAAACTAAAACGGTACTCACAAATATGTCTAGGCAGTGTGTGTGTGTATGTAAAATAACTAGAGTAAAGAAGAAAACATGCAACCACCAGAGGTAACCAACATACAGTATCTATCTAGTGATGGTTCAAAATATAATACCATAATACCAAATTATATGACCAAAAGTAACAGTAAAATCAGGTATATAGGCATTCAATCAACATAGGCAGTAGAATGGATCATACTAAGGAGCTCAGTGACTTTAAATGTGGCACCATCATAGAGTGCCACCTTTGCCACAAGTCACTTTGTGAAAATGGTGTCCTGCTAGATCTGCCCTGATCCACTATAGGTCCATAAAGACATGGTTTGATGAGTTTGTTGTGAAGGAACTCAAGTAGCCTTCACAGAGCCCTGGCCTTAACCTCACTGAAGACATTTGGTCATATTGTGTACCTAAAAGATGAACTTTATTTCATCACACAGAATAATAAGTTTGCAAACTTTAAGATTACTAGTAATAACATAATGCTAAATATGTGCAGTGTGTGAGCCCATCCTGTAATAATGCATGTTGGTGGTGTCATGTGGGAAGGGCTTTTGTGACATTGTGTTTTCTTGTGACATTTACAGACTACCCTAATAGTGTTGCAATAAATAGCTTAGTTGTCACAACAAAAACATTGCCTAAGAACATATTATGTAAGTGTTATGTAAGTGTTTAAAGTGTACTTGTTGCATGAGGTCTAAAAAACTACTACAAGAATAATCCACTACTACCCAATCTGCAGTTTCCTGGGTAGGGAGAAATAAGCCTTGTGGTAGACATTTTGGAAAACATGCTATAGACACTGATGACTTCTAAAAGTTTGGCCAACTGCTGATAGCAGTCAAAGCCAAACTCAGATATTGCCCTGCATTTGACAGGATTCCATATTATATGAAAGTTAGACTCAATTGACTGTACAAGTGTATTTGTCAGCATGCACAGCCCTGTAATGCTTGCTGCGCCTTTTGGCTTTATCGGACTAGGTTGTTTTGTACATAATCCATCTACAGCAGTAACAATGGAATGATGTAAATTCAAAATTGCTGGTGAAGATTATACATTTTTTGTAAAGTTTGGAATTTTCAGGAGATATTACAAACCGCATGGCGTTATATAAATTATTAAATTAGTATTAATCTATGATACTCTATACTAGGAAAATACAGCTTTAAAATAGTATATTTAATAAGATTGATAGATGTTAATGCACTTTATTTTTTGAAAGTTCCATCCAACATCCAATGACATTTTGAGGAAGATGGTAGGGCAGCAAGGTGGCTGTGAAAAACAAATGTACATGGGGCACATCTGCTTGTTATGCTACATGAATAAATGGAAATGTTAACATTTTAAAACTTGCAGATACTGCAAAGTTTACTAATACTGTTTTTTTTTAATGTCCTGGAAGGTTTTTTTCTTTTTTCTTTTCAATAGCTTTTAAATGAGACTGAGAAAGCGCTTATTGTCCAAATCTTTGAGAAATTGCAATACATTTTAGTTGAAACATAATTCGAAACTTTTAAAGATTATTCCAGATTTAAGATTTACGAAAAGAGCAATGGAAAATGGAAAACAAATTCACAAAAACAGGTGAATAAATAAAGAAAAGAACAAAGAAAAGCACTGGCAATGCACTACATCAATAAAGATCATTAAAAAATTTAAATTTAAGGTTCTCATAACAGAATGTCTAATAAAATGTAACGTGTGATTTCATTCATTTGTTTTTGGTTTATTCTTTTCTAATTTCTTAGGTAAAGATGTATTCATAAAAATAATGTGCTTTAAAGCCTATGACAACATAGAATGTCATGTATAAGGCAGTGGTTTGCATTTGTGCCTTTAACCCCTTCAGGACTGGGTTTTTGTTACTACGTTTGCACTAAAAGACCAGAGCAGTTTTTGTGTTTTTGCTATGTCTTTCTTCAACAGTAAATTCTCTCTTCTCAATTAGTGCACCCACACAAATCATATATTGGTTTTTTTTTCAGCACAAGTAAGGCTTTCTTTTGAAATAATCATTATATATAAACCATCATTAATTATGAAAAATATCTAAAAATGTGGGGGAAATTAGGAAAAAAGGAAATATTTTCGCAGTTTCACCTATAAAACCTATTGGCCAGGAGTGATCTGATAATCATCAGCCCACTTATTTAGGTATTAACCCCTAAAATGCACCTGAGACCTAGGGAAACAGGGCTTCACTTGGAGATTCTAGGTCAAACCTGAAGAGTTCCTGCATGTTCATGACCTTCCCTCAAAATGACACCTGTCGGTAGAGTCCACCAATAACAAATACTTCTCATAGGAATAAATACTTTTCTAGCTTGCATTCTGTGAGTGGTCTGAATTTTCTTCCTTCAGTGTACAACTTGTGGCGGAACATTGTACATATTTAGTCCGTAACCTTAACCTATGGCCCAAAGTCTGTTTATATAAGCAGCAGCATCCCTTTCCCCTGCGGAAAATGGTTAACTTTGTCTAAAGTCAACCACTTATGCCCTGGACATACAACAGGGCTCTCATTGGCTGGGGCGATGCTAAAAGAAAAAAAAAAAAAGTCCTCCGTTGAGTGCATTGTGGTCTACAGCACATCCGCATAGCAAGTAAAGGTAAAAATGTATATCCAGCTTACAAACATTACACAGAAAATACAAGCCAAGCAGTTAAGAGACATTATGTAAAAATTAATATTTATCATGGTAAAATTAAAACATTTCTCCAGCAAAATGTACATTAGGGACAATAATCACAGATGACCCTTGAACGAAACTGCAGTTGTTTAAACTTTACAGCTTTGTCCAGAAATAGCCTTAATTACTGTGTTTATTTACATAGTGCCATCATATTCCGCGGTGCATAATCCAAAACAGTTATAATGCAAATAATAATACGTATAGTCATTACCACTGTTTTTCAGGTTATGAACACCAACTGATGAATAGTAAATGAATAGTAAATAAAGGTTATGTTTTATATTTCTAAATGGCAACCAGAGTTTGATTTAATGTTTCCTTTTGTTTTAGTCTATACTAAAGACTAGCACAGTTATGTCTTGCTTATTAAATTTATAAGTATACAAGACAGAAACATTTTAAGATCCTTGCAGTGCAATTTGTTCAAATATGAAATTACATAAATTAGTATGGTCTCGATATTTTCAGATCACATAGAATTATGTAATATATTCAAAACATTTTTTATTTTGGAAAAATATTTTATTATGGAAAGTAATCAGTTGTCTGTCATAGTCTGTATTATGAAGTCCACCGTCCATTTCATTGTATCTCTAATAAATGTTCCAGTATGCAATGTATCACTGCAGGAGAGTAATGTAAAATTCTCCTTTTTTTACAAACAGTAATTAGATTCCCATTTGTTTTGAAATGGAACTGTGTTCTGCAAATTTTGTGTTGACAATTTATTTACAGTTTTGACATTTTCCATTTTTTCCCTAATGTTAAAAGTGTCTAATCTGATCATAATAACTGATCTTCGGTCCTTAGATCAGACTGATATCAAACAATACTTTAATTTATTGTCTAGGCATAAATGAAATATTTAAATTATAGTTTAAAGGCTATCCCAGCAGTACTTTTGGAAAGTACACTTTAACATTTCTATCACGTCTCATCATGACCTGGCATATCAAACTACGGAGTTAATTTATAATGGCATGGCAAATGTACAATATGCGTAATACAGAAGTACCAGCCTTTACGTATCCCACTTATGGATGAAATAACAACAACACTTAAAATATAGCCATTCATTTCATTGAGTTTCTTGAAGGCAAAACCTTGCAAATCTTTATACATGTCCAATTTTTATGGCATAATAGTTTCTCCTTTTTGATCATAGATCTACTTTATGGAGTGATTTTCACATTCAAGGAATATGTTGTCACAAGACCGTTTATACAATAGTGCAATGGGAGCTTTGTACTTTCTTTTGTATTCTCATGGCCGTGACATATTTACAAATCATCAATGTGGTATATTTTATATATATATAATTTATTAATAATAATATATAATAATTACACCCCATTTGTTAATGGGGACGTTTAACCCTTTGTCTCTTAGACACTCCTGAACAATAACATAATAATAATGTTATAATAATAAGGAATGTTCTAGAATGAAATACTACACTAACATACCTCTCAACATTTTAAGTACCTAAACAAGGATAGGGGGGCAGCTCAGGAGCTGTGGTTGAGGTGTGTGCTTCAAAAGCACAGATCGTCCTAACTAGGCTGAGGCAAAGCATAATTTTCATGTTCCTGTGGAAGGAGGATTTGGGCAAACCACCTGCCCATAACACACCACCTGTTCTCTTATCAAAGAGAATTTCTATAAGGTAGGCAGTAGATAGCACCTTGATCCATTGTGCTTAGATAATGCCAATCCAAGTTCTCCAGATGAGCGTTTTCTTGGGATAAAGTGTTTGTCCTGCTTTGCAATATTTTATAAGGCCATCTACTCCCAGATATCAGCATGGCCTTGTTGAACCTATCCTACTCATTGGCATTGTACTTTAGAACGGGCTTTCAGTTTTACTGTTATCCTAACAAGGTCCAATAAGGTATTGCACTTTTATTATTTTTAATAACTTATTAACTTATTACTTAAGTACTTCACACAGTAGCAAAATACCGTATTTGCTCGATTATAAGACGACCCTGATTATAAGACGACCCCCCAAAATCTTAATATTAATTTAGGAAAAAAAGAAAAAGCCTGATTATAAGACGACCCTATAGGGAAAAAAGTTTTACTAGTAAATAATAATTCATGTAAACTATTTTTTTGTTTTTAATTTCCAATTTATTTACCAACCTGCCCCCAGTTATGCTAATCTGCCCCCAGTTATGCACATCTGCCCCCAGGCATGCCTTATACCCTCCTATATGCCACTCTGTCCCATGTTATCCCTTTTAACCCCCTATATGCCACTCTGACATATAAGGGGTTAAAATGCATATAATGGGACAGAGTGGCATATAGGGGGACACTTACATACCCAGACACTAATATACCCACCCAGACACTTACCTACCCACTGAGACACTTACCTACCCACTCTGACACTTAGATACCCAGACACTAATATACCCACTCAAGCACTTCACTCACCACGATGCCTCAGCAGACGCTTGCTGCAGCTCCCACGGGATTACGGCATGCCGCTGTGTGACCCTGCTAGGCCCTGCCTCCTCCAGAAAATTGACGAGGTCTACTGGATCCGCTCTGGGACGGCACAGTGCCGCCGGGTCCCGGTCCTGCAGCAATCTCCCCAACCGGCTCTGCTTCCCCGCAGTGGACGGGCTATCCCGGGAGTAGGAAGGTACACGCGTATGGAACCTCGGCTGCTGCCGTCACTTTTGCTGGTGCTCAGTGATAGACGCTGGCAGCAGCTGAGGTTACCATACAGGAGGATCCAGGTCCCCTGCAGCGATGCGGGGGATCTGGATCTTAGTCTAATAGTCAGACCTCATTTGAGGTCTGATTAGAAGACGACCCCGATTACAAGACGAGGGGTATTTTTCAGAGCATTTGCTCTGAAAAAAACCTCGTCTTATAATCGAGCAAATATGGTATAAATTTTAACCCCTTAATGACAAAGCCCGTACATGTATGGGCTCAAAATGCATTGTTTTCAATGGGTTTAGGGACCGCCCATTGTCCTTAAAGGGTTAAAATGCCCATCAGCGTGTTTGCACAGTTATATGCACAATATTGCTTTTTTTATAGCTAGTCCCTTATAGTTGTTTTTGTTAATTTCCACTGTTGCAAGCATGGAACATGTTTCCAGGGACACCTGTGTTCCACTTGGTGCATACAGAGAGTGCCATGTGTAGCCTGCCAGTATGTATGATTCATATACACTAAGACACTAGTTTCATCAATCAGCGTAGAGATCTCACAGGACTTGCCATGATTAATGAATCGGATTGTCTTTTAGGAGTTTTCCCATGTTCCATAATAATAATAAGGATATTGAATTTACAAATTTTAAAACCTTATCACGTAAACAAAATGTACAGAAACATATAAGAATGATACAAGAAATATAATATCATTAATAGAGCATACCATAGAGATAAGGACTTTTCCACTTTGCAATATACTAATAAGATTAATCCTAATTACTTTTCCACCCAAAACAGATGCCGGGAGACATATAGCAACATACCAAATATTGAACCTTTTATTTAGAGGGGAAACCTTTCTCCACTATGTTTTTTGGAAATCATGCGATTCCCCACGGAAAAAGAGGAGAAGCATAGAACAAGAGGTTATAGGGGGAATTTAAGTTATTGCAAAGGAAAAAAGAGGGGTCTCACCCCACCAGGTATTTTTAACATCAAGTGAAACTAATCTCCTTAATAAAGGTTAGAAATTCGCTCCTACTACACATTTTGTACCATTTAATTCCTATATAGAAAAAGCAAAAATATATCATATATATATATAAAAAATTCACTAGAACGTTACCATTAAAGAAAAGACGGATGTTGTCAATAATGATTTCTGCCAAAATGCCTATGAATCTTAGGCTATAAAAAACTTTGAACATGCAGTTTGGTTAGTGCAAAAAATATAAACACTTTAATACAACAACAAGTTTACAAGAAAGCTATTTAACATCTATTTAAGGAAGATAATAATATAACCATTAAACCAGCTGATATGGGGGGGGGATTGTAATTATGCATATGACACAATATGTTATAGAAAGTAACAATCTGTTGCGTGATACAAATGTATATAAACTACGTAAAAAGAACCCTATTGATGATATAAAAAATCCATTAGAAGTTCCATTAGATTATGGGTTAAATAGGAATTAGGGGTTAAATAAAGGAATTTGAAAAAAAATATATAATAATTTTTAATTCAGGAATGAAATTTGAATCAGGGAAAGGACGTCACCGGAAGTGCTACCATATTGCCCTAAATTCAAGTTAGGGCAAAATTAAGGTGGTTTTGGTGATGCCCCTCCCCCAATCGGAGGATCAGAGAGAGAACGTTACTGAAAATGCCGACATATTGCCCTGCATTATGGCAAAATGATGGCACTTTTGGTGACCTCCTCTACCTCAATTGGAGGATAGGGGAGAGGCCGTAACTGCAAGCGCCATCCATTTGGCAGTAGTTAAGATAGAATATAGCAGATTGAAGATATTTCATGTTATGTGTGGGTGCTATCACTCACAATATAACCTAGTTGTAAATTGACATAGTTAAAGCAGCTACTATATAAACTCTTCATTATTAACACTAACCCAGAAGCCTCTGGGTGGTGCAAAAACGCATTGTACTGACGTGCTGATACATAGAATGCTGAGGAGGAGCCTCCATCACATTATTTGTTATTTTCATTGCAAAAAGGAAGTTGTTAGACTGCAGCATCGGACTTTCAAAGCGCTTTATGTTCATACTATTATTTATTTGCCTTTTCATATTTGGATATTTTTCCTCCTGAGTGTTCGATAGGAGCCTCTATATTTAACCCAAGGTCTGCCTAGAATAACTATGGATCGTTTATTTGTACATGATACAGTGAGCAATTAGGTTGCTCCATAGCGTTAGTGCTCACTTGTCTTCCCTATATTGGAATTTATTCTGGGACCTTAAAGATAGCACTATTGTGTTTTATTTGTGTATATGGACTGGACCCTGAGAAGAATACCCTTTGAAGCAACTGCACAATTATATTATTATGCATATTGTTTTTCTGTTTTTTGTTTTTCACACACATATTAATCATATTTATTATATCCATTGGTGGAGCCCCAGGTTTTTCTTGTTATTTGTCCTACATACTGCTGGGCAGCTTTTAGCACGAACAAAACGAGGGAGAAGTTGCAAATGAGGGATTTCCAGTGCATTACTGGACATGTTAGAATAAAATAGACTTAACATTTGTTTGATAAGCTATTATTGCTATTATTATTTGCTTCTGTTATCTCATCTGATATGAATAGAAACATTTGATGGAAATAGACTTTTTTAGTGAACACATGCCACGGCTTTATTTATTTTTATTTCCAAAAAAAAAATATCAAAATGTGGTGTGTAGACAAGTAAAAGTTTAAAAAATCTTCATATAGTGTAGGGATGATTATTCAATTACTTTTAGAACTAAGAAACTGTTTGATTTTAATAGTTAAAAAGTGGCTTAATGTGTTAATTCAATGAAAAACTAAATTTATTAATGTATATAATTATGCTAATAATGTTATAACACCATTTTATTAAATGCAATAACAGATGCTCTTACTACGTACTTTTGCTTGGTTTTGACACGCAGTGAGAGTTTTCCCTTAAAATTGTAATTGTATTGTAACAATCACCAGAATATTCTATATGATATAAAATTCTATATATAAAAACACAATAAATATCAGGAGAAAAATAATAATAATAATACCAATAATAAATTGAATAAAGATGAAAAAGTCAAAAAGGACCAATAAACTCTAAAAAGAAACCTCTTGGTCTGGTGTTGTCCACCTGGCCAAGGAAAACAAATATAAATGAAGAATGCCTCATAGGACGCGTTTAGTTTCCTTCATCAATTGCACAGTACTGAATGATAAACGAGTAAAGGATAAAACAGGGGTCAAAACCAGATAAATGATTAACACAAACAAACCAAATTCACATGAGAATAGGCCAGGAAATACAATGCTCCAGCAAGGAAAGCTATGAACATACCCACGTTATAAAGGTCCTTGAATATGGGAATGAGCAGCAGGTGTGTCAGTAGCAGATAGGGATCTTCTCTATGGGGAAGCAGAAAGCCCAGTGAGCCACCCTCAACCTCCCCTCATAGCCACCTGGTGGTAATATGGTTAGGGGCAATAACCTCAATATTCAGGGTCAAAGGTTCAAATCCCCATGTCTCCTGACAGTTACACAATTAAGTATTTGTAATTCTAATAATATGTATTTTGTATAATATCAAAACAGTCATGTAATGAATGATTATAATTAAAAAAACCGAACTTTTTACTCAAGTATTCTGATAAGGCTAATAATGTTGTTTTGTTTCTGACTACATTAAACTCTTTCATTGTCCCATGCTGTATGCAATGACATTTATTATTGCTTCGGCAGGAAGTTGTCAAACTTTTTTCATACCTGCTGTTTCCAGATAGCAACCTTTTCTTTCTTGCCCTGTATGAGAACATCGACAAATTGCTTACAAATGAAAGCAGCCATATTTCAAAGATATAGTTCCTATCTGCTGTCAACACATTGTCAACACACTAACAAAATAATGACAGTTCTCGATAACTTGCCAAGTCAGAATTCTAAATAAGCCCAACAAGCCAGAAGTCTAAATAATGGATTTGTTTAAGCATATGTTTCCATAATAAACATGTTGTGGTATACTGCATAAAAATATAATATTCACCTAAAATAAAATGAGAAAAAAATTATAATAAATTGTACCTAGAGAAGTTGATGGCTCTGGTAGTAGTTATATTTTCGTATGTTAAAAATCTATGTTTTATTCAGTGACCCATAAGTACCATTTTGACCAGACAAAATACTCCAAAACCAATGCTGACATCCAAACATTTTAAAGGTTTAAAGGGTGACACTTTCATGTTAGGTGTGTGATCACCATACCCAGGACCTCTCCGGGTTTTTCCCCACCCCCCGCCCATTTCCTCACTAAACACTGATCTGTTTTTCAGGGATTGAGCTAGGCCCCTTAGTTCTAGTGAAATGTAATGATAAACCATACAAAGACATTTTGGACAATTGCATGCTTCCAACTTTGTGGCATTAGGTTGGCTAAGGGCCATTTCGTGGTTTGCCTTGTGCATAAAACAAGGTCCGTAAAGACATTGTTTGAAAAGGTTGGTGTGGAGGAAGTTGAGTGGCCTGCACCGAACCCTGGCCTTAACACCACTAAACGCTTTTAGGATGAATTAGAATGCTGATTGTGAGTTAGGCCTTCTTGTCCAACATCAGTCCCCGACCTCACAAATATTGGTTAAATGGGCAGAAATGCTCACAGGCCTACTAAAAATTCTGGGAGAAAGCCTTCCCAGAAGAGTGGAGGCTGTTATAGCTGCAAAGGGGATCCCACATCGATATTAATGCCTCTGCCTATATTAATGCATATGGCTTTGGAATGCCAATAACCTGAGATATGTGTGATGGTCATATGTCTTCTGGCCTGGGGGTTCAGGTAAAGCCAAATTGTGCCATTGGCCCCTTGCAACACCCAGGTAACACTAATACACACGTACACATTCGCATACATGCTAACACACACTTTCACATACACATTCATGCTAACACACAATCTTTAACACACACATGTCATACTCAATAAAAAGTGGTGGAAGAAGAAAGGGCTCTCACTTTGCAGTGCCTGGATCAACTGTCCATCTTGCCCCACAAAATGTATAGGTCTGTGTACACATGAAATTAAGCTGGTTAAATATTTAAAATGCTTTCGCCATTTGCAAATATATTTAACAAATACATAATGTTAAATTTTGAAGGGTTATTTCATGACCATTATCACTTTACAATATCTTATAACCATACAGTAAAATGGAAGAATAGGAACAACTCTAAGCAATATACGGAGACAGCAACATCATATCTGACATCAGGTATTACAGTATGTCAAAGCTTCCATGGTGGTGTAGTCTGAATCCGACAGTGACTGCCCAGAGCTGGTAATTTCAGTGATAATGTAGGAGGGGATAGGTGAAAGACTTTGTAGGTGCTATACATATACATATTGGATATCCATATTCCAGAGCTTGACTTGGATGCACTTTACATTATGGAAACATGAAGATCTAAACAATGATATGTCTGTGTAACCCCTTGTGATCATGGAACATGAACCGTATGTATTTACACACAAAAAGCTTAACTATATTAATATAAAATGCATTTCACTGTGGGACCTGAAAAGCTGATTGGCACAATGACCAGTTATAGTGCCGCTAGTCCACTATGACCTTTGCTTTAAACAATGCCTGGCAAGACCAAAAATCCCTACAATAAAATGCCTTTAATAAATATAGAGATAGCCATGCAAATAAGAAGATTCTAGCTGTAGTTTAATCAATTAAATGACCACAGTACCCATCATGTATATGTTCTTGTAGCTGAAACTGTCCTATATCTGTTGACATACAAGATGGACAACAGCAACAGTTAAGGGACGGCAGACAATGAAGCTCACTCTGATGCAAAGGTTTATAGGGAGGAGTAATGCCCTCTTTTAGTCCCCCATATATTACTTCTGCCTCATCCCTTGGCTGCTTTGGAACTCTTCCTCTGGCACACCATAACTGCCTCTCATAGTTTTATGTTGCTTCTGTAGTTTCTTGTAGGCCTATCTTTTATTTACTCCAACGTGTCCATAGCAGCAGTGGTCCTGTTTTCTAAAGTACCCATGGAAAAACCTGGATTTTCAAGAAAAAAAAATATAATGTAATTTTAATTATTTGGACAAAGGCTACATTTGATAAAAAAATATAGCTTTTGCTTATAAAATAATTGATATACAAACAAATTGAACCATTCCACAGTGATGGTGTATTCTGATTATTATAACTAGAAAGATCACTGGAACTTTTTTAATTTCAATTTTAAAATTAAACTCTTTGTTTAAATTTACTATTTAATTGCAAGCAATGCGAGTTAAGAAAACAATCCAACAGGAAGACAAATGTCTCTTACATTGTATTTAATTACTTTATAATTAAAATAGTACCCCCAATAGTATTCTTATATCTCTTAATTAAAGATTTTCTTTGTATACTAATTATAATAATACTAAAGCAATATACCTTGAAAAAAAGCCACCTTTTCCAATATACATCCAACTTTTCATCATTTTTGTCTCTAAATTAACACTGCTTCCTTACATTTCTTTGTAAGCACTCTTTTGGACAGATTAAACTGACATTCTTAGATTTTCCTTGAACACCTTGCACATACTACATCTGCATGAAACTAGGTAAGCCATTTTTTAAAGCTGAAACCTCAGTGGGAAACCAAATATTGTACAGAAGGCTTTAGGCTTGCTCTAGATTTCTTTGTAATGTCACACAAGCAGAATCTATTCTCTAAAAGCTGCGGTATTTAGATAAGATTTATTTTATGCAAATGTGGTTATTTTCTATCTAGCATAACTAGCTCACTTCAGATATTCTAGTCCTTAGGTTTGATATCTAGGGGCTACAGTATATTCCATTCTTTGTAGCAACAATAATTGAAAGTCACTTTAGTATGGTGCGCCTATTGAAATGAACCTTTATTACAGAGAATCCCAATTGTGAAACTCTTAAAGCAATCTCTGATGAATAGAATCATTTTTAAGAAGTTCACCGAGGTCTCAGAAAATCTAGAACAATACATCTACACCCACCTATTTTCTCTATAGTTTTTTTGTGCTTTTGGTTAATTAATCTACAATTTCAATAGCATTAGCCTAATCAGGAAAATGTACTTATTCATATGCCAAGGAGCTCAGCTACTAGTTTACTGTAGTTATCTTAAATACACAAACATAAGGAGCAGTTCATAGAAATCCATATAGACTTTCTTTTTATGTTATAATTTTAATGTAGAAATGTTTTAATTCCAAAAAAGTATGTACCTAAAAGTCTAAATACTGTGTATATATAATATAATGCTTTCATAAATTCAATTGTATTAAAATGGTATTTTATTTTAAATGCTAAACGATTACATTAAATAGATATCAACACATCTCAATGAAAAAAAGACTTTGTAAAGCCCAGCCCTTTAGCCACCCCTCTGACCTCTAAAAGCATCCCTTTTTGGCTATTTGAAGAATGTATTTAGGCAAACAATATTTATTTATTTCTAATACATTTTTAAAGGTAATTCAATCAACAAGTATCTCCTCTGGAACATTTAAGGTATATACATTTAAAAAGCTAAATATCAAAATTAAGAGAAAGGTCACAACTATTGTGGTATTTTGAATGAGGTTGCACATAAACTTGGCCTGCTCACTAACAAAGTGAGCAAAGGTACTGGTATTTAACATGAGTTTATCCAGCAAACAGGCAAACTTATCCAGTTTTTCAGTGGAATGCCATGGAAGCAACTTCAGTTTTGGGTGCGTACACAACATTTTAACTCAATGATTTAATAAAAGCAGCAGAGTCTGCTAATACTTCCATCTGCAACACGGCACCTTGAGTGCTTCCATTCCCTTACTTAAGATTGATTTATTTATTTTTTTGCATTAACGGATGGGATGACAGCAGTATGGGCAGCACAGTTATATTAATTAAACTGAGGTCCAATTCCCTTTTGTCAGCCTTTTCAAATGAAAATGAAAATAATGCCCCTTAGTACTGAAATGCCAAATCAGAATGAACATAAGCAATTACTAGGTATGAAAACACTTGTCAACTATCTTAAATCCGGTGCAAATATCCTCAAAAGTGTGCCTTATTTGTGTTTCACTATAAAAAAAGAATACTCCAAGGTTACAGACTGCATCTATTTATTTTCGGAGATGTTTGTCCTTTATAAGCTTGACATTTTACGTTTGTGAAGAAAAGCTATTATTGCTTAGTGTAATGAAAGAAAATTCATTTGCACAGCTATAGTGGGCTGTCATTTAAAAGAAAATATAGCTAACAAATAGCACTGCCATAATGATAATAGCCTTATTTGTACGTACAAATCTCAGTGGGAAAACGCACTTAGACTGCAACAAAAGATTCAGTGGCTTGGGTGCATCAATTAATTCACATAATATCAACACTTACGTCGGTCAGTAGGGGATCATTTGCATAGTTTCTCGTTTAACCTATATGGTAAATACAGCACAACATATTGCTAATAAAAACTGATTCTGTTATTCTTGGACAAATGTTATTTGTTACAAATAAATATTTGTGATGCAGATATCAAGATTTGCATACTTAACAAATATACAGGGTCTAAAGAAGAACATCTGTGCGTCACTTGCAACTGTACCCACAACAAGCGGACAGCACCATGCTTCATTCATGTGAAGTCATAGACCATTTAGCCAGGGGCGTAACTAGAAACCTCAGGGCCCCGGTGCGAGAATCTGTTAAGGGCCCCCCCCACAACCGATCTATCCCTTTCTCACTATCTCCCCTCTCCCTCCCTACCCCATCCCCCTTCTCACGATCTCCCCTCTGCCTCCCTACCCCCCTTCTCACGATCTACCCACTCCCTCCCTACCCCCTTCTCACGATCTACCCACTCCCTCCCTACCCCCCTTCTCACTATCTACCCACTCCCTCCCTACCCCCTTCTCACGATCTACCCATTCCCTCCCTACCCCTTCTCACGATCTACCCACTCCCTCCCTACCCCCCCTTCTCACGATCTACCCACTCCCTCCCTACCCCCCTTCTCACGATCTACCTACTCCCTCCCTACCCCCCTTTGTAGGTCACTTACCGTCAACTCCTGTGTTGGGAACGTGAGGCGTTTGTCTCGGGTGCCGGCGCTTCACTGCTGAGCGCCGGCATATGACGTCAAACGCCTCACGCGCCCAACACTGGACTCTGGGCAGCGCTGAGGCAGGCGGCGGCGGCGGGGAGCAGAGGAGTCCTGGATTTCTGTCAGTCAGGGGGCCCAAGAGGTGCCGAGCGGGTGTTTTCTGCAACCGCTCGGCACCCCTTGGGCCCCCCTGACTGGCAGAACTTCAGGGCCCGGTCGCAGTCGCGACCCCGGTAGTTCCACCACTGCATTTAGCACAGAAAGCACCCTGCGGAGTAGACATGGTTCCTAATAATGCAAATCTATGGAATTTCTGTTATCTTCAGTGCACTTTTAAGTGGCACGCAGGAGCTGCAGGGCAATTGGGTCCAAAATCATCATACTCTAGTTATGCCAACATGAAAATGCCCCATTCCCAGGACACCCAGGCATGTAGCATACAAACAGTATGCCCAAAGGGCATCAACACAACATCCACTGACGAAAAAGTTTCTGCTCGCATACACAGCGTCGATTCAGGCTGCACTATCCGACATGTAAGTTAAGTAATTGTGACTGCCCTGAGAAATTATAAAAGCCGTTATACTCAAGTAACTTTAGTTATTTAATTTCTTAAGAACTTATTTAGAAGATGTTGTATTGGTACCTCAAAACTGTAATTTAAGTTTTATTTCCAAACACTGTTTCCTCAATTCTTAGACGACAATGATTTACCTATTTTTAAATAGAGGATCTATTAAATTTCCGACAAGAAATAAAAAGGAAAAAAATAGTTGCTAGTCATTTTACTTTCTTCTGTGATTTTACCTATTAATCAAGCCATGGATAAAATATTTTTTCATGTCAAATATCTATTATTTTGTTTATAGGCCTTCCATCAATATAAGCAACACAGCAGTTCTTCACATACTCATTTGAATAATGAGACTTTAGGTATTTCTAAATCAAAATATCTATGTATTTTTTTGCTTAGGACATTATTATGTAGGATTCCAAAGAATTAAAGTGCTGACACTTTTTATTATGTTTTATATTTACATACAATGCACAGCTAAAGTAGAAGATTTTAATATTTGAGTTTTAAGCTCTGTATTGTCATTAAAGGTTATGGATGCAGTTATATATATGCCTCCTAAACCCGTAGAAAAAAATATATAAAAGGAGAAGCATTTTAAAGAAAACTTTGCAAAAGCTTAAGTTTTACATAGTCCATATCCCCTTTGTGACCAGGCTGGTTTTTTCAAAACAAGAAGGCCTTTTTTAGATACCATTATTTTGATAATCTTATATAAAGTATTATTAAAAAATAACATTTGATGACGAATTAAAAAAAAGATATATTTTTTTATTTAAAAAGATATATAGATTTTACTATTTGTCCTGAGTTCAGAAATACCCAAATGTTTTTATGTTTGTTTGTTTGTTTGCAAGTTAAAGGACAACAGGTACAAGTAGCATATTGCTATTTCAAAACATTTTTTTTTTCAAAATCAGCGATAGTGACAGTTTAACACTGTTATCTGTCATGAATCCCTGAATCACCCCCCTATTTTGCACACTTACAAAAGTAGACAACCCAGGGTATTCAACTTGGGGTATTTTGACACTTTTCATGCAGCCATTTTACCACCAATCTTTCTCAAAGTTTGCAGAGGTAAACATTGTGTGTGTGGTTTTTGTTTACACAGATTGCAATTCAAGTATAAATGTACTAAGAATTTAAAGGGTTACTAAGAAACAACACCCCGATATGAGTTTAGCAACATCTCCTGAGTTTGGGGCCTACAACGCCACATTTGGGAGGTGTGTATTTCAGTTTTTTAATTTGGAATTTTAACATCTCATCCTCCTACAGCCATGTCCTATTTGGGACATCTTTAAAGCCGGGCAAATTAAATTTACAGCCATCAAACCATATATTTTTAAACCTAGACTCTACAGGGTATTTCAAATAGTAGTACTTTAACAGGATTTTTAGCAGGATTTTTGGGAAGATACAGCACCAATTTTAGAACTTGGTCATGAAAATAAAACAGTAAAATGTAAATGTCTAAAGCGGTAAAACCAAAAAATGTAAAAGGCTGGAGCAGGAACAGTTAAAAAAAAAAAAAAAACGGGGAAAAGAAAAAATGTCGGTGCGCTAAGCTAGTCACAGGCTCAAATAATACAAATGTATAATACAAGGCCTACCAAACAGGTGTAAGCATGCTGCAAAAACAGTGTATTGGCTGCACAATGTATACAAAAAAACAAAAACTGTCTGCGCTTCTTACCCTAATAAAGTTGGCAACAAATATATAAACATAATATAAATGAGAGGTTTTGGTTATATGAATTGGCCAAAGCATAATTAAGCTCACCCGCCACGTCAAGGCACACTCTCAATAGCGCAGACGGTAGTGCAGACAATAGTTTTTGTTTTTTGTATACATTGTGCAAAAAAAAAAATCGTCAGCTTTTCCAGGGCAATCTGGGCAATAGAACATAGTGTCCATTCTTTGCCCCCTGCTAAAACATACTGTGCATCTTTTTTGGATGCTTTTCCAGCGGATCAGGTGCTGTAGTGTGCAGCCATTGGATGGATATGCCTGGCTTCATGCTACAAGAGCCTATGCAGATGATGGCCACACTTATGTCATCAGGCGGCTGCTGGCGTAAAAGCACCAGGGCTGCCTCATCATCCCCAGTCCAGCCCCACATCCTACATTTATTGTCTCCTATTATTCTCATGTATTTTTAATTTAATGATTTCCCTAATACAGCCCATAATATGCACTTGTCAACATTAAATCTCATCTGCTGCTTGGTCCTCTAGTGATCCAATTTGACCAAATTTGCTTGCAGAAAAGGAACATCTCATTTAGACTATAGTACCTCACCTAATTTTGTGTCATCTGCAAACACTGGCACTGGCACTGGCTTTCAATACCAACTGCAAGATCATTAAATAACAGTGGGCCTAAGATAGAATCCTGATTAAGTTCACTTACCACTTTTGTCCAGTTGGAGAATTTTCCATTAACAACATCTGAACTCTCAGCCAGTTTTTAATCCTGGTGCAAAAATGTTGCCCAAGTCTATCATTTTTAATTTATACAATAACTTTTTATGATGAACCGTATTAAACTACTGATGTGATTTATGTTTTTGCCTACTCCTTCATAGAATGCAATTAAGTTAGCCCAACACGATCTGCCCTCCATAAAACCATGTTGACTATTACTAATGATTTTATTGAACAAGTGTATTTCTAAATAGCTTCCCTTAGCAAGCTTTCAAATATTTTCTTCACCACAGATGTCACGCTTACAGGTCTGTAGTTACCTGGCTGAGACTTTGATCTATTTTTGAATATTGATACCATGTTTACGTTAACTTTACGGCAGTCTTCTGGACAAGAGAGAATCCTTGAAGATTCATAACAGTAGTCTGGCTATTCCATAGCTAAGTTCCTTAGGTGCCTGGGGATGTATACCATCTGGCCCTGTAACTATGTATTTTAACTTTATTTGGCAGTTTTATCACCTTGTCCCATGTCAAACACATGACTGCTGTAATCTTTTTGTAGCAATAATTTGCTAACCTACAGACACTGGTTCTTCATTGGCAAAAATCATTTAAATCATCTGCCTTTTCATGATCTTTACTTAGTTTTTTCATTAATGTATTTAACCCCTTCATGACAAAGTCCGTAGGTGTATGGGCTCAAAATGCATTGCCATTAATCGGTTTAAGGGCAACCCGTAGTCCTTAAGGGGTGAAAACAAAAATTGCGGGTTGTCACGTTGTCATTGGCTATCCATTTTTCATTATGTATTTTAGCCAATCTAATTACCATTTTATATTTGTATTTTATAAATGATACTGCTGATCTCTTTAATTTAAATGCTTTCAATGGTGTTGCCTTTTTTCCTGACTGGCTGTTCTATTAAGCCACATTGATTTTACTTTGCTTCTTTCGTATTTGTTACCCAAGGGGACATGCTCATAAGTGTATTTCATTAGTGCTAGTTTGAAGATATTTCACTTCTGTGTTTCTGCCTGTAAACATTTAATCTCAGTCAGTTATCTCCAGGGATAACCTTAACCTGTTGAAGTTGTCCTTCCTAAAATTCACTGTTTTGGTGGAGCCTCTACTAATTGCTTTTGTAAACCTATCTCCAGCTTCACTATGTTATGGCCACTGTTTCCCAAATGCTCCCTTACTTGAATATTCAACAAAATCTCTATGTTAGGTATCACCAGATCCAGACAGATGTACTTTCTAACTGGTGACAGCACTAATTGTGATCTGAAACCATACTTAACAGGTTAAAATATTTGCTCCCTTCTGTTGCACTACTTGTTCCAGTATTCCAGTATTCCAGTCTATCTCTGGCTTATTAACCCCTTAATGACAAAGCCTGTACATGTACGGGCTCAAAATGTTTCCAATGGGTTTAGGGACCGCTCATTGTCCTTAAGGGGTTAAACCAGAGCCATCAATTTGTGATAAAAGCTGATGTTTATAGTAACATTTGGGGGGGGGGGGTTGAAGCATATCAATGTACTGCACCTCTTCAACTCTGTGCAAACTTCTACCAATAAAGCTTCAACATTATCGGATTACTGTAATGTTTTTAATCAGGATGAAAGAGAACAATTGTATGTACTTGAATCTCAAGCTATTTTATCTGACATTTTCATGTTCCTTTTCTAAAGCCCAGCTGTGAGAAGAAAAAGCGCTTGGCAAGTTATTCATTTCTAAAATAATAATATGTTTCTGGCTAATTTTTATACTTCAAGAGTAAGCGCAACAGTATTATATCAGACAAGGTTAGCATTGAATATTTATATACATGGTCAAATATTTAACATTGCATGTTAAAATATTTAACATTTACATTCTCTACAATACCCAAGATCTTCTGTTTTCAATATTTTCTAAAAATGTACTATCACTCTATAAATGTAATAGCGATTGGCAGAAAATAAAGACTAACTCAACTAATCAAGTACAGTACCTTTGGCTATGCAATTTAATAGCAAAAAAAATAAGTCATTATGGACTGATGAAAAACATTGATTTATTCTTGATATTTTGATTAAAAACAGCAAAATTAGCTTCTTAACACAGGAAAATATATCACCGCAGGATCCCCTAACAGCTCAGCGCCCTAGATAGTTTTCTAGTTTTCCTAGTTGATGTATATAAAATAGAAAGAATTAAAAGGAGATCCAATAAAATGAATAAATTATACCAGGAATGACTTGTTATGTACATCTTAGAAGAGTGAAATGAGACATGATGGAAATACTCAAATATGTAAAGTAAGTCCAAGCATTTTTATTGAAAATAAGTGTCAGAACTAGTGGGTATACTTGTAAATAAGAGTCTATAGATCATGTGACAGTATTGAAAGCAAACACAATAAATTAATTAAATGAAGATCTATACATCTTCAAGGCAGCCCTTATTCTAACGTAAGCTAAAATAAACATTTTACAGGGTTCTGTTAACCCTGGTAATTGGGGTTGTGCAATATCTAACCCTTTCCACATGGCAAATACAATGTCACTTTTTATTCAGACAGTGAGGACCCAAAAGCCATTTGTTGCATTTCTTTTGGTAAACCCAATATTTTATAGTCAAGAACATTTCCAACTGAAACTGGATTTCTGCAGAAACATTTGTTTACTTTCAATATAACAAGAATAATATCTAAATGTATTATTGCAACACAACAATGCCTGCCTACAAACATACATTGTGCTGTATTGTTGTTTTGTTAAAAAAATACTTAATAACTGATTTAAAAGCTGATAAACTCACTAGATAAGATTATTTTCCCAGAGACATCAATGAAAAAGTAGAGAAACAGATGGATACACAATTCTTATTCTCCTCAAAATAACTATCCTTAAATAGCATGTTTAATTCTTCCCTCATCCCTACTAACTACAATCAACTTATTGTTCAGCAGGAGCATATACATTGCTTACAGAAAAAATAGGAATGGCTTACAATAAACAAATGTGCAGATAACATGCATCCCCTGGTCGTAACAATACACTCATGAGAAAACATTGTGAGTGTATACATATAAAATATCTATTTTGTGATACTACAGCAATGTCTCTCATCTCCGACCTTAACTAGGCCATACTGGTTATATATATATATATATATATATATATATATATATATATATATATATATATATATATATTTATATTGTGATAAGCCCTGTAGCATGAGGGCCATAAATGTCACAGTTAGTGGGTCTTAAGCACAGTCCTCTAGGGCAATCAGCTTGTACCACAAACAGCACTTTATTTTAACTGGAACATTGGAACAGGATAAGGGTTGTCACCATTTGTTGAGCTGTTTCATGGACACTCTATAGGATCCTTGGGAGTACGGCGCAGCTAAACGGACAAGGGCCATGTGTGAGTGTGGGGGAAGTGTAGGGAATGTAAGGGGTGGAGGTAGCCATTGATAGGTTGCTTGATAAGGGGTGGTCTTTGGGGTCAGAAGGGAATATAAGGGTTATCTCCTGGGCTGCATTCCAGCATGATTACTAACGCTGGGAGGAAGAGGGACTGTCTCATCTTTACCATCTCTGCAGGCTTCACAGGGTGTGCTAATGCTCGGCTCCCTGCTTTGCCTGCTGCTGTTACTGCTCAAGGGGATCAAGCTTATCCTGTTTCAGTGGACCCAGTGTTGCCTGGCCCTTCTTCATTGCAGCAGACTTCTTCTATACAAGATGGTGAGTATGTGGGTAGTATGGGAC
Organism: Spea bombifrons; assembly: GCF_027358695.1. Classification (NCBI taxonomy): domain Eukaryota; kingdom Metazoa; phylum Chordata; class Amphibia; order Anura; family Pelobatidae; genus Spea; species Spea bombifrons. The sequence continues at coordinate 34,069,109 of NC_071091.1, forward strand.
CTAGGGGTTGTAATTTGGTAGGTAATGGGGTTCCTAAGGGGCAAGAGTTAGGTACTTTGATAGCAAGCATGAAGGAGTTTTTTTTTATTTATGGGAGTGCAGCACTGGGGTACACACTCCTCAGCTACCTCTCTCGGTGGATAGTCAGGTTCAGGCTGGGTGGCAAGGAATAGGCACAGAAGGGGTATCTTCACATACAGGGGAAGAGCCATCAGTCCCTATGTTAGTGTCACAGGTCCCTACAGTTTTATCACAGATTCCTACACAGGTCCCTGCTGTATTAACACCCTTACCTCCTCCTGTGGGTGACAGCGGGGCTGTAGATAAGGAGCTGGTTGTAGTTGCTACATCTGACCCTTTGGCCACAGTTGCCCCGGCAGCTCACAGGGCAGCATATATGTGCTGGTCCGGTCCCCTGGGCCTGCATTTGAAGCAAGAGATTAAGGACAAAATCTCAAAGGGAGATTTTGTGGAGATTTTTTCCCTTCTTCCTTTGGAGGATGTGCCTCCTCCTGAGAGGGATGGGAAAGAGTCTGAAAAAGAAAAGGAGAGGGTGCGTTACCGCTATAGAACAATTCCAGAGACTTTTGGAAATTGGATACCGGCATTTTCCATATTAGCTAGTATAATTGGTGAGAAGTCTCCTGAAAAAATGCTCTTCCCTATTTTGTTACCAGGACCTTATATGGAATGCCTGTAAGGTTTATGGAGGACTAGGATGGTGGTGTTATGATGAACAATTCCGCCAGCGGTTAGCAGTCCGCCCGGCGACAGGTTGGGATCAAATGAATATTGGTTTGTGGCTGGCAATTATGATACGTCCAGCCACACACCAAGGCAATTTCTCTTTCTTTTCTCGGGGGGGGGGGTGCAGGAGGTTCGCCGGCCGGTCAACGTCGTCCGGGCTGCTGCTGGCAGTTCAACGATAACCAGTGTAAATGGGGTACTAGCTGCAAGTTCAAACATGAGTGCTCAGGGTGTGGGGGTTCCCATCCAGCCTCTCGGTGCTTCAAAAAGGGTAGACCAGGGGAAAAGAGTGATCTGGGGCAGAAGAGCGATGACGCCAGTGGACGTCGACGCGATGCGCCCCTGGCTAAACCGTTATAGAAACAGGAAAGCGGCAGAGCTCTTGCTTGCGGGTTTCCAGGATGGTTTTTGGATCCCTTTTCGGGAACGGGAAGCATCTGTTGTATTGCGCAATCTTCGTTCAGTTCAAGACCACCCTTCGGTGGTCAGGGACAAGTTGGGTAAAGAACTAGCTTTGGGAAGGATGGCTGGGCCTTTTCTAGAACGGCCATTCAGCAATTTGCGGGTATCCCCTCTGGGTGTTGTCCCTAAGAAGGAGCCAGGAAAATTCTGACTCATACATCATTTGTCTTACCCATTTGGGGGTTCGGTAAATATGCTTAACTTGATTCGGCGGTCTGGATGGTCCGGGACGCGGGTCCTGGTGCGCTGATGGCTAAAACCGATGTTGAATCGGCCTTTAGGCTGCTACCGGTGCACCCGGATTGTCATCATCTTTTAGGGTGTTTCTTTGAAGGTAGATTTTATGTAGATCGGAGCCTCCCTATGGGCTGCTCGATCTCTTGTTTTTACTTTGAATGTTTCAGCACCTTCTTGGAGTGGGTGGTGCGGAAGGAGTCTGGCTGTGACTCCATCATGCACTACCTGGATGACTTCTTATGCGTTGGGCCTGCCGATTCAGATGTATGTCGTCATCTTCTTAGTTCTGTGGAAATGGTTACTCGGTCTTTTGGGGTCCCTCTGGCACGTGACAAGACCGAGGGTCCAAGCACATGTCTTACTTTCCTGGGAATCGAGATCGATTTGATTTTCATGGAATGTCGCTTGATAAGCTTATAGGTCTTCAGGCGGATGTGGCAGCAGCTAAATGTTTGAAGAAAATTCAGCTGCAGGGACTGCAGTCGCTGTTGGGTAAGCTGAACTTCACCTGTCGAGTTATGCCAATGGGCAGGGTGTTTATCAGGCGCTTGGCTGTGGCGACGTCTGGTGTACTGCGACATCATTGGATTCGCCAATGGAGGGAGGACCTAGAGGTTTAGGACAAGTTCCCAATGGCAGTTCCCTGTGGCAAGCCCAAGAGGTCTCCAACTCTGATTTCCATTTATTCATTGATGCGGCTGGATCAGTGGGTTTTGGGGCTATATTGAGGACACACTGGTGTGCAGATACGTGGCCGGCATTGTGGCACGCATCTGGCTTGACAAAGAACCTTGCCTTCTTGGAGTTATTCCCCATTGTGGTGGCAGTGGAAATTTGGCGGGATATCCTTCGGGATCGCAGAGTAGTTTTTCATTGCGACGATATGGCGGTGGTTTTGGCCATCAATAATTTGACAGCCTCAAACCCACCAGTGATTAGGCTCTTGCGGCGACTAGTCCTTCGTTGTTTGCTTATGAATATTACCTGTAAGGCAGTACATATCCCGGGGGGTCCATAATATAGTGGCTGATGCCCTTTCTCGTTTGCAGTGGCGGGAATTCCGAGCAGCTGCTCATGGGGCGGATGCAGAAGGGTGTCAATGCCCGGTGGACCTTTGGTATCTGGGCCAGAGTGAGTGATGACTTGGATTCACTCTTCTGTTTCAGTATCTATTTGGGACCGGTATGGTAAGGCCTGGGGGGAATGGCTTGCTTTTGAACAGGTCCATGGTGGTTTTCGGTCAGATCGGTTACAAGGTTTGTTAAGATTATTGTGGTTTTCGGAGGCCGCTGGTCGCTCTCCTACAACAGTGTCCTTCAAGTTAGCTGGGTTGAGGTTTTGGTTTAAGATGTTTAAATTTCCGGATGTTACCAAGGAATTCATGGTGAAGCAGGCTATGAAGGGTTGGCGGAGAGGTATGCAGTCTGTGGACTCCCGTCGACCTGTCTCAGGGGCACTTCTTGTAGGGCTATGTCTTATTTTACCTCAGGTATGTATGTCTGATTTTGAAGTGAGGTTATTTAGGCTAGCCTTCTCCATGGCCTTCTTTGGGGCCATGAGGGTGGGGGAATTAGTGAGCCCTAGCAAGAAGAGACCAGGAGGTATCCTTTACTTTGCTTGAATTTCTGTCCTCTGCAAAGCCTAGCACGTGTTCCAGGGCTCCTATATTCCTGGGTCCACTTCATTATTCAGCACTTCAACCCCTTAAGGCTCATCATCTCAGACAGATACCTTCCTATGATCAACCTGTCCATCTTTCCGAGGAAGTTTCGTCAGGTGTTCCGCTGGTGGCTCCTCCACATGGAGGCTTGGAATGGTCAGGCAATATTTGGGGCTAAACCAGATTTTATGCCAGAATCGGATGCCAGAATTAGGATGGGGGCAGTTTGCTCCAGAGAAGCTATAGGAGTTGTTTGGTCTCCGGAAAAACGTCTGTTACACATCAATTACCTAGAACTGTACCCAAAGATCGCAGAGAGTGTTGTCTTCTTTTACGGATGGACAATTTTTCAGCGGTTCAATATATTAACTGTTTAGGAGGAACATGTTTGAAACATCTTATGGAACTGATGAAACAGATTCTGTTTTGATCACAACATCTCTCACTTGCAGAGTACGTTCCAAGAGTAGAGAATCAGTTGGCGGATTGGTTCTCCAGACATTGGCGGGATGTCAGCGATTGGAGGTTGCACAGACAGGGGTCCTCTAACTTTAGATCTTTTTGTATCCCTGACCAACAGTCAGACAAAAGAGTTCTTTTGCTGGCTTTCAGACCTGGAAGCAGTAGCAACATAAGCTTTCCTTTAGAAATGGCCAATACTGGGAGGATATGTTTCTCTTCCATTAACACTGATTCAGAGAGTCACTCATCACCTAATAGATTACACAATTTTGGTCCTGCTGACGTTATTATGGAGTGCCCAACCATGGTTTCCTGCTCTCCTGCGGGCTTCTGTGCATAACCCTCTGGCTCTTCCAGTGTTTCCCTCCCCTGGTGGGTCCAGATGCACAATTCCATCCTTTGATTCTAGAAGGTTGACTATCTTTAGTTGCTTGGATGATATCGAGGGACGTTAATCTAGCCGCAAATTATGGCAGGTCGCTAAAGATTTGCTACGAGATTCCTGGACATCAGGCATGCAGTCTTATCTCACCTTTTATGTGAATGCAAATATGAGTCTCCTGTCTTGCCTTAAAAATGACAATTATTCTAGTCTTGGTAACGGAATAATCAGAATTTTAATAAAGACAGGAGGCATAAGGAGGCTACATAAGACATTAGACTTCCATATCCATTTTACAAATCTTGATCCTAATGGTAGATGGATCATGTTAGATATTACTCTTTATATACATTAAACATGTCCACTTTCATTAAGAAGGTGCTTGGGGAGTGAAGAGTGTGGAAACCCTTACACATACCCATCAGAAATGTAATCTCTTCTTATGGCAAGGTAAAAAGCCAAGAATAAGTTTAAAACATTACAATAGATAGGGGATCTAAATATACCTGGTAAATTAGAATTTATAATAGGGTCTAACTAATGAGATATGCAATGGGTTGGATAAATAATACTGAACATTTTGCAGATCCTCAATTGCATCAACAGAGAGAGAGAGAGAGAAGAAAAAATGCCATATTATTTATTATAAGAATTTATTGTTTACAATGTTTTGAGGCAACTGTGAGAAACATAGCTCCAGTAAGATGCAACAATAGTAAATGGACTGGTTAGCCAAGAAAGTGTAACAAGGGGCATGTTCCAAGTGATTAAGGGTGAGGAAAATAATGTAAAAAATTGCCAATGAGATAAGGGGAGATAAGAATGTTGATAAGGGGAAAGAAAAGTAATGAGCAGGGGGAGGAGGAATAGAGATAGAAGCAGGAGATGGAGGAAGAGAAGGAGGGAGCACAAATAAAGAAGAGAGAAGAGGAGGAGAGAAAGAAAAAGGGAAACATTAGAGATAGAAGGATATAAAGAGGGAAAGAGGTAGATGTTTGGCCATGTAATTTTAATGATGGCCACATACTCTGCTACCTTAGCCCTGTATCATATTTCTGTTGAAACAGAGCATTCTTGGCTTGGAATACTGAAATCATACATAGGAGGCTCTGGAGCCAGTGTTTTTAAGTTCCTTCATTGTTAAATTTGATCCTAAAGGACACACACTTGGCATATTTTGCACCTTTTAGGCACAGTATACATCTGAGATAGATCAATAGAAGTTACTAGTTTATAAATACTGCCCACCCTAGTGGTTTATGGACTTCCATCGTCTTGCTTTAGTGTGCAGCATATGAAGCAGTTTCTGTTGCTTGTGCATACCACTGGAGAGTCTCTTATATTGATCTGAGAACAGATTAACGGGCCCTTGACTGATTTTTGGGCCTGTAGCAATAATGGCAAACAAGCCAAAAATAGTCAGGAAGAAGCAGCCCAGTTAAGAAATCTCACATTGGAGTATCGAGAGATCAGCTTAATAAGTATTTTCTGCAATTCAATACAAATTTCAAAATTGTTTGTCCAAAAAAGTTTCATAAGAGGTCGCTGAAATGATTCAAAGGGTTCAGAGAAATAGAAAATAAATGTAAATTTAAGGCAGCAAGATAATAAGAATAATGTTTGTCAAGTAAGTCCCATTCATCTATATATTTTGTTTTCTTGGCTGAAAAAAGGAACACTAGGCAGGTCTGGATCAATATTAGACACGGTAAAGAAATATCTATGTAAACATCTCCAGGGCTATCTTGCATTCCAGGCAACTCTTGTTTATCATAGCTAAGTGCAGCACACCCGCACTGTGCAAAGAGGAAAGTGACCTTGAGACCACGTAGAAGCAACACTTCACCAGGAGTCTCTGGGTTAAACATAAAGAGTTCTCAGGTATTATCACATTGCAGCGCCCTTCTTCAGTGGTTTGCAAGGAAGCAGCATGAGGTCTGTGCTGCAAAGTAAACTTACCACAATTATTTGATGTTGATAACAATAATTATAAGCAATGGCCAGAAAAGGTTTAGCCCTATTCCCCCTTACTATCATTCCTTGTCTTTGCGGTTGATTTGTTATGATTGCTATTGAATAATCATTGTAAAAACGTTTGGATAAGATCAGTATTAAAAAATGTGACAGAATGTATTACAATTTTCACATAGCAACCTTTAACCACCTCAGAGCCATCAGCCTCGATAGCACCTGACTGCACAAGCGCAGTAATCCTTCCTTGGGGATTATATATATATACCAAGTGATTCTTTTGCCAACTTGGAAAAGTGTTTTGAATGCTCAACCATTGAATGGAATGTTCCAATCAGCAGTCATTTCATGGGTCCCTATAGTGGTCAGAATCATTATTTATATGGAACTCTATCTATCTATCTATCTATCTATCTATCTATCTATCTATCTATCTATCTATCTATCTATGCAAATAAGGTCACCACTGTCCATGAGTGGTGATCTGGCTACTGCACCTCTTACCCGAGTTTTGTCTAAAGGCTGTCTTGTACAGCGGGCAATTACTTTCAAGGGATCCATGTATAAAGTGGATATAGAGGCAAAAGGTGATCATTGTTGACCTTATTTGCATCCTCCTACCCAGAATCCCTTGTGGTTGTGGCAGCACCATGAGATTTCTGAGGGGAAAAACAAGCCTTCTGGCTTGTCTGGTGTCTGTAGATGAGTGTTTAATAATGCTTCTACTACCCCCTTATTTTTAACTGGATGGATTTTCCATCACCTTTACCCACCACAACTTTTGTAATTAATTCAGTAGCACTTTTCATAACTGTATTAAAGACAAGCCCTGGATACTAAGAGGAAGGGCTGCATGACTGGGCCTATATTAACTATGAGCTTGCTGGCCAGTCTGGGGTCATCTAGGGGACATCCTATGGGGTCCCACATTCTTATGGGTGGGGTTTTGTGTGGCTATTTAGGGACCGTTTTCCCGCCACTTCTCAGGAAAACTTTTATCCTGAGAGATAAACCTGAGATTTTCCCGCCCTCCCTCCGTAAAAAAAAAAAAAAAATGTTTTATCCGGTTTATCTGTCTATTATTTGTATGGCAGAATTTCTGAGATAGGTATGCTGAATTTTACAAATGGTTGTTATACCAACATTCATGTTTCATTTAATTTCTCCACGGGTTCAGTCCCTGGGGGAATTTGAGGGGTAGGGTGTTCCGACCCAACGGTCTCCGTTTGGAATTTGGCGGGATATCCCTACAAAATGTTATTGGTTATTTACATGTTATTGATGCATAACCTATCTCTTATTTTGAATGTATTTTCTTGCACTTGTCACAGCAATAAAGCGCTGTGGCCTTCACTTTTCCAACGACCTCAAGTCTCCTGTGTTTTTATTTATTTATGTTTTGCGGTATGTTAATATATAGTGCCCAAGTCATGTTGAAACTCTACAATTGCATTATTGCTAGTTCATGAAATTGCATTGCAGATTTCTAAATCTGTGCTAGCATATCCTTTGCATAACAATAACACCATTTCCAAAGGAAAATGTGCAGTATAAATTTTACAAGTCTTATTTAACCTATGAAGCAGAGTTTAGCAGCGAAAGTAGTGTACAGGTCTATACAGGCCAAAACGATCAATAAAAAATCCGCTATGGGACTAATTCACACGTTATAGGCAATATAAGCCGATATTACAACCGACATGCTTTTGTTAATGCTGATCTTTTTGGATACGTTTCAGTTTTCTAGTACGTAGTAATTACCGGTGGTGAATAATGCAACTCAGTGGGCACTTTTACAAGTAAACTTTTTACACTCACAGTTATTGCCCTCAGCAGCGAAGCTGGCTCTGATCAAACTAAGCTATAGTTTTCTGTTCAGCTGTGTGTATTGCTAACATGGACAATATCCAATTTTATATTATTGGAATGATGTTGTTTATAATTTATTAAACCAACATAATGTTGTTTGATTTTCATAGGCTTGGTTTCTCCTGCCGGGCATGGAAAAACATTCAGTTTGACTTGTATGAGCTAAGTAAACACAAGAGACCGGTTATAGAGTGTAAAAGCAAGAAAAATATTTCTGTGTTGTATCAACTTTTGCATGACAGAGCAAAGCAGTTTAATACTTCTATAGCCTTTGCTTCTTAAGGTGGTTGAAGAAAGAAAATAATATTAAGAATCAAATTTTTTTTTAAAAAATTACCTGTTTTTGTTATATATGGATGAATTGTTAGATACCTAGACAGTGCATAATATTATATAATACAAACTTAGAATTAAAGCATAATTTTTACAGGTACCCATATGAATTTACCTGAATCTGTGGCATATCATATTAACAATTTAGCACACTAGAAGAACACATCAAAACCAGATATATTACTAATAAGTGTATGTTGGAGTAGATACGGAGGAAGTGTGGTACCTGAAGGACCTTTGTCTGTATCTGTGAATGAGGACAGCGGCGCCGTACAGATGTTGTTTTTTCAGCCAAGGGGGGCCTCAAATTCTGGTGCTGCCCCGTCGGTCAAGAAAGGGCTATGATGGCAGTACGAGGGTCACTGTAAATGGGTTGGTACATGTAAATTAAACCATAAGGGCGTGGAGGAACGCACTTGACTGCTTGTTGTTTCTGCAAATCTCATAGCAGGAGAAAGGTGTCAGAGCAGACCCTATTTGTAGAATTAGGACTGGCAAGTGCTTCCTGGGCCAACCTGCCCCAGCACCCCAATGGCTTTCTATGCACATGCCCAGATTGCCTTATTGGGAATCCTACAGGCTGCACATTTATATCTACATCGACACAACATTTATTTCAGGATGGTGCATATGATTAATAAAATTCAATACAATAGCTAGCATTATGTATCATGTAATGGACCTTGGCAATCACGTTTGGTTTGATGTTATTTGATGAGGTTGTTGGCATATGTTAACTGATCTAAACCTCTATAACAATCTGAAAAGATTGTGCTTCCTGTCTTTTTGATTAGTTTACCTTGTATGTTATGAGAAATTTCCGGAATTTATTTATAACCAATATACGTTATTGAGATGTTTATCACTCGAACTGTGTTTTATGCACAGAAGTCTTATTTCAGATGTACAACCCTTAATATTCTGTAATAGATAAATAAATTATAAATGAACAATAAATTGAGGAACCAATTGATATATGCTTTGTCCCAGAGCAAAAAGCTATTGAAAAGTTATGAAAATTTTAATTGGAAATGTGATTTGGAGAATTACAATGTGATGTGCATATTAAATGTTCTTATGTTGCATTATGTCTTGTTAGCTTGTTTTCCTAGAGATTAGAATTGTTGAGGAAGCATTACATCTAAGGGAAAGTGAAATGCCACACATAAAACTATTTGCCCCATCTATTTTACCTGCTTTTTCTGATGTAAAGACTCTGATCTTAATCAGTCATTGCTCTTGTCTTGATTCAGGATCGTTTCATGCTTATCCCATGTATGTTTAAGTTCCCTCACAGTATTATCCTTTAACACTTGCAATTTATCCACCACCCTTAAGTAAAGGCACCTTAAGAAAACATAGTAAAATAAATTATTTCATCAACACTTCCAGTTTTAATTATTTGTAAAAATATGTTTATTATAATATTAATTTTAAAGCTAACATGGTTCTTCTTAACTCCGTGGTTACTGCTTTGGGGATCCTGAGCCACTGAAATAAATTAAGAGATTGGGGTGTTTGCATTGTTGGAAATACCGCCACCTGGCTAGGAACCTTGAATGCAGATTATGTTCCCTAACCAGGACCCTTTAATACAACACAAAAAAGGGGACTAATGATGCCTGCTACGCTCCACAGCTAACTTTAAGGTATGTGGATCACTAATAGTCTGAATCTGAAGGATGTTCAGTCTTCTGTAGGATGTTAGCAATACTATAGGAGTTGCTTCTTCAACAGGGAGATCACCATACCTGGGAACTTCTACCTGGAGCCTACCCTTGTGGGATATCGGTGGGCGGTCCCTGCTGACATTGGTGGGCGGTGCCCACTACCCTTGCGGTGGACATTGGTGGGTGGTCCAGCTGATCTCAGTGCGTGTGCCTGTTGACATTGTTTAACTCTTTCCATGAATACATATTACCACCAGCCTTTGCAGTAGTACTTTTGGGTGTATGTATATGTGTTCAGCAATATCTCCTACAGTGATACCCCCATTCATGGGTTTGTTGGGTTGTTTGGGAGCTAAAAGGCCACATCTGGGATGTGTGCATTTTTCAAATTGGAAATTTGACATGTGGTCATCTTTTTTTGTAACTGGAAGGTTCCCCTGACATCAGTGGAAAATTATTTTTACCATGTTTTTTTAACTATTTTTTTTTCTTGTTCTTATTATATATATTTTTTTTCTTTTCTAATCACATTATAATTAGAAACCTGGGTTTCTTTGACTTGCATGGTTGTATGCAGTATCTTTATTCAACCTCTAAGGGGAGCCAGAGTTCTCAGGAGGGTCTGGAAAGACCCTCTTTGAAACTTTGGCAACTTCTTTATTTTTTTTAAAATATGCCCTGCCATCTTGCGAGTGGCAAAATCTCGCAGTGTCAGTTGTGACCACTCTCCAGAGGGTTTTTCGGTGTCACTGAATGCCTCGCTATCGATCGTTGATCGCCTCCTAAACTCTTTTAAAATGGGCGTCCACCGCCATATAGTTTATGGAGGATGTAGACTCCCCGGGGAGGGGCCAAACATGGGCCCTGATGCCGATCTTCGTGTTGCTGAGATCGAGGCATTACATCAACGCCATTTGGGTTCTTTATACACCCGTTTAAATCCATGAGAGTCCTGGCATGTCAACTGTCGCTTAGTGAATGTTTTTGTGTGACTTGCCCAGGCCGTCAATTGTTATCAAGGGGTTAAAGCTGAGTGGGGAGTGGGGTGTTTCAAGCCACTCAAACACCTCTCCCCTCGCAGAGAAAGAGGACAGTGTCCCTGAGACCTTGAGAAGGAGCATTTCCCCTGGAGAATATAAATCAAAAATTTAACCCCTTAACGTCCATTGCCGGGTCAGGAACGTCATGCAAAACGGTCACTTAACGACCTATGACGTACCTGACACGTCATCAGACTTAAACAAGCTTAGAAAGTGATCAACGATCACTTTCTAAGCTTAAACGGTGTTGCTGTAATGCCTCGATGTCGAGGCATTCAGCAACACCGAGATCGGCATGATGGGCCATGTCTGGCCCCTCCCCGGGGCGTCAACAGCCGCCATACATTGTATGGCGGCGGACGCCCGTTTTAAAAGCGTTTAGGAGGCGATCAACGATCACCTCCTAAACTTCAATGGTGTCGCTGGAATGCCTCGATCAGGAGGCATCCAGCGACACCAAACACTTACCTCTTGATGGACTGTGACCGCTCCGGAGAGCGGTCACAGCCGCAGCTGCACGCAGTCTTCACCATCCGTAAGATGGCGGCGGCCCGGGAAAAAAAAATAATAAAGGTTTAAAAGTTGGCTAGACGGTCTGCAGACCCTCTAGAGAACTCTGGCTCCACTTGCAGGTTGAATGCAGGTACTGCATTCAACCATACAAGTCAATGGAGCCCAGCTTTCTAATCACTATGTGATTAGTAAAATATTAAAAAAATAAATAAAAAAAAATTTAAAAAAAAAAGGAAAAAAAGAAAAAGCTTAAAAAAAACATGGTAACATTTAAAAATTATTATGCTTTAGAGGAACTATCCAGTTCCAGCAAAATGTAAAAAAAAAAGTCCAAAAAGAGTAAAATAAATAAAATAAAAAAATAAAGTTTATTATTATGAGCAAGTGCTAAAATTAGCGCTGTATCTTCCCAAAAATCCTGACGTGGAAAAATTTAAATAAAAAACATTTCAAATACCCAAGGGGTGTCTACTTTAAAAAAATGAATGGTTTGATGGGGTAAATTGGAGTGGCCGGGCTCAAAGATAGGGCATAGGCACAGACTGACCGAAATGGGGGGAAAAAAAAGCGCACTTCCAAAATGTGGCATTTTAACCTCAAACACCAGACAAACCCATACATGTGGGGTATGACTGAACTCGGGAGATGTTCCTGAACACATATTAGGGTGTTGTTTGATAGTGACGTATACCTGGAGCTATAAATTTATACCCAAAGTACAATTTGTGTGAAAAAAATACAAAAAAAAATACTACCACAAAGTGTGGCAAAGGCTGGTGGTAGAATCTGATGCATGGAAAGGGTTAAATACTACCATTTTAAGTACCTTGGGGTGTCTAGTTTTTAAAAATATATGGTTTTATGTTGTAAATTGTAGTGGCCAGGCTCAAAGATAGGGCATAGGCACAGACTGACCAAAATAGGGGAAAAAAAGCGCACTTCCCAAATGTGGCCTTTTAACCCCAAACAGCAGTCAAACCCATGCATGGGTGGTATCACTGTACTCGAGAGATGTTATTGAACACATATTAGGGTGTTGTTTGATAGTGACGTACACCTGGAGCTATAAATGTATACTCAAAGTACAATTTGTGTAAAAAAAAATACCAAAGTGTGGCAAAGGCTGGTGGTAGAATCTCATGCATGGAAAGGGTTAAAATACTAGCATTTGAAATACCTTGGGGTGTCTAGTTTTCAAAGATATATGATTTGATGGGGTAAATTGCATTGGCCGGCTTCAAAGATACCCGAAATGGCACATGGGGGGAGGAATTACCAGATTTGGAAAAAATGGTTTTGAAATAGCAAAACGCTACCTGTACTTAATGCTCCATAACGTGCAGAAAAAAGCAAAAAAACATAAAAACATTGGGTATTTCTAAACTCAGGACAAATAGTAGAATATATTTAGTAGTTTTTTTCATTAGCTTTTTTGGATGAGTAAAAGATTTTTGGGGTAAAAGTCAGAAAATGTGTTTTTTTTTTACATTTTTCATCATATTTTATTATTTTTTTTACGGGATATTAGATAATATGATTAAAACAATGGTATCTGAAGAAAGCCCTCCTTGTCCTGAAAAAAACAACATATAATTTGTGTGGGTTCACTAAATGAGTGAAGAGAAAATGACATCTAAACACGAACACCGCAAAAGTGTTAAAACAGCCTCGGTCCCAATGGTACAAAAGGTAAAACACAGCCTGGTCCTTAAGGGGTTAAATTGGCATGCATGTTTTTCTTTTTTTACCACTGGACTACCATGAAATCAAATTCTGTGCAGATTTACTAGATTAGTAGTAGTGAGTTTCTTGTTTCATAGACAAGCAGTGACTGATTGGAAAGACACCATCTTTTTAAATCATCACATTAAAGCTTACCGTGTAAATATGATATATTTTAATAGAAAAATCAGACATTTGTATGTGTGGTTAGTCAACTATAGCTTCAATGCCCACTTAGCACTAAATGCGCTACTTTGGAAGTAATTGTGTCATTGGTAGTTGTCAAAAGGAAATGACCTAATACATAATTTTATAGTCATCCGCAAGATGGTGCTATTATTAAGCCAAGTCCAGCCTGACAATCGCACACACTAGATACAGTACATCCGGGTTGGTGGCTCCTACTAACCGTCATTGCTCATGGAGAACCCATTTGAAGCTAGATGGATACAAAACCTGTGTGGTGTATTCTAGGCCAATAAATACCAACAGGCATACCATGTCCACTGCTCCCTCTACAAAACGCAATTAAAGTTTACTTTCAATTTAACAAAAGATATCAGCCTTCATATGTCTCATTTTCACACTTAACACTGCGCTGTTCCACTTGCACATAAAACCATTATGTTTACTCAAAGGATTCTTTAGTACGTTACACAAATAAACCTTAGCAGATGTGTAATTTTATTATTTTCTCTATTGGTTTAATCACATGTGAAAAATACAAAAGTGTTAAAAGGTGCTAGAGCACCTTTAAACTACGCCAATGTTTGTGTTGAACCTTGTATGAGTAAATAGATAAGCTGGGGATATAGAAAAGTATTCTGGTAGGTAAGCATAAACATGAAAGCTTGTGCCATTTTTCAAGATTTAGAAAAAATAAATGTCTGACAGTGAAAAATAATATACTTAAGAGCATTTTAAAACTGTCTGTTGGGAAGGAAGTGTCTTACCTAATACCAAATACAGTACCTAATTCCATACATACTGACTACCCTCTATTTTTATTCAGAGTGAAAGAAAGGAAAAATTGCCACTTATTACAATAGTTAATCAAGCATAACGAATATAATTGCATATACAAGTGTAGTCATTAGGTAATTAATTACTTTCCTGGAGTAATCAGTGAGGTACATGCAGTGATTCCCAAATAATGTGCTGCCCACCAAGAAGAAACCCGGTTGTAAAAGGGAAAAAAAAGCCTATTGCTGTTTTATTAAGTTATTTTTACTACAAGACAGTCATTACATTTTAACCAATAAAAAGGTATATATATACATTGTTATACAATATATGCTTGACTTTAGAATGAAGAAGATAAGGAAGGTTCCAGTAATGAGTGAGAATCAGTTTATATGGCCAAGTCCTTTTATTTATTAGATCACACATAGCATTAAAGATTACAAAATAAAAATAAAAGAAACTCTACCTTTACTTTTATATTTGGGTCTAGTTTGGCAACCATATAGTGACCAATTAATTAAGTTGGGGGATCATGCCACCTTTAAAATGGGGTGCAGGGCAGGATTGAATAGGAATCTATGAAATCAGATATGGTGGATTTTTTTTAATGAGTTTACCTCTCTAAAAAGGTGGTTTCGTCACTTTACCTCCAGTGCTTCCCCAAAGTTGTATAGTATCAACCAGACTAGGTTAAAAGAATTTAGGAAAGTGGTAAAATGCCTAATGTGAGGATAAACTCAGAAAATGTTCATCTTTTTTGGAACAAAACTGTGTTTCCTACATATTTGTAAATAAAAACACAATAATTAAGAATTACAAACAAAAGTGAGCTTGGAACGTCTGATGAAACAATATTGTTACTTGTAAATGAATGTCACCATGCCATAGCATTTCTTCTGATATCGTACATATAGCCATCATACTACAATTACTGCATAGACCTACACACTTGCCTGAGAAAAGAACCATAATAATGTTTGATATAATATGTAAGGCAGGTTGCTTTTGTTGAAATGTGAGTCATATAGTAATTAAACTATACAAAACAAATAAAGTATTTGAGTATTGATGTATAACATCATAAAAAATGAGCTATGGCAATGCCATAAACAATCAGCTCAGTGTGTTGTTTGAGCAGGGAAATGCTTACCTACATTACCTTATACAACACTGGATTGCGAGCTCACGGAGAAACATATTTTTCCCATGGGACTTCCCCTTTAAATCTTTGTAAATGAGCACACAGTATACAGATCAGAAGCTTGACAATATTCAAGGAAATAATAGATGTCATAGAAAATGTCATTTTAATGTCAGCTGTGAAATTACAAATTTAATTTTTTTTACCATCAGTTTCATTAACACTACAAGGAATCTACTCAGATTAATATGCTAGAAATTTTTTGTCATGCCTATTAAATAAGATGTGTTCTATTGAGTATTTGAGTGAAGTTCTGTGAGCCAGTTCAAACTGTTCTATTGCCGAGAACAGTACTAATACTAATAGTAATAGTAATATCTAACCCTATGCCTCATACAAAAACTATTGACATTAAATTAGCAAAATATGATGATATTATTCTGGTTTTAACCTAGAATCTCCAGGTCAAGGTATCTAGGAAGTGACATCTGGACATCACCACTCCCTGCCCAACTCTACTCCCAAGTAAAACTGTCTAGGGTTAGCCTGGTCTCTATGAATGGCTAGTTCCTTCTTCACAGGCAGTTGGCCCCATCTCCTAGCGAAACAACTCTCCAGAAGAGGTAGCGCTCCAGGAACGGGAAGTATGATTATATCAAAGTAGAACATGGAGGAAAAACTCCAGACTGTGTCATCAAAAATCGTAGGTTTGTATGTTTACTTATAACGGTGTCTCCTTGTTATGGGGTAAACGCAACAACATCTGAGCTTGATAGATTCATACCTGGTGCATATCCACAGATGTCAGGATTGCTATTTTGCTAAAGTGTTATAAAATGAAAGAAAAGCTAGCCTACATACCTCTGGACTAATTAAGTGAAAATGAAAATGTATAACATTAACAATAATGTTATCTAGAATATTCTATATTTATTTTATATTTAGTGAGCAGAAAATAGAACTTCCCTTTATAT
The DNA here is from genome assembly GCF_027358695.1 of Spea bombifrons. Lineage (NCBI taxonomy): Eukaryota > Metazoa > Chordata > Amphibia > Anura > Pelobatidae > Spea > Spea bombifrons. Next base: position 34,085,255 of record NC_071091.1, read on the forward strand.
AGTTAATATTTGGAACTTCATATCCAAGGCACACTTATGTAAAATAATTATGTAAAATAAATATAATTGTGGCATTATTGTTTATCACCTTTTTTTGTTAGGTACAGTAATGACTACACTAGCAATTACACTCTTTTTCTTTCTGCTACAGTGATTTGCAAGAGATTGCAGGGTAGCTAATTTTGGCACTAAGCTGTTTTGCCCTAAGAAAGTCCAATAAAATATTTAACAAGGAACAAAAATTCACACTAACTTTAGAACCTAGAAAGCAAAAAAATGTACTTTATTTTAAATAAAAAAGTTATACAAAAGTCATAAATCATAGCTTTGCACTAAAATGAGCGAAATTTTATAATTGGTTGATTGTAGCACTTTTATCCAGAGGGAATAATTTCCCTATATAAGTAGAGTCCCATTACGCCTCTGAAAGTCCTTAGTGGTGGAATTTAGTGGTTTTGCCAACAAAGGGAATTAATTAAAGCTATGTGGCTTTAATCATTGTGTAATCAGGAAAATGAATGAGTGACAGCTTTGTAACACCTGCTGGCATTTTTGAATAGCTGAAGGATTAGTAAAAATGGTTATTGTGCGGGTAGACATCAGAGCTGATTTGCATCCAATATACAGAAATTACATAGCAAGCAAGGAAGGAACGGATGTTTGTAGATTATTCACTTGGCAAAAAAAATGCACCAACACAATGTTTAGTTCCTATTTTCTTCTTTTAATGGCCTTACCCAAAACAGTTTGATAACAGTCACAGCTAAGTCTTCTAAATATACATTTTATTGTAAGAGCACTAATAGCCACTATTTTCCAGTGTTAGTTTAGCAGCAGTGCTATCCAGAGGTGTATTTCTTGCATTCCGCACTTCTGGCTACCTTATCACATAAAGTCACAATTAGTTAAAATCGAACCGTTTTAGAACATAAAGCAGCTATTTTTTAGTTGACAGGTAGCAGTATAAATGACATGCCAATTCATCATTTGGTTCTTTATGGTTAGTTTCAACTAGAATTTATTCCACCACCACTTGAACAGTAGGTTGGCATGAGACAAAAGATATCTGATATCAAAAATAGACAGCATCTGTTTTATGTTGCATCCCACTTATTATAGTCTCATAATTTAGCCTGGACATACCAATGCATACCCCAGTGTATAAGTTCAAAACAGCTGGCACTCCTAAACCAAAATGTGAGGCTAACTTTCTCTGTATGAGGGAGCCAGCAGCCCCTCTAGACATACACTTTAATGTTCAAAGGCACAGTCAGTGGGTTGCAGTCATCTTCCTGGACCACATCTGGGTTCACCCTTGAGGGGTACCCCAAAAGCTCCCCATAGGAAAAAAGGTATACAAAGTAGTATGAGAACAAAGGCAAACTCAATAAGGAATGGGCAGGACCTTTATAGTCTGCTCTACAAAGGAACCCAGACCTGAAACATGAGACAAATTTCCTCTGCACAAGAGTCATGCTTCTGTCTCATTTTCTGTATGATTTTTTTTCTCTTTAAGGATCCTTAAGTATAAAAGTAATTCCAAACTGTGACCTTCTTGCTCACTCATGCCTAGAAAAATATCAGCTGTGCCCCACTGTTGAGGTTTATGTGGGCTGAGACAGATCTTTGTAGTTGTTATCTCTCTTATGCAGAGGAAATTCACCTTGTGTTTTTTTTTCCAAGCTGCCTTTGTGGATGGGATTAGACGGAGTTGATAGAGTTGTTTCCTTCTTTAGTGGCTCAAGTGATCTTAAATTTGAGACTCTACCAAGGAGGGATGTACCATATGGTAGGTCATTAAGAGGCTATCCCTGTTTGGCTCAGCTAGTCTCATTTTTCTTTCTGCACTTTTTCTCCTTTTTGCGTTTAAGTGTAAAAGCAAGCTCAGATGCTAACATCCGTCCCATTTGTTTTTTGTGATATAATCAACCCTGATAATAATGTCCATAAAAGCATAGACATACATCTGGGTTCTGTTGGATAGAGTTCTTTGGAGACTGCATCACAGTGAACCCTGGGATAAGGGAGGTCACCACACCAGGATGAAGAAACAAGACAGAGATGAAGATCTCTCTCTTTGCATGGATGACATGTCAATATTCTGCACAAATCAATACACAGTTAGTACACTTATCCAGACACGTGAAGACTTGGGCAAACCTTTAGAGGCAAAGGTCACCAGTGGAACATCAGAAACCATGGGTTGGGGAACCTGTCTTTCGACCTGCTGCCTTTCACCTTCGATTCAGACATCATCATAATCCTGCAGGGCTTGATTTGTATGAGATATCACAACCCCAAATAGCTGGGAAGGAAGACTGAATAAAGACAAACAGACGATTGGACTGTGAAACTTCAGAGACAATTCTATCTAGAGGAAAGTTTTGTTTCTGTGGAACAATATTCCAATGCTGCAGGAATGTGGCTCAGGTATGGTCGTATTTGCAACAGTTGAACCAACAACAGGTCATTTTTCTACTTAATTTTGGGCTTCTAAATGGACAGAAGAAAGTGCACAGTGATGTACAAAGTCCCTTCCAAGAACAGTTAAGGAGTGCCCAACATACCAACTTTTCTGAGAGCCTCCTTTGTGTGTAACTGTGTGGGTATAGGACACTGAGAATCGCCGTACATGCATGCTAACACTTTATGCTAACATATACACACTCTCTGAACATCAGTGCAGCTTGCCAGCTATCCGTTACCCAACTCGCACAGAGCTCTGTCTTTACTGCAGCACACACTCTCCATGCACGCTGCCATGGGGTCACATGCACCTTGGTTACTGGGCACCTAGGTGCTAAGCATCCATGGCACCTGCCTAAATGTGCTCTTGTCTGAGTGGAGGTTGTCTGAGTGGAGGCTGTAACTCGGCCTATTGAGATACTGTTAGTTCTGTGCTGAGCTTGTCTTATACATCAAGAATTTGAATTGGGGATTTAAATTCTCTGGTGTCCGATGTAATCCAGGAAGAAAGTCTGTGTGTGTAAAACTTTTGCAGATAGTGTTTTGGCGCTTGCTGGCATGTTAAATAAATGATAAAGGCCATAACTTTACCTTACCCACAAGTTAGTTTGTGTTGATATTGGGCAAGGATGTTGGTTCCTGATTTAAGACAATAAGCATCAACAGCCAAGATCCCAGGTTTGTTAATTAAAACTAAAGGTGGTATTGCATATACAACAGAATACCTTTCAGGAAGTGTAATTAACAGCAATTTTACCTTAACTCACAATATGCAGTGAAACAGAGGATTATTTGATTTTCATTACAGTATCACTCCGAAAACAAAATTTCAATATGTGTTAATGCGCACTGCAGTATGAATATTGTTGGCATCAATTACTGTGCCTCCATTTATTTTACCTTTTTTACATCCATTCCAAGGAAGTCTGCAAATGAAACCAGAAATTTACATTTCCAATTGACTAACTATTTCAAAGACTCAGGAAAATAATACCATCTGCAAGATTTTGGTATTATCAGCGAAATGATCTTAACTGCAGCATCTGTCTGCCTAAAGAAATAAACACACAGCCCATGTCAGATTTAAGATAATTTGCATAGTAAAACGCAGGACAAATAATCTATGTCTTTTTAAATAGCACAGATGCCACTGTTTAAAACCCTCACTTGTAGCAACTGTTGGACATCTTACAAAACGCAGCTTTTCATCTGTAAACCAGATTTTAATTATGCTTATAGTAAAAAAAAAAAAAAGATTATTATAGAATTGAATTCCAATCCTGACAATGATTGAAAACAGATGAACAATAATTTTAGATGAATATTAGCACATCCGCAAAGCCATAGAGAGCCAATGACTTTAACTGACTTTAACAAAAAGGTTTCTTGCTATTTGCCATGAAATACTACTTTTCTTGGTTGGGTAAAGGGGTAGAGTTTGTTTTATTTTTACATTTTTGTAAATGCAGCGCTAGGAATGTCATTCTTAGTACCACTGAAAACATAAACCCTCCCAGTAATAATTCTTTAATCATGTATAATGTTTTTAAGGAATATGTATCGCATACCTCTAAAAAGTGTCCTTGTTTTCATAGGCTAGTTCCATTTGTTGGGCATTGACCAACTTCCAAGTAGCTGCCCTTCAGTCCTACTTTTGCAAGCAATGATGCTAAAAGGCCAGTTGGGGAGATCCTTTGATCTTCCCTGAACTACTGAGGGTGCTGTGAAATTAAGGTTTATAAAGAGCACATAGCTCCATTGCAGCTCCCACGTGGACACCGTGTGCTGCTCTGGCACTGAAATGTTGAGTTTTTTTGTCGTCATGTGACACAAAAGCAGGCACTCATAGGTTGTTACTATTCAAACAGGCGAAACTTCTTAAAACGTTTCTACGTTTATTTGCTTAACATACCAGAAAATGCAATTAGTGCCTTTATGAGCCTCTTGTACATGACATGGCTGGTTCACCTTGAGTTTAACTCAACATTGAACACAACGGTAAAAGATTTGTACAAAATACCAGTATTTCTGTTCTAACTCAGATGTTTTGTGTGTTTCTAAATGCTTTTTGAGACAAGCATTCACACTTTATCCTCACAAAAAGGTATTTAAAGCCTGTTGCCAGGAGTAGATTCTTTGCATTGTACAATTCTGATTCAATGTTAGCTAGCCACTTAAAATTACCTGTTAGGAATAAGTGTTTATACAAGATTGCAACTAGTATAGCACTGTTTTTGATAAAGCTCCTACTGGGAAACGTGTGAAGAAGAGGAATACAACTTTTCAGGTACTAAAACAATTCTAGAGATAGAAGTATAAATTATTTTCTAATTTGTATATTGATCGCAGGCGCAAAGTATAACTCACATGCTGGTTACTAGACTTGCGCATTCAAATTTGTCGAATTTCAATTTCAAAATTTTGGCCCAACAAAATAAACAAAAACAAAGCAATGAGCTCCAAATTTTGGTTTGAGTTTTGTTGGTTCTTTTACCAACGCTCTCTCTTACTCTCAATCATGTTCTCTCACACTCTCTCTCACGCTCTCTCTGAATGCCTCTCTACCTTTTCTGCCAGTCCATTCTGTATTCCTGTCTTCTTGCCTTACAGCTTTGCTTCTTCTGTTTGTTCTTTTTGCATCCACTGCTCCTTGTATCTTCTTTCTTCATCGACTTGGACAAGGCCTCCGGGCGAACTTCTGCAAAAAGGTGGAGCTTCCAGGCAAGGGGACAGCCTCCTCCCCATTCCAGCAATCGAGGAAGAGCTTGTGCCCTGAGGCTCCACCCTTATGCTGAAAGTTTACTGGGAGGCCATGTATATAGAGAAGCGGTCAAAGAAAGAAGACAAAAGAATGAGAAGAGGCAAGAGAAGGCTGCTAGAGCACAAGAAAGAGTGAATGGGTGTGTAAGAGAGAGTTAAAGAGCATGAGAGAGAGACAGAGAATGATGGTGAGTGAACACAAATTTTGTTTTTTAAATGTAAAATCCCCTTTCAAAAAATGCTGTTTTAACACTTATCTAATATCTGATTTCCTATTTAAAAAATAAAATATGGTGAACATTTTTTAAAAAGCACTTTTTCTCACTTTTATTTAAATCTTGAACTAATCTACTAAAGCTAATAAAAAAAACCTGCTAAATAGACTCTACTATTTGTCTAGAGTTTAGAAATGCCCAATGTTTTTATGTTTTTTTTCTTTTGCGAGTTATAGGGCAAAAAGACCAAGTAGCGTTTTGCAATCTCAAAATCATTTTTTACCATATCTGGTCATTCTGCCCCCATGTGCTGTTTGGGACATCGCTGAAGCCAGCCAATGCAATTGAAAACTAGATACCCCAAGGTATTCGAAATCCTGGTATTTTAACTCTTTCCATGGACTAATCTACTACTGTTTCTGTCAAACCTTGTGCTAGTAATTTATTTTGTGTTTTTTCCCCCCACAAATTGTACTTCAGGTTTAAAGTTATAACTCCTGGTATATGCCACGGTCAAACAACACCCCAATATATGTTCAGCAACATCTCCCAAGTACAGTGATACCACCCATGAATGGGTTTGCCAGGTTGTTTGGGAGGTAAAATGCCACATTTAGGAAGTGTGCATTTTTCAACTGGTCATTCTGCCCCATGTCATCTTTGAAGCCGGCTAATTAAATATACTCCATCCAAATATATATTTTTTGAAACCTAGACACCACCTTCATGGTGGTATTTGTGGTAGTCATTTTGTCTGTGGTTTCTTTTCACACACATTGTTTATTGTACCATCCACTTCAGCAGGCAGCAACAGAAACATAAATCACAAAATCCCTACTAATGAAATCTTATCTGAGTTCTTACTAACATAGATATCACTTACTATCAGGCTTTGAGCTAATCAAAATACAGACTTCACCAACTTTTTAGAATGTCAAACTTGGCTGCAGTTCAGTCCTTGCTTGCAGCCTAGTATGTTGGATCCAGCCATCAAAAAGTTGGCGTTAGTCTAACTCTTGGCCTGGACTCTCTTTCTCTCAGTTGTCTGTAAACTGTAGGGTGGAGCACTGGCCTGCTCCACTCTACAAATGCTCCATCCACATTTCTCATTATATTGCACACAACACATACTCCTAGGGCTGATATACATGCCATCACACATAACACCATACATCTTATCACAAAGAGACGTGGCCTTTAACTTTTCTATCGAACCAGTAAATGTATTTTAGGTTTGCTCTATTGGTCGCCGGCAGGGGGGTCGTCAACCAGTGAAGAGTCTGAGCAGCTGCCCCTTTCCCATTGATTCTTTAGTGTGAATGCAGTTATGGCAATGCTACTGCTAAGTGTTACAGTATTATACATTTGTTTTTTTCAGGATAGCTTAAGCTATTTCTAAGTGCAAAATTGAAGCCAAGCTATGTACCACCAACAAATAATAATAATAATAATAATAAAATAATTTATCCATTATTTTCCAGAAAATGTGAAACAAGCTTATGGATGTGCACAACATATGGCACACATATTTCCTTAATATCTTCAAAACACATTTGTACCTTTGGTGCATCCGCTTTTGTGGATTACAGTTCCAATAGCATTGTGTGTTATTCCGCACAGTGCCTCATTTTTTATTTATGTCACAATGTCTGAGCCCTGCAAATTATTTTTCTTGCATGTCAAAAGCTAAATATAAATAAGTTGCTGGCATGTAGGAACCCTTTTGTTTAAAACTTGTTACGATTGAAAATTGGAGAATTGAACGCAGTTACACTCTGCTTACAGGCATTGATTTGGTGGGTTTTTGTTAACTACAAAAACTACTACTACTATCAGTATTCCCTCCACCTTTGCTGGGAAACTTTGAATCTACAATCAAATCTGAGATGTCCAGCAAAGGTGGAGGAACTACTTCTAGTAGTAGGAGTCTTTCATGTACACCAGGCAGAGAGGGGAGGGCTAGTATCTAGGGGGCCTAGAAATAAAACAGTCAATAGCAAATTTTAAAGACAACAAGACCAATGGGTACCATCCAGGTACGTGTCATACACATTGACAAAGTAAATGCGAAAAAATGCATAATAGGTACACAAAGGATTGGGTGAACCTAGACTGTGAGTGCATGTGAGTTTGCAGTAGAAATCTCACACAATTTAGTGGTTCACTAAAACCAACCTGCAACAGTGCAGGGGCAGTTGTTGTATTTTAGTTTTCTCTCAAAGTGCAAAATTAAAAGTTGCAGGCACTTCCAAACAATGTTTTTTGCGGGTAATATCAGGTGAACGCATGCAACCGCAGTCCACCTGGTCAATTGAGTTAACCGGCACTTGCCAGCCCACTTCTGCCTACAGGGATAGGAGAAAGTGCCTCCAATTAGGTGAGTGACCAATCGGCAGCCCCTACTACCCACAGAAATTGAAAGCAATCGCCTTGCCAAAGAAACTGAGGATAAAGGTGATGGGCTGGCCAAGCATGTCTCCAGACCTAAACCCTATTGAGCAACTGTGGGGCCACACAAATAATGGTGGCCACACACAATATTGACACTTTGGGCTCAATTTGGACATTTCCACTTATGGGGTGTACTCACTTTTGTTGCCAAGGTTTAGACATTAATGGCTGTGTGTTGAGTTATTTTTGAGGGGACAGCAAATTTACACTGTTATACAGGCTGTACACTCACTACTTTACATTATAGCCGAGTGTCATTTCTTCAGTGTTGTGACATGAAAAGATATAATAAAATATTGACAAAAATGTGAAGGGTGTACTCACTTTTGTGAGATACTGTATGTATAACCCTATTATGTAGTGCATTCTTTATTATAAGACTAAATGCTTCACTAATTGAGCTCTTTAACATGTTATTAAAGTAGACTATGTGACTGTCACCTATCATTGTCTTCTGCTGTGTCATGTGACACTTAAGCATGTCTTATTTATTAACATGATTAAATAAATAATATTGTGAAGGTTTGGGGCACTCAACAGTAAAAGGAATAAAGGCTTAAATACTACAAATACAACAATCAGCTCTAAAACTGTTAAATTAAATTAAGTAGATAGAACAGCACCTTTGATCCGTTACATAACTAAGAATGGAAATTCACACTTTTGTATATCACCTTCAGATGACCTTCTAATATTCATATAAGTCATCATCATTTATCAAAAGAATGTTGCAATTACCTTATGTCATTTTCAAGCTGTACGTTATAGCATTGGCATATCTGAGATGAAATGTAAAATTTTCAACCTACTGCCTGTTATTATCTTAACCAAAATGTTTTAAAAAAGTAGATAATGTAATCACCTGTCACACTTTGCTCAGCATTTGGATAATGCTACTGAATCATTTTCTAATGCATTTTCAAGAAATTATTAGTAATGCTATGTTGCATGTCATTTCTTTCTTAAAGTGATACTCCAGCCATCTTATGCTGATTGCCCCCTTTAAATTATTATTATTATCTTTTATTTATATAGTGCCAACAATTTACGTAGCGCTTAATACAATACATATATTCAAGGGGTATGACAAGATGAGAATTGACAGACTTGCAAGCTTTCATTTTTTCCCCTTGTAAATGAATTAATGGTTCATTAGAATTTCCTTTATACATGTCCTCTCTTTTACTACTCCCAACCCCTTGACTTGCAGAAGATGTGTTTTGCTAAGATATCTCCTGAAATTCTTGTACGAGCCAGGACTGAAACTGACTGGCAGTCAGTTTCAGGGCAGGCTCGTGGATGAATTCCAGGGAGAATGAGATTCCCTATGTGGATTTGCACAAAGTGCTCCAATTAAATCGGTAGCATTTTCCTGTCAGACATGACCTCCCGGTGCTCCATCATAGAAGCCCCAGCGAAAGTGGCCGGCAGCAGCACGGGTTGTCTGCGCACACCGCGCACAGGTCAAAGTAAATATAAACTGAAAGAAAAAACAAAACTCAATCTATAGATTTCAATAAGCAATACAAGATTTTAAATTTTTTAACATCTTGTTTTCACATTTGATACAAGTATTACGTTGTCTTAGCGCTTGAGAACAACTCAATCACCACATATAAGATAATATTAAAATGAATCTTGTACGAAGACAGTGGGTACTGTGCTATGACTCCCCACCCAGATATACCATAGCCTAATCCCAAATAACCACAGCTTTTATTAACCAACAAAATTGAACTGTATTACCCTTATACTTAAACATAACCTTTCATAAACAATAACCATAAATATATACTTAATAAATAAGCAAATAAACAAATACATACATATACAAACTCAGATTGTCTAACACAGTACAGGAACTAAACTTGTCCATGCCAGCCCATTGTAAAAATCCAGTTAACACAACAGGTACTCACCACCCCCCTCGTCCAACATCACTGACAGCTACCTCTCCTGTCCCTCACTCAATGCCAACCATCAACCGACCTTAATCTCGGTGGGCATGTCCAAGGTCATTGACCACATCATTGGTCAAGGGAAGTTTAAGACCTAACTTCATTAACACCAGCATCTGTAGCTTACCGACCCTGACCAGCAAGGACACAGCACCCGCCATCAACCCTGTTGTTTAACCTCTTAACCCCTTAAGGACAATGGGCAGTCCCTAAACCCATTGAAAACAATGCATTTTGAGCCTGTACATGTACGGGCTTTGTAATTAAGGGGTTAAATCAGCAGGGGCCCCCCACACCACAATGCCATGGCCTGCCTCACTGCCTCCTACAACAAATTAAAAAACCAACCTCATTCAAATTCACCCCATCACTCCTGAAAAGGTTGGCTGCATCCTTCTCAAAAACTGGTGCTGTACTCTAGACCTCCTTAGAGCCCACTGATTAGCACCACAGGAGTAGCACCAGGAGTAGCACCAGCCTGTAGTGAAAGGAGGGGTGAGAAGTTGAGCCCCACGAGGCCAGGAGAGGACTCCTGACTGCCCCTGAGTTACTCCATCCATAAAATAGTCACCTGCTGAGAGTGGCCCTGCTGAGTCTATACACCCCTCCAGCTGCCTGCCTTGTCTCCCATGACCTCCCGCTGCGCTGCAGTGATGTCCTGTTTTTCACGCAGGCACCGCAGCCTGGTGAAATATCCTAGCAAAATGGTAGTGGATGGCCCTGCCACCATTCCTAGCTATGTCAGCCCTGGGAGTTGAGAAAACGATATCAAGGTCCATGCTCCAGGCTGTCAAAGACAAGTTCAGCAACAACTAGCACCCCTCTTTTCAAAAGTAGCACTTTTACCACCAATCACACTTCACTCACACAGATTTTTTTTTCTTTTTAACCTTCAGTTTTGATTCCAACTGGTTTAGTCACTTTTTGTGGCATCTTCGGATTCTTGTTCATGCCTCATTCTTCTTTTTGGTGCTCTGTGTCACACTGTGTCTAAGAGGGTACTTATAAATGGATGTGGCAGGTGTCATTGATGATTATGCCTGTCACTGACGGTTTCAACAGGCTGTGGAGTTTTTCCCTTAATGTTTTCACTCTAGCCAATCAGCATTTACAAGGGGAAGGGACAAGAATTAACAGTGGCAGTAACAGACTGATGAGATATGGAGTATGAGGCTCAGATTGATGATCACCTGCCATACTTATTTTTATATACAGGGACTGCAGCAGATATTTTTAACAATTATATCTACTAATTCATTTTTTGAATTTTAGCTGTTTTAAATGTAAAAATAATTTAGGGTAACCCTCAAGTTTGTGGACAACACAAAAAAATACATCATTAAAAATATTGGAGATAAAATTAGACAACACAAAACAATTATTCATTTGATAGAGTTTAAGACAGTTGCACATTTATGCTACCAGCAAAACATCTAGTTTGTGGACAACACAAACAATATATTTTTTTCATTTTTATTCTATGATGAAGCACTGAATAAAACCACCACCACAACCGCTACTAGGGCTAACACTACCACAAGCACTGACATCACTTCCCAGATGAACAGGCACTGTCTGATGATAGTAGCAGGAGTGAGCTTTACTCCTCCTTCTCCCCAGCTGTAAAAGGATATGGTCATTGAAAGGCTGCGTTGGGAAGTCGCAGGGGAGTGCGTGAATCGTCAGGTAGCGGGAATGCGGCCTGCCCAAAGAGGACGTCATAGGTCCTTAAGCCGCAGCATTACATATGGCTTACTCGCCCCTAAAGGATGATGTGGTGGGTCGTTTTGGATTTATACAACGGGAGATCACATTGGCAGGCTCCAGAGGTGTCCAACGTCCAGTTGCATTTGAGGTTTGTTTATTTCGCTTGTCGTTTCTGTTGGCATTTTTGGGGCCATGTGGATTGGGGAGTTGGTTAGCCCTAGTAAGCGGCTCCTGGGGGCATATGTGGGAGGATGTTTTCAAGGTAAGAAGAGGTTGTTGGGTTTTTAGATCCGTCGTTTAAGTTATGGGCAGTGGGAGACTCAGTGATTTGCCCAGTTCCAGCGTTGAGCGAGTTTTGTGTTGTTCGCCATGTCTTTATGGGCCCCTTGCTGGTCTCTGCAGTTTCTGTCCCATTTTCAGTTTGTCAGGGTATTTAGGAAATCCTTAGGGGTGTTGGGGCTCCCGAGCAGAGAATATGGGGTATATTCATTCAGGATTGGAGCAGCAAATGGAGGCGGCTAGGATGGGCTTGTTGGACACATTGGTATGACATATCAGGCATTGGCAGTCATGGTGATTTCTGTCGTATGTTCGTTCAGAGGCTATTTATTGATGTTGTTTTTTGTTTCAGGTCATGCCCTACCTCATGTGTGGCTTATTGGCCATTCATTTATTTTCTGCGCTGAGAAAAGGGCAGCGATGAGGCAGGAGGGTGAACGGATAGGGTTAGTTGGCTGCAAAGGTTCGCTGGCTCTGGAAGTGGGGAATGTGCTTGGTGCAGCTTCTTCCGGAGTTGGTTCGTCTGTCCAGGTTTGTTTTAGTTGTGCATTTGGGTGGGAATGATTTGGGAGTGGCCCCGGTCAGGTCCTTGGGGGGTTGTGATTAAGAGGAATCTGTTTTTTTTGGGTGTTTGGATTTGGATTGTATGGTCTGAAGTTATAGCGAGGAATTATTGGTGGCAGACATTGAACAGGTGGGTTTCTAAGTTTGTTTTGGGTATGGATGGAGATCAACACAGTCCCCAGTACCTTCATACATGTTTCATGGGGCTGATGTGTGTGTCTGCTGGTGGATACCCAGTGTCCTACTACAACTCCTGCTGCTGCCTTATTCTAAGGGATCAATTCATCATAATGGAGCAATTCAGTACCATAGCCGAACCAAAAAAGGCCTCAGAATTTCCTTTGAACGGGTCGAAAACTGAAATTCATTGCCTTAAAAAGAACACAGACCCCCCCCCCGTAAATTTCATCCGAATCTAAAGGTATTTTGCTTACTGTGCACAAGTCTAATATCCAGGTCTACTGTGTGCGTGTTTATATGTACGTTTATATGCTAGAAGATTTTCTTTCTCACTTTTCTCTCATGATGAGCAGTCAGTGTTCAAATGTTCGTGAAGTGTGGTTGAATAGAAATGAGCTCAATGCCAATGGTCATAATCTACAAACAGGGAAAAAGTTTAAGTCATATATTTATAGCATCTAATATGCAATCAAATTATAGCTTTATAATAAACATAATGCTTTAAAATTTAACTATGTTGATTAGATTGTTATTATGTAAATTAGCTTCCACTTATTTTATGTTGGTTACCTTTAAATAAATAATCAGCATTAAACATTAAAACATGTTTTAATTCCATCCAATAAGGACATGACTAATGTCCCTAATTATTACTGAAATATGAAAACGCATGAATAAAATGTCTTACATTGTTGTATGTTAACGCAAAGTAAAAGGAATAAAATGTATTTAAAATAATAGTAATGGGTTTGCCTGTATTTGAGATCATGTATTTTTTTTTATCACTTAAAGTTTATTGGGTTTACAAAACAGAAAAATACAGAACATGTGAAACAAAATTCCAATAGTAGAGATCATGTATTTTTTAGCAGCAGTTGCTGCAGAAAATATTCTATAGCGCTCTACATTCAGCATTTAGAAACACAATGATTTCCCAGAAGTATTTTTATACATACATGTCTATGTGAAAGCACTAAAACCCCTCTCATGATTTAGCGCAGTCATCTTATTTGAAGTGGCAGACGGCACCTTGACAAAACGTAACGTCTCTTCCAAGGACACAAACCTTTTGTATTAAGTATAGATTCCCTGTGCTAAATCTTAGACATGCCAGATGTAGGACGGGATTCACACTATAGTCACAAAAGGCCAGGGGTGGCGTCTTGTCATTAGTACTCCAAAAATCACTGTGTTATAGACGCTTGCTGTAGCAACTGAAATAAACTAATGCTGAACTGAAAATAAAAATGCATGTAGACAAAATCAGAACGCACAAAACATACAAAAAATGCAAACAATGAAAGCCCATTTCCAATGGTATATTTCAGTAAGCAGTGGGATTGAGGAGTTATTTAAAGTTTTGAATCCGTTTCTTATTTTACATACTGTACAGATTATATATATCAATATTAAGGTAAATAAACAATTAGATTGTATGCAATATATGGAGGCACAGCAGCAGCCTAAGGGTTTTAAATAGAACACCTTGTGAATTAGATAAACCAGTCCAGAAGGTACTCTGTGTGAAATGTAAAATTGGCCAACATATTAGAACAACCCTAGGGAGTAAACAAAGCTATGACCAGGGAATGGTGTGATGTCATTTGACTCAGTTAGGAAATTGGAAAATGCAGTATGGGAATTTGGAAAAAATGAAATAAAGCAAAACATGGTATACAGAAGAAGAGCTTAAGCATTTGTATTTGAAAATACAGGGAATAGAGTAACATCTAGAGAACGGTCTTCTAAAATATTCCACATATCACCTAATTTACAATCTAATTTTAAATCTTTGACCCCCAAAGAATTTAGTTTTATTTGCATTGAAATTACATGAATACAATAATACATAATAAGATATAAAGAAAGAAATTAGAACTAATATTTTTTTAAAAAATAATGTTCTAGTGAGAACAGTATATGAAGCCATAGGAAGACACATACAAAATAATTGTAGCAGGAGAAAACTTTTTTATTTTTGAGATAATGTGTTTCTCAGTTCTAGCTCTATTTCTACATATTGTAACTGAATGATACTACAAGGTTATTAAAGGTGAAACCAAGACAGTATATGTTATAGTAAACTCTAGAAAGTCTCTGACCCACAATGAATCTACATTTAAGTCTTGTCTCTTTACTCTTGAGGGACCTAAAAAGAAATGCTTTTCTTTATGGAGCTAAATTGAAAGGTTAGTTGTGTATTTTGTTCTGTTTTTATTTCATCAACACACCATTAAGCAAGGGAACGTGTTGAGCAGAATGCCTCATTTGAGATAAAAACCATAACTGACCCCGACAATAAAACTTTCTATCACTTGCATTATCCTTGAATGTTTCACTTTTAATTTATTTTAATTGACTTTGCTGTGAAAAAAGTATTTGCCCCCTTTCTCGATTTCTTCTAGTTTTGCATATTTGTCTAAATCTAAATGTTTCAGACCGTCAAACTAATTTTAATATTAGACAATGAAAACCAGAGTAAAAACAAAATACAGTTTTTAAATGATGAATTCACTAATAGAAGGAAAAAAGCTATCCAACCCTATCTGGCCCTATGTGAAAAATTAATCGCATCCATAGTTACTTAATCAACCAATTGACCAAATTGAATTGATAATAGGGTTCGATTTCACTAGACACATCCAAGCATTATTCCTTCAGTCCTGTTAAATCTAAACATCAATTAAATAGAACTAGTTTTGCAAAGTGAAGTGGGCTGAAAGGCCTCAAAAAGCAGCACATGATGCTGTGTTCTAAAGAAATTGAAGAGCACTGTGCGAGCAGCCTCGGTTTCATCCGATACTCTACTGTCTCCATGTACCGGTTCAAAATTGTTTCTAAACTATTACAGGGAGACAGGAGCATATCAGGTGAAACCGAGGCGGCTCGCACAGTGTGCGCCAGCAGCCAGAGGGAAAGCTGCAGGAGCGATAAGAGGTAAGCGGGGTGGGGGTGGGGGGGATATATGTATATGCGTTTGCATATATGGATGTGTACTTGTGTATGTGTGTTTGAGCATGCATGTGTACTTGTGTGTGTGTTGGAGCATTCATAAGTACTTGTGTGTGTGTTTGAGCATGCATGTGTACAAGTATGTGTGTGTGTGTGTTTGAGCATGTGTGTGTACATGTGTGTGAGAGCATGGGTGTGTTATTGTGTAATTGGGGAGAGATGGAGTGTGTGTGTATTTGTGTAAGTGTTTTTAATTAGGTTGTATGTTGGAAGGGAGGCAAGGGGCAAAGAAGGCACGGACCAGTTGTGTGGGGGCACTAGCTGCTGATATTGGGGGACCAGGGGCCCATGGTGCCCACTGGCACAGGTGGCACAGGCAAGCTGCTTCAGGGGCAGCAGTGGAGCAGGCAGGCTGCTTCAAGGGCAGAGGTGGCACAGGAAGGCTGCTTAAGGGGCAGCGGTGGCACAGGCAGGCTTTTGTAGGGGAAGCAGTGGCACAGACAGGCTGTTTTAGGGGCAGTAGTGGCACAGGCATGCTGTTTTAAGGGCAGCGGTGGCTCAGGCAGGCCATTTTAGGAGCAGATTGGCACAGGCAGGCTGTTTTAGGGGCAGCGGTGGCATAGGGAGGCTGTTTTATGATAGGGGTTATGCTGTACCATATCTGTTCAGTAAATGTTATTTATTTAAACTTATTTAATTTATGTTAAATATTTTTTCCGCTTCTTAGTTTTTTCCAGTTGACATACAGTTTACAAATTTGTGAAATAATTATTCTTGCCAACATACATTTTTTGTGTGGGTGGGCCACATACAGGATCCACCTCAGTGCCAAACACTCTATGTATGCCCCTGAAGAGAGGAATTTTGAGAAATGATTTTCAAAACATGGTGGCAGAAGAAATTTAAACATCCTCAACTAAGATTAAATATTAAAATAAAGAGGCATGTAATGTTGCAAGCCTCTTTAAACAAATGTGGGTTTACCTGTCACATCTATGCATTCTATTAAGCTTAGAAATGATAACTACTTTTTACACCAATTTACCTTTGAATTATTTGTGCCAAGGAATAACATAATAGTCTGAAAACTTCAATATCTCCTCTGTGTACTTTTAATACAAAATTATTATACCACTTTTTGCTTGACAAAAGGTGGTCTGATATTCATTCAAGCTTGTACTGCAAATTAAATATAGCACAGTAAAAAGGGTATCACTAAATATAAATATTTATATATATATATATTTTTTTTTTACAAGTTCACAATAAATTCACAAATAAAACAGGCAAATTGTCACGTACAATGTAATTTGGACACACAAGAGTCAGACAGGACCCAAGGGAACAGTGAGTTCAAATAACCCGATGTCAGGATTCTAGAAGACAGGAGGAAGAACAGTAAACACACCGAGGTCAGGATGCCAGATGATAACGTAGTCAAGAACAAGCCAATGCCGTGAACGCCGAAGCAGGTTGCCGTGCAGAAGGAGGTCTTCCTCTCCTGAGCGGCTCTTCGGAAGACTGCGGCAGTGGTTGTGCGGTGGAAGAGGGTCTTCCTCTCCTCCGTGGCAGCTGCTGCGGTGGTGGAGGGGGGTCTTCCTCTCCTCCGTGGCGGCTGCTGCTGTGGTGGTCATGGGGTGCTCCGTGGCGGCTGCTGCTGTGGTGGTCATGCGGTGCTCCGTGGCGGCTGCTGCTGTGGGGGTCGTGCGGTGGAGGGGGGGTCTCCCTCTCCTCCATGACGGCTGATGCTGTGGTGGTCTTGCGGTGGAGGGGGGTCTCCCCCTCCTCTGTGGTGGCTGCTGTTGTGACAGCGTGGGGAGAGGTGGTCTCCCTCTCCTGCGAGGCAGCAGGTAAGTAACACAAATTATATTATTGACTGGATAACACCAATTTTAAAAAATCCACACCTAGCAGATATCTAGAAATGCAGTCCCAATCTTTGCTGAGAATGTCATCCATAGTACTTCACTATGCATTTTATTACCATTTGGGATGCATGGAGCTGCCACAGAGGCTGTGTAGTCTACTCGGCCTAAAGTGTTCTGGCGCCCTGTGCGGACTACTCCTCTGGTGCCCCCTTCTCACTACCCACCCCTTTCTGCCCCTTCTCACTATCCCCTCTTCTGCCCCTTCTAATTATCTACTCCCTCTCCCTACTTCTCATTATCGTCACTTACCTTGTTGCCGGAGTTCTGCGCTGGGAGTGGGAGGCATCCGTCTTTATGTCGTCGCCCCTGCCCAGGACTTAAATTAAAGCATTGTTTTAAATAAAGTTTAATTTAAGTCCCGGGCAGGCGCCCCTGCTGCCATGGCGCCCTGTGCGGCCGCACAGGTCGCACACCCCTAAGGCCGGCCCTGAGTCTACTGCACTGGTACAGGGTGCCATACATTTTTCTTTTTTTTAAAGCACCTCCATTAATAGTACAGATTGGAGATATAATAGAATGATAACCTATGTATTTTCTGGCGGTAGTCAACAGAGTTTTATAAAACCTCTTAATAATTAGTGATAAACGCAATTCCTAATATTTGCCAGTTTTGTTTTCGTGAGTCCCCACCAGAGAGCTGATGTATCAATAAGAATGTATTATCATCTGATTGGTATTGCTTAAATAAGCACCTAGGTTATAAAAACTGCACATCTTTTGATGCCTTTTTACAACTAATGTTGTATATCTCTGGAACACCACCTTGACAGTTTTATTCTTGTATAAATAATAGAAATAACAGAAAATGGTTCACAAGTTTCTGTATATTTTCTTTTTTGGCACAAAAAAAAGTTCTAGATACCTTTCTAATCCATAATGAAAGGAAAAAATATTTATCTATTGTAAAAAATGTCTGGTAAATGTTACTATAAATAGAGGGACATCTAAAATGTTTTCACCAGAATAATGTATTGTTGCAAAATATTCACTTTTTATTTTTTTTAATCTTTCACTTGTATCATTTGTACAATAATTTTTTTTCTTAATCCTGACCTTGAAGAGAAACAAATAACATAAAATAATGTATTTTCTTCCAAGGATAGAGGGGTATAGCTCTTTATTTACTTTTAACAGATCTTCCTTAAGAGTTTTTTTCTTACATGAATCCTTGACAAGTGAAACGATCATCTAACTTAAACAATTACTTTCTATTCGTGTGATTTTCACCAAAGGAAATTGACAGGATTCTGCTGGTACGAAGCCCATGCAAGAACTAAGAAAAGGCACACTTACCTAAACTGTAAAAAACTTTTTTAAAAATGTCCCTTGCAATGCTGACACAGTTTTAGAAATAACCTTTGGGATCAGAGCATCTCCAAAACTGCAGCTCTTTTGGGGTGTTTCCGGTCTGTAGTTGTCAGTACCTATCAAAAGTGGTCCAAGGAAAGAAAAGTAGTGAACCAACAACAAAGTCATGGGCAGCAAAGGCTCATTGATGCACGTGATTGGTGAAGGCTGGCCCGTGTGGTGAAATCCAACACACTAGCCACTGTAGCTCAAATTGCTGAAAAATGTAATGTTGGTTCTGATAGAAAGGTGTCATAAACACAGTGCATCGCAGTTTGTTACGTATGGGGGCTGCGTATCAGCAGATCAGTCAGGGTACCCATGCTGACCCTGGTCCACTGCCAAAAGTGCCTACAATGGGCACATTTGAAACTGAATTTTTATTGAGATCAGACATAAAAATAACACAAGTATCCACCATGTAATGCATAGGAGTAAATACATAAAGAAAAAGAACAGAAAAAACAATGCGCATTACAATTGGACATTACTACAAGTATACCGCCATACAATGCGGAAAAACAGTGTAGAAATATCATATGGGTATAATATGTATACAATATGTCACACAGATCTCGGATTTTACATTTTTAGGAACAGGGAAGGGGAAGGGACGGGGGAGGGAAGGGGAAGGGACGGGGGAGGGAAGGGGAGGGAAGGGGAAGGGACGGGGGAGGGATGGGGAGGGGATGGGGGAGGAAGGAGAGAGAAAGAGAAACAAAAAAAAGAGAAACGAAAAAAAAAAAAAAAAAAAAAAAAAAAAAAAAAAGGAATGAGGAAAGAGCGAGAAGAAGAAAGCAGTAGAAGAAAGAGAAGAAGCCCAAAGGTAATCAAGATGCCAGAGTCGCCTTCCGATACCAAACAGTCCGCAAATCCTTCAGGATATAACCACTAGGCATAGGGCAGAATGTAGCAGTATAATACTCATCCCAGGCCGCCCAAGTGTCATGGAAAATATGT
Source organism: Spea bombifrons (assembly GCF_027358695.1). NCBI lineage: Eukaryota > Metazoa > Chordata > Amphibia > Anura > Pelobatidae > Spea > Spea bombifrons. The sequence continues at coordinate 34,105,022 of NC_071091.1, forward strand.
GGAGTGTTAGAGGCGGAATGCGCCATCTGTTCATAAGTACGGGTTGTAGTAAGCGCATACAAGACGTCCTGAATCGTGGGAGGGAGTGGGTCCTTCCACTTACGCGCAATGCAAACCTTGGCTGCGATCAAGACATGACCCAGTAGTTTTCGCAATGGGGAGGCTAATGACGGGGGAAACATATCTAACAACGCAATCTCCACCTCGGCCGCTATTGGAATATGCAACAATTCCACTATAAGATGAAAAACAGCCGTCCAGTAGGGTTTAAGCACAGGACAGCCCCACCATACATGGAGCATGGAGCCCACTTCCCCGCACTGTCTCCAGCACAATGGGGAGGAGGAGGGGAACATTTTAGCTAGCCTGGAAGGAACATAATACCACCGAAATAGAACCTTCCTATTGGTTTCGAAGTGAGTAGCATTCTTTGAGACCCCCTGAAACGAGGAGAGGGCATGGTACCAAGTTTGAACATCATATTCCCTGCCAAGTTCCCTCTCCCACTGTAGCATAAATGGAAGTTTGTCATCAGACCCGTGACCCAATAGAGCGGTATAACAAACCGAGATGGCCCCCGGAACACAAGGGGCTTTCAGGCAAAGCCGAACGATCGGGGAGTCAGGACAGGAGGCAGGGAGGTCCCTCAGATGCTGCGAAAGGACGTGCCGAACCTGTAGATACTTAAAGAAATCACGACTGGGCAGGGAAAAAGTACTCTGCAGGTCCTGGAAAGAACGTAGACGACCCCCGGAGAGCAAGTGGGATACCGAAGTGACACCACAACGTATCCAATTATCTAAGTGGACATGAGGGATAACAGGTTTCAACGAAGACAATGGGGCGTGCCCGAGAAGGTGATCAGGAAACCGCAACATGGATTTATGTTTGTCCCACACTGCCAACGAGAGCGAGGTCGTGGGTAAGGCATCCGGCAGTGGAGGTCTAGAATTCTTAGGAAGCCACAGAAGATCTCGTAACAAAAATGGGGAAGTAAACAAGGATTCATGGTCCACCCAGGCCACCCTAGATGGATCTGAAAAGAGAAGAAGGGTTTGAGCCAGGTTGGAGGCAAGATAATAGAGCCTGAGATTAGGAATACCCAAACCACCAAGTAATTTAGAGCGCTGTAAAATATGATACGGAAGCCGGGGCCGTTTGTGGAGCCAAAAAAATTTAGACAGTCTGGTTTGCATCGTGCGAAAAAATCCAGAAGGCAAAGCTATGGGCAAAGTCCGATAGAGATAAAGCAATTTGGGGAGGGAATTCATTTTGAAAGAGACAATACGGCCAAGCCATGAAATCTCCAGTTTTGACCATCTGTGTAAATCGTCACAGATTTTATTCCAAAGCGGTAGAAAGTTGGATTTAAATAAGGAACCAGCCGACTTAGTAATGCGGACCCCCAAATATGTAATAAAGTCCGTACGCCAAGAATAATGAAAAGTCCCGGACACGGCGCCAATCACCGAAGTCTCGTATCCTATATTAAGAGCCTGCGTTTTATGCCAATTAATTTTGTAGTACGAGAGATTACCAAAAGTAGACAATAACGCATGCAAATTTGGAAGAGAAATCGTTGGATTAGTGAGTGTCAGGAGGACATCATCAGCGTACAGACAAATTTTAGAGTCAACGGAACGAATGGGAAATCCCGCAATATCGGGGTGATCTCTGATGGCAATCGCCAGCGGTTCCATGGCTAGAGCAAACAAAAGCGGCGAGAGCGGGCATCCCTGGCGGGTACCATTGCTAATAGCGAAGGGCTCCGAAAGAAAGCCAGAGGTATAGACTCGCGCACGGGGCTGGTCGTAGAGAACAGAAACTGCGGTAACGAATTTCTCTGGTAAGCCAAAAGCCCTCAACGTAGAGAGCAGATACCCCCAATGAATGCGGTCGAAAGCTTTCTCCGCATCCAAAGAAAGCATCACACAAGGTGTATTAGTAGATTTCGCGAGATGGGTAATATTAATAATGCGCCTCGTATTATCAGACGGTTGACGACCTAAGATAAAACCGACCTGATCATTGCGGATCAAGGTAGGAAGCAAGGTATTCAAACGGTTAGCAAGCAATTTGGAATAAAGCTTAAGATCCGTGTTTAACAGGGATATAGGTCTATAATTTTCACAAGCCGAAGGGGACTTCCCGGGTTTAGGGATGGTGACTACATAGGCTTCAGACATTTCACCAGGGAGGGGTGTAGACTCCAAGAAACAGGAAAAGAGATCACTTAAGCGAGGAGCCAAAATAGATTTAAATTTTTGATAATAAAGATTGGAGAAGCCGTCTGGACCTGGGGCTTTATGAGACTTCAAGCCGGCAATGGTACGCTCTACTTCATCAGGTAAGGGCGGCGCCACCAAAGCCTCCCACTGATCTGCAGGAAGCCGAGGGATTGAAAGAGAGGAGAGGAAATCAGCAATCGCCACCGAACGCGGTTGCGGTAAGTCCGCCTGTAGACGGAGGTTATATAAGGAGTCATAATATTTCGCAAACAGATCAGCGATGTCTTTTGGATTATACACCCTCCCACCCTGAGAAGTCTGCAAATAATGGGTAGTACAGGCAGACGTCTGGAGTCGGAGCCTGCGAGCCAACAAGGAATCAGCTCTATTCCCCTTTGCATAATACTGCAGGTGAAGCCGACGTAACGCGAATTCCGTGTAATGTAGTTGAAGTTTATGTAATTCAGCTTTAATCTCTCGTATCTGATCCTGAGTGTCTTTGGACCAAGATGCTTTATTGGTAAGCTCCAAGGACACCAGACGGTCAGTAAGTTCTGAGATCATGCGTAATCTCTGCTTCTTTTGAGCAGACGCAATTTTAATAAGATGACCCCGTATGACTGCCTTATGGGCAAGCCAGAGGGTAGAGGGCGAAATCTCCGGAGTGGCATTGGTCCGAAAATACTCGGCAAGCGCGTCCGCAACATCCACGCATACCTCCGTCTGTTGCAAGAGACTTTCATTAAGGCGCCATCGGGCTGATGGTGACAAGGAGGGACCGTTGACCAGGGAAATCCACACAGGAGCGTGGTCAGACCACGATATATGACCTATCTCTGCGCTTTGAATCAACTGCAAGACCTCACCATCTACCAAGAGCATATCAATTCTGGAATAACTTGAATGAACATTCGAGTAAAAAGAAAAGTCCCTACCTAAAGGGTGTACCACCCGCCAAGCGTCAAAAAGGGAGTGTTGATGAAGCAAATCTTGGAATTTTTTACCTTGGTCCGTCAGTGTCTTCAAATATCTAGTAGACAATTTGGCGGAAGAGTCCAAGGAGGGAGTAGAAACGAGATTAAAATCTCCTCCAGCAATCACTCTACCCTGCCTCAGCCTGTGTAGTTTAGTAAATACATGATCACAGAAAGCGGTCTGACCGGAATTAGGGGCATAAAGATTAAGGATAGTATAAGTAGTACCGTCAATGCAACCCCGGACAATAAGGTAGCGACCCTTCGGGTCACGGGTCTGAGACAACAACTGAAAGTGAACTTGTCTACTAATAAGTATAGCTACACCCATAGTCTTGTTGGCAGCGCGCGCATGATATTCTAGGGGATAATATTTGGACGCCAGTAATCGTGCTTGGGATTTAGCGAGGTGGGTCTCCTGAATCAACACCACTGTAGCCTTACGCGTTTTGAGCTCCTGAAACAGCATCCGACGCTTATGTGGGGTATTTAATCCCCGAGCATTAATAGAAAGGAAGGTAATTTGCATCTTGGTACAGTAGCAGTGGCAACTGGATAACGACCGACTGACCTAAGTGGCAAAGAGAAGAAAAAATAGAAAGAGAGAAGAGAAGGAGAGAAAAGAAGAGAAAAAAAAAAAAAAAAAAAAAAAAAAAAAACCAACAACAAATAAATGAATAAATAAATAAAAAAAAGGGGGTGGGGGAGGAAGAGGGGGAGGCAAGAAGGGAAGGAAACAAAGGAATTGATAAGAAAAGCAAAAGCACTTCAAGAAACACACAATTTGCGCACAACCTCAATGGTTATACAGAACGATGTGCTCAAGAAATACAGTGAACCGTATGTGGGGGCAAAAAACCAGCAGTGGCTAGGACTAGCTGGCACACAGGCGAGACAATGTTAAGAAAACGAAACATTTCTCCGGGCATCCGGAAGACAGTATAAGGGAAATAATCAGAAGAAAGAAACCCCGAACAATAAAAGGCATGAGAACCAAAACAATGCATTTATACAGGATCGTAAGATTCCCACGGAAATGAACAGGCAGCAAGTACAACCAGGTGTAAAAGCATGCATAGAAACACAAAACCTTAAAGTATAACGTGTGAGACCCCCCCTGCCAGAGGGAAAAGGAAAAAAAAAAAAAAAAAAAAAAAAAAAAAAAAATACATAACCCAGCAGGGAATAAACATGTGTGTGTGCATGTGTGGTACATAAGCGCCGCTAAGAGGAATCACGTGCTACAGAACTCAGAAAGCCTGTTCGAGGCATGTAGCACATTAAATATGGATACGAAGACATTCGAAATGAGCGGAACAAACAAAAAAAAAAAAAAAAAAAAAAACCCCCGCAGAGAATAAACATGTGTATGTGTATGTGTGGTGCAGAAGTGCCGCTAAGAGAAATCACTTGCGACAGAACTCTGAAAGCCTGCTCGAGGCATGCAGCACAGTAAATAGGGATACAATGGTATTCAAAATGAGCGGAACGAAAAAAGAAAAAAAAAAAAAAAAAAAAAAAAAAAAAAAAAAAAAAAAAATTAAAAATAAATAAATAAATAAATAAGGAATGAACCTATGTGTGTGTGTGTGTGGTGCATAAGCGCCGCCAGAATAAATCCCGTGCGGCATAACTCAAAAAGCCTACTCGAGGCACGTAGAAATAGATACGAATAGGAAATAAACGTGTGTGTGGGTGTGATGCATATGCGACGCAAACAAAAATCTCGCGCGGCATAACGTAGAAAGCCTACTCGAGACATGGAGAACATTAAATAGGGATAAACGACAATCGGAATGAGCGCAAAAAAAAAAAAACAAAAAAAAAAACAAAACAGGTGTGTGTGTGTGTGTGTGTGATGTAAATGTGCCGTTAAAAGAAAGCACATGCGAGATGAGAGTAGCACGTGTGAATGTAGTGCACAAGCGCCCCAGATGCATAACAATGCGTGCGTGAGGAAAAAAATAAATGCAATGGAGCAACATCCTAGGGTCCCCTAGAGAGTAGTGCAGACACAAATATGTATATAAAAAAAAAAAAAAAAAAAAAAAAAAAAAAAAAAAAAAAAACAGGAGAGTCAACATCGTGTATGTGGTGCACCAATGCCACAAAAATCTGAGTAGCATGGGAAAATTACGTTGTAAGACCCCGCGGCACACGTGGCGTGTGTACATGTATGTAAAAAACAAAACAAAAGTGCCGAACATCGAAAAAACAACATAAAAAAAAAAAAAACATCAGAAATGCACTAAGCACAGGTAAGAACCGCAACTATCCTTAGGAAACAGTCCAAAGAGACCCAATTTCAGCAAGAATAGGAGGCTTATCTGAAAGTCACGTAGACGCAGGTGAAAGCCTCGACGGCGAAACAGATGGCACCAGAGCAGCCTTCGCATGAGAGCGGGAATGATGTTGCTTCGTTGTCCGCTTTCTGCTGGGCCTCGCCACGTCCTCGTCAGTGGGTGAACGTCGAGGAACAGGTGTAGAATCCATTTGGTCTATCGCCGTGACGTCTTCGTGGACTAAGTGCCACTGTTGCAGCAAATAAAGCCCCTCCATAGGTGTGCAGGCAATATGAAGAGACCCATTCCTGGTAATGAGGAGCTTCGTGGGAAAGCCCCATCTATAAGAGATGTGGTTTTTTCGCAAGGCCAAGGTAATTGGAATGAAGGTGCGGCGTTTAGCGAGAGTGGCAGCAGAAAGGTCCGCAAAAATGTGTAGGTGCGTGTACGGTGCTGGAAAAGAGGAACGCTGACGGGCCTGTTGCATAACAGCCTCCTTAGTTGAAAAATAATGGAGTCGTAAAACCACATCCCTGGGAACCGTGGACGGCAGGTTCTTCGGTTTCGGCACCCGATGAGCTCTATCAAGCCGAAGGTCCGAGTCCGAGGCGTCAGGTAAGAGCGTGACAAAAAAAGAGTGTAGGTATGTATGCAGGGATTCGGCTGTTACCTCCTCAGAGACGCCTCTGATCCTTAAATTGTTGCGCCGAGAGCGGTCCTCGATATCGGCCATCTTAGCAAGCAGCGCAGCATAATTATCTTCCAACGCATTGTGCCTGTCGACCAGCTCGTTAAAGGTAGAGGAAAAGTCCGAAAATTTCTGCTCCATGTGGTCAGTACGCGCTCCCAAATGTGCCAAATCCTGCTTCAAGTCCGAAAGCATATCCTTAATGGCCCCTGTCATAGAGGATTGCATGGAATCCAACATGTGTCTCAGGATCCCTGGGGTCACGGGAGCATCAGGATCGAGGTCAGTATCCACATCAGCGTGTTCAGGCTGTGACGGCGGGAATTCGTCGCCATCTTGGTCTTCAACCCCCGGCCTGGTGCGCTTGGGAAAATAGTGTTGCAGCTTGCTCGGGGTCTTCTTCACATGTTTGTGAGACATCTTCCCCGCTTCAGGAATCCAGAAGCTACTTGGAGAAGACTTTGCCCGGTAAAAATCTTGTGTTTAGCCGCGGTATCGCTCGTGTGCTGGCGGAGCTCGTCTCTCACACGTCCATGCAGCTCCGTTGCCAGGCCACGCCCCCAATGGGCACATTTGAAACTTTCACTGGCATTAGTATCAGCACAAAAACTGTGCGTCAGGCACTCCATGGAATGGATTTCCATGACAGAGCAGCCACATGCAAGGCTCACACGAAAATGCCTTGTTGATGTCAGAGGTCAACGCACAACATTTTGAACCTTGAAGCAGATGGGCTAAAGAAGCAGAAGACAAAACCAGGTGTCACTCCTGTCAGCTAAGAACAGGAAACTGAGGCTACAATTCACACAGGTTCACCAAAATTGTACAATGGAAGAACGTTGCCTGGTCTGATTAGTCTCCATTCCAGCTGCGACATTCAGATGGCAGGGTCAGACTTTGGCGTAAACAACATGAAAGCATGGATCCATCCTGCCTTGTATCAACGGTTCAGTCTGGTGGTGTAATGGTGTGGGGGAGATTTTCTTGGCATACTTTGAGTACCAATTGAACACATTGTTTAAACAAGACAGCCTACCTGAGTATTGTTGCTGACCATGTCCCTCCCTTTATGACCACAGTGTACCCATCTTCTGATGCCTACTTCCAGCTGGATAATTCACCATGTCACACCATCTCAAACTGGTTTCTTGAACATGACAATGAGTTCACTGTACTCCAATGGCCTCCACGGTCACGAGATCTCAATCCAATACAGCACCTTTGGGATGTGGTGGAACGGGAGATTCCCATCATGGATGTGCAGCCGGTGAATCTGCAGCAACTGCGTGATGCCATCACGTCCATAGAAATTGCTCTAAAAAAAAACAACCAGTATATAATTTGTGAGTGTACATTAAGTAAGTTAGTGTGCAATCACAATTGAATAAACACATAGTAAAAGCACAAAAAAGCACTTAAGTGCAAACATGGCACAATTTATTTTGGGTTTTTTTAAAGAAAGAGTGTAAAAAGTACTGTAGATGGGTAATTGAATTTATCCCAATATTTCTAAAGCTATTTTTAAATGATCCACAATGTAGGTGGAGTCCCATGCATAAACAATACCTAAAATTGCTTTATTAAACAGTTTTGGATTGATTATGCGAATATGTTTTCTAATCTAGGCATTATGTATATATCTCCAAAATTTACTGTATACGTGTGAATGTTAATGCAAAAGCAATAAATGATTGTGTTTCTAGCCGAGCTGCAATACACCAGTCTAACTTTATTTCTTTGAAGCTTATAAATAAATAGAATTTATTGGAGTCTGGAGAAAATACTCATTATGCCTTCATAGAGACCTTTGGATATGTGTGTGTGTACCTGCTGTGCATTAATGTATAATAATTTAATGATTCATGACCATATCATTTTATAAGCCTATATTTTATGTATTTGATTATATTCATATATGATTTAAGATGTAAATGTATTCTTATTAATTTTAATCTGTGGCTTTGTGCATTCCCACTAATATAATAAAGATTTTGTTTGGGGTTTTGTGTTGTTTACATAGTTATTTTCCAGTTTAATATAAAATACTTAAACTGTTCACATTAAGTGACATATGTATGTATTATATCTAGCTACATATACACTGCTCAAAATAATAAAGGGAACACTAAGATTACACATCCTAGATCTGAATGAATGAACTAATCGTATGACATACTTTCGTCTTTACATAGTTGAATGTGCTGACAACAAAAATCACACAAAAATTCTCAATGGAAATCACATTTATCAACCCATGGAGGTCTGGATATGGAGTCACACTCAAAATCAAAATGGAAAACCACAATACAGGCTGATCCAACTTTGATGTAATGTCTTTAAAACAAGTCACAATGAGGCTCAGTAGTGTGTGTGGCCTCCACGTGCCCGTATGACCTCCCTACAACGCCTGGGCATGCTCCTGATGAGGTTGCGGATGGTCTCCTGAGGGATGTCCTCCCAGACCTGGACTAAAGCATCCACCAACTCGTGGACAGTCTGTGGTGCAACGTGGCGTTGGTGGATGGAGCGAAACATGACTTCCCAGATGTGCTCAATCAGATTCAGGTCTGGGGAACGGGCGGGCCAGACCATAGCATCAATGCCTTCCTCTTGCAGGAACTGCTGACACACCCCAGCCACATGAAGTCTAGCATTGTCTTGCGTTAGGAGGAACCCAGGGCCAACCGCACCAGCATATGGTCTCACAAGGGGTCTGAGGATCTCACCTCGGTACCTAATGGCAGTCAGGCTACCTCTGGCAAGCACATGGAGGGCTGTGCAGCCCCCCAAAGAAATGCCACCCCACACCATTACTGACCCACCACCAAACCGGTCTGCTGGAGGATGTTGCAGGCAGCAGAACGTTCTCCACGGCGTCTCCAGACTCTGTCACGTCTGTCACATGTGCTCAGTGTGAACCTGCTTTCATCTGTGAAGAGCACAGGGCGCCAGTGGCGAATATGCCAATCCTGGTGTTCTCTGGAAATGCCAAACGTCCTGCACGGTGTTGGGCTGTAAGCACAACCCCCACCTGTGGACGTCGGGCCCTCATACCACGCTCATGGAGTCTGTTTCTGACCGTTTGAGTGGACACATGCACATTTGTGGCCTGCTGGAGGTCATTTTGCAGGGCTCTGGCAGTGCTCCTCCTGCTCCTCCTTGCACAAAGGCAGAGGTAGTGGTCCTGCTGCTGGGTTGTTGCCCTCCTCTGGACTCCTCCACATCTCCTGATGTACTTTCCTGTCTGCTGGTAGCGCCTCCATGCTCTGGACACTATGCTGACAGACACAGCAAACCTTCTTGCCACAGCTCGCATTGATGTGCCATCCTGGATGAGCTGCACTACCTGAGCCAATTGTGTGGGTTGTAGACTCCGTCTCATGATACCACTAGAGTGAAAGCACCACCAGCATTCAAAAGTGACCAAAACATCAGCCAGGAAGCATAGGAATTGAGAAGTGGTCTGTGGTCACCACCTGCAGAACCACTCCTTTATTGGGGGTGTCTTGCTAATTGCCTATAATTTCTACCTGTTCTCTGTTCCATTTGCACAACAGCATGTGAAATTGATTGTCCATCAGTGTTGCTTCCTGAGTGGACAGTGTGATTTCACAGATGTGCGATTGACTTCGAGTTATATTGTGTTGCTTAAGTGTTCCCTTTATTTTTTTCAGCAGTGTATATAATATATATACTCATCAAAAAAATTCTGCACGAGTATGTGTATATATAACATATAATATAAATGCACAGATGTAAATGAGAATTTCTAGTGCCAGTGGCTCATGTGTAGTAGAAGACAACAGGGTCAGGAAGCCAATACCCACCTTGACTTATGCAAAATAAAAAATAAAATAAAACATTTCGGAGTTGAACTCGACCACTCGGGGAGGCAGTAGCACAGTGCGGTCATGTACTATGATGTTACACTGTGTGAGCATCCTTAAGGAAAAGCTACAAACAACTTAAGGATGTGGAGATGAGGAAGTGTGCAGGTATGAGGTCTGATGATGGAGTAAGGATGTTATAATGTGAGGTTTTTTTATTAGAGTAAGTGTGAATGTGTGTGGGTGTGTTAATGTGTTACAATGTGTGTATGTCTAACTGTGTTAGAGTGATGTGCATGTTTAAGTGTGTATGTCTAACTTTGTGTGTATATATATGTGTGTGTGTATATTAGTTAAAAGGAGCAGGGGCAGGGGGAGGGGGCTCTTGGCTTTATCTGCCCCCTCCCAGGGCTAGAATATGCCCACTGGAAAAGAAGGTAGAACGCAACAAAGTGCAACAGTTACTGCCTGACTGCCTAAAGAAAGGGACCTGGAGAAACAGGGCAGCCGGGCTTCACTGGGACAATGCGGGTCAAACCTGGAGAGTTCCCACACATGAGAATATATGATGTTAGAGCTGGAGAGTTCCCACACATGAGAATATGTGATGTTAGAGCTGGAGAGTTCCCACACATGAGAATATGTGATGTTAGAGCTGGAGAGTTCCCACACATGAGAATATGTGATGTTAGAGCTGGAGAGTTCCCACACATGAGAATATGTGATGTGAGAGCTGGAGAGTTCCCACACATGAGAATATGTGATGTTGGAGCTTGAAAAGATACATAACTTAAAAAGATTTATGTATTATTAAAATGCATGTTGTATAGGGTTTTTAATGGAGGAGAAACCTATTATATATTTGGGGTGTATCCAGAGACTTTTTTGAGGTGTATTTATCATGTTGAAAATGAGGCTTCATAGAAAAACTGTTATTTGGTTTTCACATTATGAAGATAATTAAAAAGGAGGCATTATAGTTGGACTAAGCCAGACATCAGGCCCAAAGTGATAATACACCAGCATGCCTAGGCCTGGACTGGCCATCTGGCACATCAGGCAAACAGCCACCATATTGCTCCAGCAACAGATTAGAACTTGCAGCGTGGACCCATGACTGGAATTGCACATCGACATGCTAGAAATATAGCCGCACGTATTGAGTCTGCAGCCGGGAGTATGTATATGGCAGCCAAATTAGTGAAAACCTTAGTCATCCCCAGTCCAGCCCTGAGTGTGCACTCAATTACTTACATCTATGGCAACAAAATGTAATGGGAGTTATACATTGAAAATAAATAAACATCTTGTAATTTGCTAGAACCGTGCATTATTTCAAAGCGTTTAAATGAGACAAGATAACACCATGTGAATATCTGAAATATCTGTTACAATAGAAAAACAGCAGGTTAATCTCATTTGTTACTTTTCAAGTACATTTTACGTGACTTTTCTTATCATTGCAAGAAAATAGTCTTAACATCACTGCAGTCAAGCGTGACCGCATCTGAAATAAAGAATGAAACATTGCAATACTTTAAGCTGTAATGAGCCACAGTCCTCACTTCTAATCAAATGGAAATTCTGTTGACCTTAGTAACATCCTTGTCTGTGTCTTTCCAGCAGCTTGCATTATGAAATCTGGATAAATCTGTCATTGGAAATGTTTACTTGGGTAAAGATATCTACTTTTCCATTTTCACATTCTAATTGTTCCAACAGTAAGCATTAACAAATAATGTGTTTACAATAAATTCCAATAACCCATAACCTAATGGAGGAATTGCTACTGGAGCCATCAGTAATAACGGGAAAATGTTAAATCCACCATGCCAAAACGAGAAAGGGCACTCATTTTTTAGACAATAATTATAAAATAATAATTTTTAAAATATATAAAAATTATAAAATATATAATTATAATACAAAGCATGTATTTTTTAATAAAGAACACAGTTTGCTTGTCATATCCCCTTGGGCATCATCAGTAGCTATTGGCTTCTGGTTACACTTGGCGCTATTGATTTCCAAAATCCAAAAATTCCTAACTAGCGAGGATTTAAAAGCTGACAGCATTAAATTAAAATAATGAAACACACATAAAGTCACTTTAATGGTATATTATGAAATTAATTATTGTTTCTCTATTATATACCTTAGTATTTTATCATTTTATTTATACAGCACCAGCAATGAATGCAGTGCTTCTTACACAACATGCATTCAAAGGGTATGACAAAAATAGAAATGACAGACTAAAACAAACAGATTTACATTAGGTAAAGAGGGCCCTGCTCTCGAGTCTACAATTGGATTGACAAGACCAAAGAACACAGTCATTAAATATTCATTAAACTCGATCCACCACAAACAAAAAATATCGTACATTACTTCTATAATTTTAAGGATGAAGTTGATACCTTATTGAGTCTAGCTTATCTTTTCCGTGTTGGCTCAATAAAGGGTATTCACTCCATTTTCTCTTACTCCAATATGGCTATATGCCAGTTGTAAGCAGTGGGATCTGATACTCCTTGTATTCCTCCACCTGGGATGCCAACAGTATGGATGGACCCCCAGCACCTCCATTATTAAGAGTTCTAATCTGGAACGCTTGTGGAGAGGTTCTAAAATCCTAGATAGTAACACTACCCAGGTGGGGGACAGGAAAAGCACCATAGCTTTAAGCCAGCTGAGATGTGATGCAGCAGTGCCCCATTCACTTCAGCAGATTAATGTACAGAAGTGAGGGACTAAAGAACACCCATAAAAATCAGAAGTGTTAGAATGAGGGAAGCCGCAATCCCATCCACAGAAGCAGTCTGAAATACCAGGATAGGGCACCAGCGCCCCATGCCCAGCGGCAGTCCGAAGTGCTAGGATGTGGGGCATCAGAGCCTCATGACCAGTAGCGCTGGGATGCAGGGCATCAGAACTTCATACACACATGGAATTTGACATGCCAGGATGCCAGATACCCAGCAGATGTCAGAGATACAGTAGACATTTTACAAGGAAACATACTACATGAGGGTGCATTAGAGAAAAGAAGGAGATACTGGGGCTGGTAATGCCAGCACTGCAATACAGTGGCTCCTCCATCAGTGTATTTTGAGGGGTGGGGGTGTAACAGATGCTGGTTCTTACTGCTAGGAAGGTGGCAGCAACAGCTAGGGACATGCTGGTAGACACAGGGCTTTTTCCTCTATGCAGCATTTCTGTTTTCTTACTTTTTGTTGGCTCTTTATTTGTATTAATTGGTTTATTATTGATTGTTTTACCTTAAAAACAATAAAACATGCAATAAAACCAGTTGAAAAATGCAGCTTGTTTTTGTTTAAGAGAAGAAATTGTCTTTTAAAAATGTTTCTGCGCTTGGTGGAGTGACTACTAAACATGTATTGGCTAGTATGTGGCATCAATAATGCAAGGAGATTTAAGAGAGGCCCCACTATCACACATCCTCCACCATTTCAGGTATCCAAAACAGGATACTTTTTAGGTGTGAATTGGGGCAGGGCTACAAACAGGACCCGGAGGAGAACTTTTCACTTACTTTACCACATTACCACGTTACAAGCCTAGGGTTACTGATGTCTGGATGCAGGAGTAATTTGCCTCCCCCTTCCAGCTAGTAGCACACACACTCACACACAGACTAAAATATACAGTATTTGCTCGATTATGAGACAAGGTTTTTTCCAGAGCAAATGCTCTTATAATCAGACCTCAACTAGGTCTGACTATGAGACTAAGATCCAGATCCCCCGCAGCGATGCAGGGGACCTGGATCCTCCTGCCCCCCCCACTTACCGGTGCTTCTGAGTCCCCCGTGGTTAGTCCGGGCAGCGTGTAGAGCTCTACGTGATTCGCGAAGACAACTTCCGCTGCAGCCGGGAGGAGGTGCGGTTAGCGGCGGGGTTTGTCTGCTCCATCGATTCGCATAAACAACTTCCGCTGCAGCCGGAGGTGCGGTTAGCGGCGGGGTTTGTCTGCTCCATCGATTCGCGTAAACAACTTCCGCTGCAGCCGGGAGGAGGTGCGGTTTGCAGCGGGGGTTGTCTGCTCCATCGAGCAGACCTTCCCCGGCTGTCAGAGATCAGAGTTCCCGTGATCTCTGACAGCCGGGGAAGGTCTGCGCGATGGACGCAGACAACCCCCGCTGCAAACCGCACCTCCTCCCGGCTGCAGCGGAAGTTGTTTACGCGAATCGCGTAGAGCTCTACACGCTGCCCGGATTACGCACCGGGGACTCAGAAGCTCCGGTAAGTTTGGAGGAGGGAGAGGGAGGGAGGGAGTGTTAAATGGGGGGGCATAAGGCACTTCTGTAGGCAGAGTGCTCTGTGAAATGCCTTTTAACCCCCTTAATGCCATTCTGCCTCCAGAAATGCCTTTTAACCCTCTATAAGCCACTCTGCCTCCTGAAATGCCTTATACCTCCCTATATGCCACTCTGCCCCATAATATGCCTTTTAACCCCCTAAATACCAGAGGGTATAAGGCAATTCTGGAGGCAGAGTGGCATATAGGGGGTCAAAAGGCATATCATGGGGCACAGTGGCATTTAGAGGGTTAAAAGGCATATCATGGGGCACAGTGGCATATAGGGGGTATAAGGCATTTCTGGGGCAGAGTGGCAAGCCAGGGGGCAGATGTGCATAACTGGGGGGGGGGCAGGTTGAAAAAAAAGGAAATAAAAACAATTTTTTTTTTCTCAATCATAGCTTTTATTAAAAAAAAATTGTTCACATAGTTTACCTGAATTAACATTTACTGGTAAAACTTTTTTCCTATAGGGTCGTCTTATATTCAGGCTTTTTCTTTTTTCATAAATTAATATTCCGATTTTGGGGAGTCGTCTTATAATCGAGCAAATACGGTACTAACATAGAAACTCATTCTAAGACAGAGTGTCATGCATGTCAGGCTTAATCATAGACATAGAATCATTAATTCTTCTCATGCCGTGATGTTTTTATAATGTGATAATAAAGCTTGAATTGTATGTGGTTGACGCTGGCAATGTTCTGAAATGTATTATTTTCCTACAAGGTGCGCAAGTTTCTGCTTATTTTTTTCTGTGTGTCTCTATGTCTTTACACTCCTTCCCCTCTCCTCCCCAACCCCTGTAGTGGCACTAACCTCTGCTCCTGCCACAGCCCCCACTCTTTCCCAAGACCCTTTTCCCCCTCATCAACCTGCTGCAGACACTCATCTGGAGCAACAACTGAAGGGAGTCGGCAAGAAAAGGAAACACAGTCTGGAAAAAAGTGGATGAAGATAAAGAGCTTCCATCAGAAAAGAGAATCTGCTCCATCCCTTCTTGATTCCGACAATATCATAACAGAGATGGAGATATTGAAACAGAAATAGATAAAATGGTCTAAGAACTGACTGCATGTGACGAGTCAGTGACGGAGACTGAAACCCTTAGCGTCAACTAGCCTCTTGGAACAAGCCATCTTGAACTCCCTCTAAATCTTGGATATAGTAGGTGGAAGAGATGTAGGAGAAATTTAAGCACATGATGTAGATAAAGCTTAAGATTCTGTCCAGTGGGGGTCTAACCTTTTTTAAATCCATTATGGCTAACATCTTAGTTTTTATGCATTTATGTGAAGAGTGTAAGGGATAGATTTAGAAGACAGAGGTAACAGATGTTGGACTGCAGTAGTTATTCTTATCCGGGGAGCAATTTCACACTTGATTCTGTCCAGGAGCTAGTTTGTGGACGATGTCTGATCATAGATGGTTCCTGGGCAGGTGAGCCTGTTCAGCTTAATTCTATGTATGTTTCTCCATATGGTATCCCTCTTCCCGACCCCGAGGATCCAGTTTACAACCACCAAATCACTAGTGATCTGAGTGGGATGGAGGTAAGGGGAAGTAGCTCTTGTATAAGTATAGATAAACTGGACAAGACCTTCAAGCTTCTAAGGGAGATGATCACAGAGGCATCTCGGAGGGATGCCATGGGATTGATCGGACCCATCTCCAACAACTGGTCATTGATCCACAGAACACCCTCCACGGTAGACTTTGTGCTTGCTTCCTCGACAGTCAAGCATAGGCAGTGCTCTATGGTCCCCTGTTATTTGTCGGATCGCAGGACTATTTGGCTTCTGGGCATCCTGAGCATAGGATTTCCTTGTGGCCCAGATAAACATTGCAGAGGCAGGTGTCACGGACAAGGCTAACGACCAAGCCGTGGGAGTATGGGTGTAACAAGGGTTAAAAGCCAACCAGACGTCTGGTGCATTTGGTCACTTTCCCCACAGGGCCCCAAGCAACCACCACCAACCCCAACCAGTCACCCCATAACTCCCAGTGTAAAAAACTATACAACCACCAAGAACTTTAAAACCCAGAAAACAATAAGACTGAGATACTCTTGGTAACGTGATTATATATATATATATATATATATATATATATATATATATATATATATTGTGATCCTGCACCCACACAGGGCACCAAACAGCACGGTCGTCTAGGGTATTAAAGCCACAGTCTCGGTGAGGTAATCAACCACAATTTATTTGTAATCCACGTATGCAGATTTAAACAGGATTATACAGAACACAAATTCCCTACAATCAAAAGCCTAGCTCGTCTGAGCACTTACAAACATAGAAGTCCCTCACTAATCCGGGTCTAAACTAAACAGAACGTAATCTCACCAACCTTTTTGATGGTTTCTTGTGTACATAGCAAGCCCTGCTGCTTCCAAACAAAACTCACTCCCCTCTGTCCAACAGGTAAGGCAGCTAATTACTTCCAGCTGACCAGTGCATTGGAGTCAGCCCAAACTCCTGGCCTGGATCCTGTGTCAGTCCAGGTGTATGTAAACTGCGGGGTGGAGCACTAGCCCGCCCTACTCTCTGTATGCTCCACCCCAGGGGCCCCATATAGAAACATATTAAAATTTAGCGCAACACATACTCCCCCTGGGGCTATATATCATACAAAACCCTGACAAATTGAGGGGGAATGTATACGCCATCCGCAACAACACCCTGCACCTTGTTACAATATATATATATATATATATATATAAAAGGTTATATCTATGCTGAATTCGACTCAAAGACAGAACTGATTAAAAATATTTAATCTGAGTATACAATAGGTTACAGTGATGTTACACTTTTATGCATATAAAAAGAGACATAGATAGTACAAGCACATAAACGTTGTAATAATAAAAGGGATAAAACAAAAGTATCATACCATTTCTTGGAGCCTTGGTGTTGCCTCTTTGGTGGTAAAACAGGCTCTTATTGATGGTAAAACTGGCTCTCTCCCATTACCAATTGCCCACCTTTTTAACCCCCCCACCAAGACTGCCCTTTTTTTGTTACCCGAGCCAAGGGAAGGGAGTAGGGGGACCAGCACTATGACATTCTGAAGGTGGGGTCATATCTGCTCAACTTTGGTCTAGGATCACAAAATATGTGATATGACGCCCACCAAGCTTGGCATAATTATGACACCAGGATCATCATAATTCTTTGGTCCTACTGATGCATCTGGATCAGGTGGCACAAAGACAGGTTCGCATAACACATGTTATGGTCATGCCTGCATGGTGTGTTTGGTCTCCCTGAAACCAGCACATCGCAGGCATAAAGATGCAATGCATGATGGGGCCCAAAAGTTATGCACCCATCATATTTTGGACATTATGCATTCAATAATTTTACCTTGTCTCCCTTGATATCCTGTCTCCATACTCCAGGGAGATGTAGCCAGGATGTCTGGCCCTTCACACTTCCACAGGAATCCCTTCCTGTCAAAGGTGACAATACCCATCATGGGGTAATCAAGTTTTATATTGGGTTCTGGCTCCAAAGGGAAAGGTGTGAACAAATGTTAATGGACTTAGCCAAATTAAATCCCAGTCAAATCCCTTACTCATGCAGTAGCATGACAGCAAGATATGTAGATAAAGTAGTCGAGAGCGGCCACTTCCCTACTGTACCTCAGTGGTGGAAGTACACTAAGGTCAAGCTTTGCAGCTTCCTTCAGGTAAAGGGTAGACAGCAAGCCAATGATAGGAAGAGGGACTTCAGAAAGCTGCAGCACAAACAAGTTGCAGTCTCTGTTGGATTCTCAGCAGCATGGGTGAAGGGTAGAGGATGGGCTGGATGAACCCAAAGAAAGCCTGAAATTGCACTTTGAGGAGGAATGTAGGCAAATTATCTTCTGCTCCAAATTGGAGGATTGTGAGAAGAGAGAAATGCAGCAATTTCTTCTTTAGGAAACTCTACTCCGCCGACCAAGTTGTGAGATAGCCAAAGTGCAGAAAGATGGTCCAAAATGTAGTCTACTTCAGGACTATTACTGTTCTAAGAAAACAAACCCATGAGCTATAGGCGTCTCCAGCTTTAATATTTAGGGGGGAACATGGGGGACAGGGACCAAGGTAGGGGGGCAATTATAAAATGCTACATTAGATCCTGCTGACAATATATATATAAATATTAGACCCTGCCGCCAATACATTTTATATTGAAAATTGGACCTTAGGCAAGCATGCAATTACTCCCCAAATAATATTTGCCACATTGACTGCAGATTAGGGGAAGAGTGTGAAAGTCAGTGCAGTCTTCCCTCCTTCTGAGCCTACCATGACATTGAGAGGTCATCTCACCCATAATCATCCCCAGAGTGCATTCGCCCCCTCATTCACCAAACCACACCTCTCTTTAACTTACTCCCTGTAGTTCAGGTAAAGATCAAATAAACACATGAAACAGCACTTGCATGTATAGATCAATTAAATAAGACATACAAACCCTATATTTGCAGGTATACAATAATAATGGTTGGAAACATAACATAGGAGATATGGATTAACAGAATAACACACAAACCCAGCTTTGCAGGTATAGATCAATTGGATTTCAAATACAAACTCAGCATTAAAGGTATAGATAAAAACTAAATTACAGGCATAGATCACAGGTTGCACACCCCAAAGCCAGCCCTCGCATCTACACTGCCCACACACAACCTGACCAGCACCCAAATTACACAAATAAGACTTGCCATCTTTGTGCCCAAATAGCCCAGCATAAGTCAACTTTGTCCCCAAACAGCCCAGCCTCTGCCATCTGTGTCTTTCCACAAATTAATTATACATCTATGATACACAGAAACACTTTTACAGTCACTCTCTAATTCACACTTTCATTCACACAATTCATTCACACAATCATATATTCTCTCACTCATTCACACAGATCATTTACACATATTCATGAATGCATTCTCACAAATTCATTAAGTCTCTCACTCATTCACACAAATCATACACACATTAATTCATAAAATTCATCCGCACATGAATTCATTCTCTCACTCGTTCACACAATTCATCTACACATTAATCATTCATTCTCTCACTCATTCACACAATTCATCCACATATTAATTATTTCATTCTCTCACTCATTCACACAATTCATCCACACATTAATTCATACTCACTAAGTCACATAATTCATCCTCACATTAATTCATATTCTGGCAGGGGCTGGGTCCTTATAGACGACTGTAATGACCCGGAGCGCCCAAAGATGGGATGCAGGAGTTTTTGCATGGTAGCGGAGTGGAACAGGGCCTGGTGCAGGTCGACTGCACTCTCCCGGGTGGGCATCTAGGGTTGTGCGGCCACATACCAGGGCCCTGACATAGCAGTGGATGATGTCCAGAACAAAGCAGAACTTGGAGATATCCTGCTGGCACCCTGGAGGAGGCATGAGACATATCTCTACAGAGAAATGAGCAGGGGAGTAGGGAAGCTAAGTAGAGTAACAGCTGAAACATAACAAGCAAGGGGGAGTGCAAGGAACAGGGAGACCGAGCAAGAAACATAGCCAGACAAGACAGACTAGTCTAGGACTAGGTGATAACAATTGGAGATTCCGTCACATCATATGGCCATAGTATGCTTAGCCCACCACTACGCCAAAGTACTCCAATATTCGGTGGGTCATAGCACTAAACCCTGCCTACTGAATTATTAATAAACTGAAACTAAACATTGAATCTAAACACAAAACCAAGAAGGACATACCTTTAGATTGCTGACTGAGACACACATAACAAATGGGTGGGGCACACCTTATAAAGGAAACAGAGCTGAAGCAAAGATCAGAACTGAAATTAAGGAATCAGAAGCACAGAACAGAGCATATAGAAGTCCAGGAATGAATTACAGCAAAGGGGGAACTGTAGAGAGACAGGGAAAACTAGAGATATGCAGCTCTGCAGCCTGGATGGACCCTGACAATCTTACTCATTCACACAGTTCATCCACACATTAATTCATTAATTTTCTGACTCATTCACACAATGCATCCACATATTCATTCATTTTCTCACTCATTCTCACTCTTTAGTGAACAAAACAACATAAATTAATGTTACAGCTCCATTTGCCTGGATTGGTGTCCAACTGGTTGCCTGATAAGTGTCCATATGCTCCTAGTAAAATACCCTGGCTTGTCTTCTCTTCAAATATATATATATATATATATATATATATATATATATATATATATATATATATATATACATATACTTTATATTTAAAGTATGAAAAAGAGAACAGCTATGTTGAAACATTTTAAACTTTTTTTTTTTAAATACATTATTTCAATGTATTATTCATACTTAATGTTGGACTAGAAATCTAAAAATGGTATGAAAACAAAGCTCTATCTGTCCTTGAAAAAATAATACATGTGAGTGTATATAATGGTTAAGGAAACATACTGTAAAAATTCTGAAAATAGGATAAATTAATCCATACCCAATAAATAATCACCAGTTAAAATAAATATCACAGTAATATTGTTGTACTTGGCCCATTATTGAATTTCTGCTTAAGGATTTTTGTTTGAAATAATTCAATTTACATTCATTTTCTTTCTATTTAAACCTAAATGTTGCCAGGAAATAAAAATCGAATTTCTTGACAAAAAATACATTCCCCAGAATTACTATACAACTAGAAAAGTAATTAAAATAAAATCAAAACTTAATAACTTTTTTGTTTTGAACATAATTTGGAAAGCTTAGTTTTCCTCTAAATCATAGCTTAGAAACAATGAAATATCGATTCACAATACGCAAACTAGGTCATGATGCAAGATAAGAGAATTAAATTAAAATATCAATGCCACACAAGTGTTTTTAATCATTTTAGTAATGCCACAAGGGAATAGGAGGGAACACTTGGTGCATGTGAAAAAAGGATAGATTCTGTATATTAAAAATACATTACAATTAATAGTCTTAATTGAAGGGGGCTTGTTGGATAAAAACATATTAATCTATTTTAAGACTAAATTATAAAATTAGCGAACCTAATTATGCTGCAATATGCATTTCATGTTTGTTCTGACACACTAAGGAAATGCATAAGCAAAAGTTTTATTCTTTATATGTGGATACAAACAGAGATAAAGGTGTAGATATGTAGTAAGTCGGTAGCTGTGGTTTTGGAGGGGCTGAATTTGAAGTTGATGGCGGTATTCCCGGAGGTCATGTGTGAAAAATTAGTCAAGGAGCTCCAGCTGGGTTTTGCCATTTGGAGTGGTTCCTAAATGAGAGGTGGGAAAATACCTATCATTTGTCCTATCCGAAAGGGGTTTCTGTCAATTATTATATTGATAAATTATTGAAAAGAAATAAACCTATCTAATAAAATGTAACATTAATTAAGATACAAATAAAATAGAGATCAATACAGATTAATCACATGAAAAAGACAATTTGTCCCTTCTTAACCTCCATCTGCACAAGGCAGAGTGGTTGCTAATTAGTCCTACAGAGCTGCAGCTACAGACCCTATAACCCCAGGTTAGACTTCTGTTCAACATTCCTGTGTAACTCCTCCTCTGGCGGTTGTCCATTCTATTAACCTGCTGTCAGCTTCTTCTACCACTGTAGTGCGGTTTCTGTGGTGGTTTGTGCTGATGTGCATTGAGCTGAACCTATTATTCAGGGCAAAACAGGTCCCATGTTGTTGGCTCAGTGGGAGCGGTTTCAGCAATAGTCACCCAAGGTGGAAGCAGAGGGCTTGCTATGACCAGAAATCATGGGGAATCTCGGGATGGTTGAGGCCTTTGTTGCCTCTGGTAACCTGGGCGGCGGACGACAGGGTTTGGCAGGAGTGGGATCGGTTGGTAAGAATTGTGGGAGCAGTGGGGGTGATTGGAGCTCTCAGTGTTGTGGGGCCAGGTCACAGTATGGTTGAGGTCTGATGTGTTTAGTAGGGGAAGGCGGGTCGTGTTCTACTCTCTCCAGGGTGATTGTATCAGCCAGATGGGTTGTCTTGAAAGTTTTTTGAAGGTAAGCCGGGGGCTTCTCCTTTTTGGTATACTGGCATTTTTTAACAATGTCTAGGTTTTAATTTGCTAGGCTAATGCGATTGGGTCTGGGCTGATTATGTGTTGAGGAGCAGGATTTTGGTACCCATTCATTTCATCTTGCTTCACCATTTGGATTATTGGTCACTCGCGCTGTGACATGGCAACACTGTGCACTGACTATCCTTGCAATAACACTGTTACAAATTACTATTTAAGACCACTATATACAGCCAACCAGTTATATATCCTTTGGCTGGGATAATTATTTTATTATTCTCTTTCATAAAGAAAGGGTAATTGTTTCTTCTTGGCTGTCACTAAACAGTTAAAATACTGAATATTGCTGTTCACAATGACTTACCTTTTTAAAGTTATTTGTTGCAGCCCTTTCAAATTGATTATTGTTAAGTCTATTTTACTCTTACAGACTCAAACCACTAAAAGTGTTTGTGGAACAATAAATCTAATGTACAAAAATTCTGAAATTGACAAGATGGAAAAATGACTTATTTTGAATCTGCTGCCACTGAACAGCATTCCTCACTATTATGAAAAATCAATCTGAAAGCTAGCTGTCTTGAAAACTTCCTTTCAACCATTCATTTGTTAAATTGTCAGAATTTATCAATAATCCCAGAAGCAATACAGTGTTTATTAGTGGTGATGGTCTAGATATATTATGGTTCTATGCAGAGTATTACTTCAGTGGTGGGCATAATAGTGTTTTTGAAAATTAGGAATATAGGTTTACCACAGCAAGAAAGGAACCTTAATAGATTTTATAATATGAGAAATGGGTACTCTATATCCTGTGCTTCGGATGTGATGTGTAGCTTTAGCAATTTGCTAAGCAACTCGCTTTCTTCGTAAGGATGAGTTAAGCCAGAAGGTGCATTGAGTGGTGTTGCGTCGTTACAGTAAGGCCTGCGTACATGAGGAGAATATTGTGATGTCATGTGCATGGGTAGTGTCAAACATGAGTATTGCTTATAAGTTATAAAAGTACTGTGCTAAAACATGTATACACATAAGTTAGTATACAGTAATAATAAATCCACACCCTAATTGTTATCCTTATTTCTAAATGGTTCCTATGTTAACATGTGCAGGGCTCCCCGCCTTTTAAATGGGGGTGTTTCCCGCTGCCGTCAGCGGGAACGCCCCAGACGTCAGCGGGAACATTCCCCGATGTCACAGGACCGCCCTCTGATGTGAGAGGGCAGTCCTGGCCGCATCCCGCAAGAGAAGGCTCTTGGTAGCCGGAGCCCAGAAGTTCCCAGGTATGCTGATAAACCTGCCAGTAACTGAAGCAGATCTTAGAAAAAACTGTCAGACAACTCAGTCTCAGCCCAGAAGTCACTGTCAATTTCACTCTGTCTCCAGATGGCAGTGAGGGGAGAGGGAGAGAGGGGGGCCGAGTAGTTGCTCATGAAAATGTTTTGTAAGTGAACTACAAACCGGGGAGGGGGTGGATAGTGAGAAGAAGGAGGGGTAGCTAGTGAGAAGGCGGAAAGGGTAGATCGTGAGAAAGGGGAGGATAGATAGTAAGAAGGGGGTGAGATAGCTAGTAAAAAAGTGGGTGTAAGGACTTACCTGCCTCTCCGGTCCCGCTCCGTGGCTGGTCCCGAGACGCTTCCTCCTCAGGCGGCTTTCAGGGCAGCGAGTACGACTGCTACCCGGTTGGCATCTTCACTGCGTGGCCGACCAAGCGGCAAACTGGTAGCACAGTGTGGTCAAAACATAATATTACACGTTACATCTGTAATGTGTTCTTATAACCTCGGGTGACCTCTTAATGCAGGACACGCCTCCACCTTTCCCTATTTAAACCTGGACTTCCTCTTCTGGGTCACCCTTGGTTGGTGTATTCTGCTCTTTTCCTGTGAGAGTGACTATTTATTTGTTTGACCCGGCTTGCTGACTTTGCTCCTGTTTACTGATTTGGCTCCTGTTCTCTGATCGTTTGATATTGACTCGGCTTGTTTGACTACTCTTCTGGATTTGATTTGGCTTCCCACTTTACTGGTTACCAGACCTGATTCTCGGTTCCAGCTCTCCTGGCTACTCCTAGTTCCTGTTTGCCTGGCTCACTCCGACATCTGGGGTCCTCCTCATCCAATCGTTACAGTGGGGTAGTAAGAATATTGAAATAAATAGTGAAAATGAGTGAAAGAATGAATGAATGAATGAATGAATGTGTGGATGAATTGCTTGAATGATTTGTGAGAATGAGTCAGTAACTGTATAAGTGTTTGTGTGTATCATAGATAGATATGGATATATATATATATATGTATAAGTGATTTGGGGAAAGGCAAAGATGGCACAAGCAGGGTGTTTGGGCCTTGGGGACCATAATGGCACAGGCAGGATGTTTATGGGACAAAGATGTCTTATGCGGGGCAGTTTCGGGACAAGGATGGCTCACGCTGGGATGGCAAGTCCTCTGTGTGTAATCTGGGTGCTTGTCAGATTCTATGTGGGCAATGTGAGTGCCAGGGATGGCCTTTGAGGTGTGCAACCTGTGATCTACAGTATGCTTGTGATTAAGGGGCTTTTATCTATACCTTTAATGCTGACTTTATATGTGATTTCCAGTTGATCTATAGCCGCAAAGCTGGCTTTGTGTGGTATTCTGTTGATCTACAGTATATCTGCTATGCTATGTTTCCATACATTATTTATGTATACCTGCAAATACATGTCTTATTCTGTTTATTTGATCACTACCTTCAATGCTGAGTTCGCATATGATTTTCAATTTATCTATACCTGCAAAGCTGGGTTTATTCTGTTGATCTATACCATCTATGCTATGTTTCCATGCATTATTATTGTATACCTGCAAAAACAGGATTTGTATGTCTTATTCAGTTGATCTACACATGCAAGTGCTGTTTATCCCTTCAATGCTGAGTTCACATTTGATTTTCAATTGCTCTATACCTGCAAAGCTGGGTTTATGTGTTATGCTGTTGATCTATACCTGCAATGCTATGTTTCCATACATTATTTATATATACCTGCAAATATAGTGTTTGTATGTCTTATTCAGTTAATTTACATGTGCAAGTGCTGTTTACATGTGTTGTTTATTTGATCTATACCAGAACTACAGGGAGATAGGAAAAGGGAGGTGTGGTTAAGTGAATGAGTCAGTGTGGCAAATATTTTTTTGGTATTAAGGCAGAGTGATTGCATGCTAGGGAGTGGGGGAGCAAGAAAATGCTTGCCTGAGGAGCAAGAAAATGCTTGCCTAGGGTCCAAGTTTTTCAATATTTAAAAAAATGTTTTTGTTACAAAGATTGCACTTAACTGTTTTTTTTCTCCTATATTTTATGTATTTAATGTACATTAGTGTTACCAGTGTTGTCAGTTATATTATTGTACTTGTTTGCACTTGCACATAAATAATATTTAATTAAAACTAGTTGTTTGTTACAAGATATCGTTCCTTTCTTTTTTGTGGGGTGGATACCAGAGGAATAGTCCCCACAGGGTCCCCAAACACATAAGGCCAGCCCTGGATAGCACACATGTGATCGGTTGCTGTTACTCAAACTGACTTCATCAAGAGCTCAGTTTGACTATAATGAGCTGCTGAGCCATTGCAGAGAGCACACACATGAATGCTCCATGCTTTATGTAGAAACAAGAGCACATAAGTCATCATGCAAGATGATTACCAAGTCACTTTTGCAAGTTGAGGGTTCATATGTCATCTCATGTGACAGCATTTGAATTTTTGGGTTGCTAGATTTTCCAGCTTTTTGTCAAGTCCATATAATTTAATGTAGGAACTTGCAATATGTTGTGACTTGGCAGTCACGTTGACTTTGGAACTTGGATCATTTTGTCCAACTCACACAACTTTTTCTTCCAAGGTTAATTTGACTGTCCAAATGAGCACACAGATTACTTTTTAGTGACTACACCTCTCTTAACAAGTAGGAGTAGGAACAAAACTAAAAAACACAAAAAAGAAAAATAAGGGACCTTTTTCTACAATGAAGATATTTAATTATTCACTTGTCCTTGACCTTAGTCTTTAAACACCTAACAAAAAAGTATTGTTTAAATAATTTTGAGCAAGAAATAAGGACATATTGTATTTGCTTTGACACATTAGCATCCTAATGAAGTGCACTGTGATGTTTCTTGCTATTTTTTTACCTGAGTTTTATAAGGTAATAAAAGCTTCCTTATTCCAAAACTTGTGAGCTTTTTAGTATGAACTGCATCTATACTTCTGCTGCTCTCTTTACTGTTAGCTTAGTCAGTAGAAGCAGGCATTGCAATTTTTTAAGATATAAATAGGAAACTTTCCAGACGTATGCAGTCCCCCTGGATTTTATTGGTAATAAAAACCACAAGGAACATTATGGCTAAATTACCAGAAACAAAGGGTCAGTTCTTTCGGTACATAAGTATTGTCTTATATTTTAAAGGTAATATGTTTCTTAACCCTTTATCACTTGAAATTCCTTTTTATAAAGAAATAAGGTGGCTTTTGGGTGTTTTTTTATGTGACATCATATTTAAGATGGCAGAAGACCAGAGACACTCACCTTCTTGGTCATTGGAAACCAGAGGAATTGCTTATTGTACAAGAAATGCTAACACTCCCAGGCTTCAATTCAGTTAGCTTGTTGTCCACAACAACTGACAGAGCCGTTGTTAAGTGCGTACAAATAAATACACAAATTACACTCTTTAAAGTCAAAGGAAAGTAGTGAAATGAATCAAATAATTAAAACCCGACATGGATGCTTAGGTTATCACCAAAAACCAATGCTTACTAGGTTGGACATGTCAAGTGCACGTCTGTGATGCTCGATATCATCTGCACAAGCATTCACAATTCAAAATATTTTCTTAGATTCTGTGAAAAATCTCTGTGCAGAATAATGTTCTAAATGCTCAGTTTCTGGTGAGTATGCTGTGTTGCTTAATGTCCCTTGGTCTGATCCAGTTAAAGTTCTGACATGGTTAGCATTCGCTTTATGTTAATCTGACATTTGTTTCTTTGGGGTTTATAAACTAAAACAGGAGTTTGGAGGAGAGTGACTTCACTATGCTTCATATAGGGCCTACTCCTGTGATCTTTTACACATATTTATTTATTTATTTATTTTTACCATGTAAAGTTACCTTTTTCATATATACATATATACATATATGTAAAATTGGTGGCTTGAGAACTACATTTCATGCTAAAATGACACAGTGTTTGGAATGACTTTTGAAATTAATGTTTAGGTGAGTATTTCCACAAGGGAATTGTAAAGCAACTAAAAATGAAATCATAGAAACATTTAGATGTCATTTAATACATGCATTTAAAACATGTAAGTTGACTGCTGGATAAGTAATTGTATAGCTTCAAAAAGGCTATACAATGTCATTTTAAAATATTGCCATGTCTAACTAGCTAGACAGTAGGCATTGCCAACTTCTCTTTCAATGAGGGCTACTTATGATTGATTAAAAATTTGAAGAGCTACTAGGAAAATGTCTTTAAACTGTAATATATGGTTTAAGGATTATCCATTTTATTTATTTAGTTTAACTTATTGCATTTCCTTTTTTATTCAGTTCTGAGGGATAGCTGCATTAAATACATACATACTTTGCATTTCCATCTCTTTCGAACAAAGAATATGAGTGCAATGATGTATTTACCTTAAGCACTGCCCTAGGCCTGAACCAGGGCAGCACCCAAAGCTGCCTCCACCACATTCACCTTCTTCAATTAAATAAAAGGTGCCTTTAAGACATAGTACTCTGGGATATGACATATACTGGGGTAGTGTGTCTTATAGACACAAAGAGCCTTTTTTTGCAGTGTATGGAGGCTGTGCTGAGCCGCCACAGCCTCCATAGCATAAATAGGCCAGTTGAGGAGATCAAAGATCTCATAAGCAGCAGGTGAACTACATGTAAGATTCTATTATGCCCATACCTGGGAAATTCTAGGCTCCGGCTACCCGGAGCCTTCCCTTGGCAGGACGCGACCAGGACTGCCCACTGACGTCAGCGGGCGGTCCCATGACGTTGGTGGGAGGTCCCCCTGATGTCGGTGGGAGGTCCCCTGATGTCAGTGGGAGGTTTCCTGACATCAGTAGGAGGTCCCCTGATGTCGATGGGCATTCCCGCTGACGGTGGGTGTTCCCGCTGATGTCGATGGGCGTTCCCAGGTATGCCTATGATGTTATAATTAGGACACAATTAAGGCTAAAATTACTAATGAAACTGCCCAAAAATATGGGTAATGGGCACAAAATCAAACAAGCCCATGTAAAATAATGAGGTCTTATACATATCAACATGTAAAGGAATTGGTTTCAAAACATGACTAACCTTTCATAATCTTTCAAACAGTTAAATTGATTCCTTTAAAATGAAGTACATCATTCCTGTAGCAAATAAAATGTTAAAATATGTGTTCCATTGAGACAAAAAAAACTGATAAGACATTATAAATCTTAATAATTTGGAAATGCTCTCCATATATGATAATTATTACCAGTCCTTTGAGTCTTACTAACTAATTATGAAATATTGTCCCCATCGAAAACAATCTGAGATCATTTCTTTCTGCACCAGCCAAATCTCAAAAACTGTGTTCCAAAGATTGCATTGCACATGCACCACCTAGTGGTCACATCACTGTACTTTCCTGGCTCCATGAATGTATAAACCACACATTTATACTAACTACATCCATCAGATTTCATGGCCATGAGAATTATTAATCCGTACTGTTTTGTTTAGGAACCCTTAATTTCTTTTTCATGCACTTGTAAACAACCCCCCACCCACTAAACTCTTAACAACACTACCAGACTTATTTTAAAAATTACAATTAGTTTAGAAAACAAATGTAATGCAATCTAGTGGCATCACAAATATTTAAATTTTTAAGTATTAATTATGTTATATGTCATACCCATTTTCTCCGTAAAGGTTACTTCTCCCTTATGTATCTTTAATATGTGGATAAAATTTACAATGTTTTCGTCAGGGGAGGTATTAATATACAAATAAGTATATAGGAGGGGTAAATGATGAAACTGCTGTGAAGTATTATTCCCATGCTTCTGTCTTTAATGAACATATTCAATTCTGCGATGCTAAGACAGCCACTTAACTGGGGGAGAATCTTCAGAGATCCATTGCTACAGACAGGTTGATTGGAATTTTCACATTAGAACTTAAAATGTTCTAATTTCTCACAGAAAATCCCTGCAAAAAAAAAAAAACATTAGCAAGCATATGTTAGACAGATTGACCCTTGCAACCACTGGAATTCTTATTGGAAGTGCTAGGTGGAGGATTTGAGGTTCGTCTTGAACTGCTTATTTGTTTTACATTGATAAACATTTTTGTAGAATTGGGATTTTTTTTGTATCTTTATAAAATACCTAGTTACTTTAATTGGATACCTTTTAGGCCTTAATGTTAGTGGACATCCTGGTTTTGTAAACTTTGTAGACAAAAGCAGCTGAATGAAGTAATATTGTTTAATATCTTACTTAAACTGATTTGTTTATATATTTGTATTAACATGTTTGTTTGTTTTTTTTCTGGAATCAAATATTAAGAACAAATAGGATTCACAAATAGTTTGCCAAAAAAAAAGTTTTTTACAGACAAGATCTATTATAGATTTATTATTTCAATATGTTATGTGGTAGAAAGTAAATTCTATAATGTCACCGTCAAGGAACGTTTGCGACAAAGACTACTCCAGCCACTAGGACCTTATGGTGTCTGTTCACTAAAGGAGAACTTCTAGGAAAGTATGTGGGATAGTTGTGGTTTCTACTCCTGCATGTTCTGATTAACTGAAGATCTGAAGATCTTGGCAGATGGAAATACAGATGGAGAGCAGTTGTATAAAGTGCATTTCTTTACAGATAAAAACTTAGACCTAGGCATTTCATTTTATGTCTTTTCAAATTATACTTTGAT